>NC_072405.2:105480000-105831666 GCF_028858775.2 Pan troglodytes
CTCAGATCAGACACTGTCAGGATGCTTAAGTAGTATCCTAGAGGCCCCCTGACATGTGTTACCCTTGTAGTCAGAGTAGAGAACTCTAGAGGGTGGGGAGACAATGTTGGGGCAAGGAGGGGACTCGGACACTAGTTATTTGTCTAGAATCCTGGCATATTCTATGATTTCCAACTAATTAATTTTTTAAAGCTTTTTCCAAGTTGCCTTGCTGGGCGATTTTACCTAGAACCGGCCTCTAGCAGAAAGACAAGGAAAAGCTGCTTGAAAAAGCGGTCCTTGCAACATGGTTCCAGGGGAAGTCATAGTTAGTTGCCATCCAGTTTAACAGGCTTACATTAATGATTTGATTTTGCTCTTGAGAAGATGAAATCTGAGGGGATCTGTACCAATGTTGAAAGTATCTATTAGCGGCCGGGCGCGGTGGCTCACGCCTGTAATCCCAGCACTTTGGGAGGCCGAGGCGGGCGGATCACGAGGTCAGGAGATGGAGACCATCCTGGCTAACACGGTGAAACCCCGTCTCTACTAAAAATACAAAAAATTAGCTGAGCGTGGTGGCGGGCGCCTGTACTGGCAGCTACTCGGGAGGCTGAGGCAGGAGAATGGCGTGAACCCGGGAGGTGGAGCTTGCAGTGAGCCGAGATCGCGCCACTGCACTCCAGCCTGGGCGACAGAGCGAGACTTCGTCTCAAAAAAAAAAAAAAAAAAAAAAAAAGAATCTATTAGCGTGTAGAAGATTTGCAATGAGAGATGGTGAAAAAATAAAAGAGAAAATGTTTCTGGTTTTCTGTGTTTTGTTTTTTGTGTATATTAGAAAAAAATTAGTGTGTTCCCTCGCTCCCTCACTTCTACTCCCATTTTTCTGGTCTTTTGATTGGATAATTTATTCCGTTTACATTTTAAAATTTCATTTTATTGATTTTATTTACTTTCAGTAGCTTTTGGGGTACAAGCGGTTTTTGGTTACATGGATGAATTGTATAGTGGTGAAGTCTGAAATTTTAGTGCACCTGTCACCCGAGTAGTGTACATTATACCCAAAAGGTAGTGTTCTTTTTTTTTTTTTTTTTTTTCCCAGACGGAGTTTTGCTCTTGCTGCCCAGGCTGGAGTGTGCAATGGTTTGATCTCTGCTCACCACAACCTCTGCTTCCTGGGTTCAAGTGATTCTCCTGCCTCAGCCTCCCAAGTAGCTGGGATTACAGGCATGTGCCACCATGCCGGGCTAATTTTGTATTTTTAGTAGAGACGGGGTTTCTCCATGCTGTTCAGGCTGGTCTCGAACTCCTGATCTCAGGTGATCCGCCCGCCTCAGCCTCCCAAAGTGCTGGGATTACAGGCGTGAGCCATCACACCTAGCCTCCAATAGATAGTGTTACTATCCTTTACCCCTCACCCGTCCTCCTCTCTTCTGAGTCTCCAGTGTCCATTATGCCACTCTATATGCCTTTGTGTACCCATAAATTAACTCCTACTTACGAGTGAGAACATATGATACTTGGTTTTCCATTCCTGCCCACTCCCATTTTAATAAAATGGATGTATGGATCATCCAGAGTTTGGTATTTTGAGAATTTCATTTATGGCTCATTCAACTCTCCGGTGGGTCTCCTGACTTGAGTCATGTTCTCTTTCTGGTTTGCCACTGAGAGTGAAAGGTTGAGTTCAGTCTACAAGGAGAAATGCCATATGTCACATAAGAGTAACATATGTGTATGGCTGTGTGATAAACTGTAAAATTACAGTGCACTATTAAAATCTCCAGATGTCAGAAAGAAAGTTATACAGTTAAAAATTCAGTGGGCTCTAAACAATGGATGTGGATGTATAAGATGAAGGTAGTGTGGCTTTAGAAGATTCTACATTCAGGCAAATCCTATTAGATCATTTTTTTTTAAACCGGGCTATAAATTCCTTTGGTATAACTTTCTGTTTAACTAACAATCTTATTTCTTTCTCCATAATTGTTAACGTGTGTAGACAATGTCGTGAATCCTTGTCCCCTGTCTTTCCCAGTCATGGAAAGCATGCTGAGTGTCAGGTATTTCGTAAAGAATAGGCAAGTGCCTCCAGGTGATACAATTATTAACATGGTAAAGGAGACCGGGTGCCGTGGCTCATGCCTGTAATCCCAGCACTTTGGGAGGCCAAGGCGAGCGGATCACTTGAGCCCAGGAGTTTGAGACAGCCCAGGTGACATGGCAAAATGCTGTCTCTAACAAAAAAATTACAAAAATTAGCCAGGCATGGCAGCGCTGCACCTGTGGTCCCAGGTATGTGGTAGACTGAGGTGGGAGGATGGCTTGAGCTCAGGAGGTGGAGGCCGCAGTGAGCCGAGATAGTGCCACTGAACTTTAGCCTGGGTAAGAGAATGAGACTCTGTCTTAAAAACAAAACAAAAAACATGGTAAAGGGGCATGTCATGTATTATTACATTCACTTAGTATTCAAGGAAGTATTTTAGGTAAAAGGTGTCCAAATTAGGAAACCAAAGCACTGTTGGCTTTCCCAAGAATCTGAAGAACTCTCTGAGCCTGGTTTCTTGCTAGCACCATTATAAATGAGTTAGAGGTGGTGAGGCAGCTGGTTCTGCTGTCCCACACAGCCTCAGGCCAACTGCTTCAGTTACAAGGTGTTCTGTAATCTCCCTGGCTGCTCACATAATGAATTGCAAGGCTTCTTTGAATTCCCATGTACTTAGGTTTAATTTTCCTTTCCCTGCATCTTTCCCCTGCATACTGCAGGCCTTTTAAACAAATACCCACTGGTGGGCGGTGACATTGGCATGAGGGGAGGCATCCTCCTGGATCAGTTGCAAGCCTCCTAGCAGCTGATGCCATGGAAGAATGGAGTAGCACCGAAGCAGCTCCAGTTCTTTTAAGTGGTCCCTGAATTAGGCCTCGATGTCATGTAGGTAAATTCAGCCCAGAACATGCAGAATCTTTATTGGAATTTGTACATTCATCTCTCACAGCTGTGGAGAGTTTAGACTAATCACAACTCTCACTGGGATACTGTTATCTTGGTAATTTGAAAAAGGATCAGGAGCCTGCAGGCTTGGAACATCTTGAGAAAACTCTGGCTCTGAAATACATCATCACATGTGGGGGACACCACTTGCGGCATCATCGCAGAGAGCTGAAGAATGCTGAAATCAAGTATTTCTCTGGCGTGATTTCAAATAGCTTGAGAAATCTGAGAACTTTTTTTTTTTAACTGCAAAACAGATTCTTTCCTCTTCCATCAACCCGGTTGCTGTCAATATGTCCAGTGTTAGGTGCCAGAAATGAGCATAGCCTCTTAATGATAACAATGCCAAGATTAACACAGCCGCCAGGGGTTCTCTCAAGAATCTGTTAGGGTGTATTTTGATCCACAGACACGTTCTGAAGGCGTGCACCTCCTTAGCTTTTCCAGTCTCAGTACATTTCTCTTCAGCAGCCTGGATAAAACCTGTCACTTTTTGCCAGAACTTCTCATGCTTTGGGGCCCCTCAGACACCATTTTTCATTGACCCCATGAGTCCATATGGTAGGGCTAGGTTCAAAGTTGGTATTTGGGAAACAGCTTCTGACAGCACGGAGGCCTGGTGTACTGCGGTCATTTGTTCAAAAGGCCAGGATTTGCAGATGTGCTGTAAGAGTGTAATATAATTTTTGACCCCACCCAAATGGGTATTTTATCACCATCCACATAGCAACCAACAAACAGATGAGTCTCAGGAGGCAAGTGCTAATATATGTGGCTCAAACCAGTCAACCCTCTGAGGAGTCAGTAGTTCAGCCTCTTTTTGAGGCTTTAACATCACAGTGGTCCTTTCAATTCTACAGTTATGTGAGTACAGCTCCTTCCCTCCCCCCTTTTTCATATTGTTTTTTGTTTTATAATTTTTAAGCTTTAGAAAGTTAAGCCTAATTCAAAAAAAAATTGGGGAAATAGGGGAGGGGCATAGCAATTTCAGTCAGGCATTAAAATGAAGGCAAAGTGAAACCAAATTGATGGAGGTGATGGGACATGTTCCACAGGCCTGGGCTTAGGTTTGGTGTCCATCAGTCTTCCATTTCCCTTGATTGGCCATATTGCCTCTTGGGAAGGAACCCAAGGTTTTATGCAGACCAATTTGCTCTATTTCCTCAGTTACCGACTCACATGTCAACCAATCTTTATGGCCTTACAAAAGGTACCTGTTGGTATCGACCTTGCCATGAACTGTCTAAGGAATATTTGGGGGCTGGAAAGGACTTTAGTGATAATGTATAAAACTCTTTCAGCTGAGGTTGCAGTGATCCGAGATCACGCCACTGTACTCCATTCCAGCCTGGGCAACATAGTGTGTCTCAAAAAACAAAAAAACACCTCTTTCATTTGATAGATAAAGCAATCAAGATCAAGGCCAGAGTGGTGAAATGATTTAGAAATTCTTTGACTATTCAGAGATTTTCATTATAACCATACGTTGCATTCTTTTATTTCAACATCATGATGGTCATTCTGGATAAGACTCCTTCATCTCTCCCTCCTCCCTGCCTCCCTTCCTCCCTGCCTCCCTACCTCCCTCCCCACCACCTTCCTTCCTTCCTTCCTTCTTTCTTTTTCTTTCCTCCCTTTCTTTCTCTTTCTTTTTTTGAGACAGGGTCTCACTCTGTTGTCCACGCTGGGGTACAGTGGCATGATCATGCCTTACCGCAACTTCCACCTCCTGGGCTCAAGCCATCCTCCCACTTCAGCCTCCCAGTAGTGTGGACTACAGGCACACACCACCATGCTCAGCTAATTTTTATATTTTTTGTAGAGGTGGGGTTTCACCATGTTGCCCAGGTTATGTCTAGTGGCCATAAAATTGATGCTATGAATTTAATGTCAGATTGCCATATATTGGAATCCTTTCATTCCTGCCATTGACATATTAATACAAATATCTCTCATGCTCTGTTCTCAACTTCTTCAACTCTGATAGCTTGTGCCACTCTACTGTACTCACATCTCTCTAGATTAGTGACTGTGTTTTGACCTCATATTATGTATGAGGACACAAACTTCTGAAGGACAGGGACTATAACTGATGCACATTTATTTCTCCTATAGGGAGGGAGAAGTATAGCTTTTGAGAACATCTAAATTGAGAGCCCATTATGATACCATTTTTTTTGTTGTTGTGGGGGAGGTAAGAGATCCTTGTTGTATTCTAACAATGAGGCTGAGTTTCAGACATGAGTCTGAACCCTGTAGGGATAGTAAATTCTTCCTTTTCTCAGTTCTCCTTTCTTACTAATATGGGTGCAGAATGGTCTGTTCAAGTCACAGAAGTTCTTGGCTGAAGAAGGAGTCTCTCTGAGCACACAGGGAGGTCTTAGTTCCAGAGAGGGTATGGGGGCTACAGAAAGGGCCAGAATAGATGGCACACTCCGTACCCCAGAGCTAGGGCTAGTGTGTGCCTGGTCTGTGAAGGGAAGGAACTAGTGATTCCAGGTCCTTGGACAGATTCCTTCCGCGGCAAGAGCAGCATATTTTCTGACCCTTTGTGTTTTTTCTTTTGAAACTGACATTATCTCTAATTATATGTGGTCAGATTGTAGAAGACATTTATCATCTATTGCCAAAACATCACCCACTGCTTTGCCAGTTCCTGTTTGCCCAGCCTGGCTGTGGCTGTTGAAATATCCCATCTGCAAGGTGAACCCAGTTCCTAGCTAACCCAAGACTTGCTCCTCCCCATCATGGTTAGATCTGGAATTGGTCTGGCTGGCCTAGGTCTGGTACGCATTGAGCAAAATGCCACACTGCTGTCTTCTCCATGAACCCTTGTGGATGGGCTTCTACTCAACTTCTAGATTGAATTCCATTTCTGTTCTTGGGCTGAAATTTTGTCCAAACCCCAAAGCGTTGTCCAGGGCTGTAGGAGTCTTCTAGGGCTGCCGTAACAAATCACCACTTAAAACAGTAGAAGTTTATTCTCTGAGTTCTGGAGGCCAGAAGTCTGAGATCAAGTTATGGGCAGTACTATACTCCCTCTGAAGGCTCTAAGGGAGAATCTGCTCCATGCTGCTTCCAGCTTCTGGTGGCTATTGGGATTCCTTGGCATTCTGTAGCTTGTAGCCACATCAGTATAATCTCTGCCTTTGTCTTCACATTGCCTTCTCCTCTGTGTTTATTCTATAAGGATACAGGTGATTGCATTTAGGGCCTACCCAGATTATTCAGGATAAGTGCCTCTTTTTCAGATCCTTAACTCAATCACATCTGCAAAGATTCTTTTTCCAAATAAGGTCACATTTTTAGGTTCCAGGGATTCGATGTGATTTGATATCATTTTGGGGGCCATTTTTCAGCCTAGTACAAGGGCCCTGACAAACTCCTGGCTTGTGCTGACCCCTGTTTTGGGGGGATCAGCCCCTTATCTCTTTTGGTCCTGGCCAAGGGTATGTTTTAACATGAATGAGTCTGTCTGGAATCAAATTGTTAACCACTTGACTATGACTATCTCCACAGTCATATCTTTCTAGGCCTCCATTTCTAGGCCCTTGGGTATAAGTGCCAGCCTGGATCAGATTAAGCTTGCCTTTAAATACTGTGATGTAGCCTGATGGACAAATAAGCCCAAGCTCAGGTCAGTTCTTTTAGCTTGAGCCATACTGGAATGGCTTCCATCTCCTTGTCATCCTGGTATCGAGGTCTCTGCATGCCTCTTGGCAATGATGTGTTGGCTATAGTATCATCATGTGTATAACATATTTTTTTGCATACCTACCTTATTCTGAGCTCTTTATAGAACTTATTTTACTTAATCACTGTAGATCAAGAAATAGGGACAGAGAAAGGCATAGTGGCTCATGCCTGTAATCCCAGCACTTTGGGAGGCTGAGGCTGCCAGATCACTTGAGCTCAGGAGTTGGAGACCAGTCCGAGCAACACGGTGAAACTCTGTCTCTACTAAAAAAATACAAAAATTGCTGGGTGTGGCGGCGTGTACCTGTGGTCCTAGCTACTAGGAAGGCCGAGGTGGGAGGATCACTTGAATCCAGGAGATTGAGGTTGCAGTGCGCCAAGATTGCACCACTACACTCCAGCCTGGGTGACAGATGACAGAGCAAGACCCTATCTCAAAAAAAAAAAAAAAAAAAAAAAAAAAAAAAAAAAGGAAGTAAGGACAGAGAGGTAAAGTTATTAGTCCAAGGTCATATAACCTGGGTCTAACTGTAAAATTCATGTTCATTTTACCATGCTGTACTATATTTTACATGCTTTATTATCTATCTTATTGTTGTCTCTCCTTCTCATTAAAACAAAACAAAACTGAGACTAGGAGAGGAATAAGCTTTAATTGATTTTCTAATTACTTGTGAGGACTTGGCAGACAAATTTTCTCAACCAGACAACTTAATTCTTAAATTTTTGTTTGGGGGATCTTTCCAGTTCAAGGTCTGTTATTGCATATAAGTTTGTAATCCTCTTGCCAGTTTCATTATTCTACATTTATTGCCATGTTTTGTGTAACATCTGTCTGTATACTGTTAACATTTTCCAGTAACCATCCTACATACACAGAAAAGAGACATGAGTGTAAAGGAAAAGGCCAGCAAGTTCAGTCAGCCAGGAAAAGTTTATAAGTCTGTATTTCAAGGAAGGAGTCATGTGCTGAATTTGCACACTGGCCTGTGACTGAAATCCAGATCAATATCCATGCTCTAAGTACAGTATGACTAAAACTCTTAGAACCGAAAGCTATTTAAGTCCCTTGGTCTTTCTAGCGTAAGTTAGGAAATGTTTCCTCCTCTTCAATATTTTGGAAAAGTTTGAGCAGAATTGGTATTAGTTTGCCTTTAAATGTTTGATAGAATTCACAAGTGAAGCCCTCAAGTGCAGGGCTTTTCTTTGTCAGGAGATTTTTGATTACTGATTCAATCTCCTTACTACTTATAGGTCTGTTCGGATTTTCTATTTCTTCATGATCTTGTCTTGGTAGGTTTTGTGTTTCTAGGAATTTTTCCATTTCTTCTAGGCTATTCAATTTGTTGGCATATAATTGTTCATAGTGCTCTCTTATAATCCTTTTTATTTCTGTAGAATCAGTAGTAATGTCCCCACTTTTATTTCTGATTTTAGTAATTTGAATCGTCTGTCTTTTCTTTCTTGTTCTGTCTAGCTAAAGCTTTGTCAATCTTGTCTGTCTTTTCAAAAAGCTAACTTCACATTTTATTGATTTTCTCTTGATTTTCTATTCTCTATTTCACTTATCTTTGCTCCAATCTTTATTATTTCCTTCCTTTTGCTAGTTTTGGGTTTAGTTTTCTCTTCTTTTTCTAGTTCATTAAGTTGAAACTTAGGTTGTAGATTTGAGATCTTTCTTGTTTTTTACTGCAGGTGTTTACAGCCACATATGTCTCCCCTAGCACTTCTTTCACTGTGTTACATGTTTTGGTATGTTGTTTTCATTTTCATTAGTCTCTAAGTATTTTCTAATTTCCCTTGTGATTTGTTTTTTGATCCATTGGTTGGTTGTTTAAGAGTGTGTTGTTTGATTTCCAAAAATTTGTGAAATTTTCAGTTACTTCTGTATTGATTTCTAACTTTATTCTATTATGGTTGAAGGAGATACTTTGAATAATATCTATCTTTTAAAATCTATGGAGACTTAATTTGTAGCCTAACATATGGCCAATCCTAGAAAATGTCCTATATGTACTTGAGAAGAATGTGGATGCTGTCAATGGGTAGAGTGTTCTGTATATGTCTATGAAATCTATTATTAGTTGGTTTATTGTGTTTTTTAAGTCTTATATTTCCTTATTTATATTTTGTATAGTTGTTTGATCCACAATTGAAAGTGGGGCATTGAAGTGCCCAACTATTCTTGTAGAGCTATCTATTTCTCCCTTCAGTTCTGTTGGTTTTTGCTTCATATATTTTGATGGTCTTTTATTAGGTGTGTAAATGTTTATATTGTTATCTGTTCTTACAGTTTTTAACTTTTTATTAACATATAATGTCATTCTTTGTCTCTTGTAAAGTTTTTTGATTTAAGGTCTGTTTCACATATTAGTATATCCATCCCTGCTCTCTTTTGGTTACTATTTGTGTAGAATATCTTTTTACATCCTTTCACTTCCAACTTATTTGTGTCCTTGGATCTAAAATGAGTTTCTGTGGACAGCATATAATGAGATCATGTGTTTTTACCTGTTCTGCTAATTTTTTCTTTTGGGTGGTTAGTTTAATTCATTTACATGTAAAGCAATTACTGATAAAGAAGGACTTACTTTTGTTACTTTATCATTTGTTTTCTATATGCTTTATTTCTTTTTTGTCCCTCATTTCCTGTATTACTGTCTTCTTTTGTGTTTAGTAGATTTTTTTTATAGTGAAATGTTTAAATTCCTTTCTCGTTTGGGTGTGTGTATATTCTAAGTGATTTTCTTTGTACTTACTGTGGGGATTACATTTGCCATCCTAAAGTTATAACACTCTAATTTGAACTTATAGCAATTTAATTTCTTTTCTTTTCTTTTTTGTTAAGACAGGGTCTGGCTTACCCAGGCTGGAGTGCCATGGCACAATCTCGGCTCACTGCAACCTCTGCATCCTGGGCTCAAATGATCCTCCTGCCTCAGCCTTCTGAGTAGCTGGAACTATAGGCATATGCCACTGTGCCTGGCTAATTTTTGTATTTTTAGTAGAGATGGGGTTTTGCCATGTTGCCCAGGCTGGTCTCAAACTTCTGAGTTCCAGCAATCCACCTGCCTCAGCCTCCCAAAGTGGTAGGATTACAGGTGTGAGCTGCTGCGCCCGGCCAGTTTAATTTCAATAACACACAAAACCTCTGATCCTTTTCAGCTCCATGTCCATGCCTTTTGGCTGTTGATGTCACTAGATTATATCTTTATGCATTGTGTGCCTCCAAACAAACTAATAACTCTATTAAGTGCATTGGTTTCTTAAATTATGTAGAAAACAAAATATGGAGTTAAAACCAAAGTTACAATAATTCTAACTTTTATAATTTACCATGTATTTACCTTTACTGAAATCTTTGTCAGCAGATATCTTTAAGTTATTGTCTAGTGTCCTTTTATTTACCTTGCAGGACTCCCTTGAGCATTTCACAGGACAGGTCTAGTGGTAACAAATTCTCTCAGGTTTTGTTGATCTGGGAATGTCTTAACTTTCCCTTCACTTACAAAGGACCGTTTTGCTGGATAAAGGATTTTTGGCCGACAGTTTTTTTCTTTTAGTACTTTGAATATATTGGCCCATGGCCTTCTGACTTCCCAATTTTCTGATGAGAAATCTGCTGATAATATTTTTTGAGGATTTCTTGTATATGATATGTTATGTCACTTCTCTCTTGCTGCTTTCTAGATTCTGTCTTTTCAAAGTTTGATTATATGTGTCTCAATCTGGGACTCTTTTGAGTTCATCTTACTTGGAGTTTATTGAGCTTCTTGGATGTTTCTTTCATGTCTCTTATCAAATTTGGGAAATTTTCAAACATTATCTCTTCAATATTCTCTCTTCCCCCTTCTCTCTCTCTTCTCCTTCTGAAACATTCACAATGCATATGTTGGTACATTTGATGGTATCCTGTATGTCCCTTTGGCTCTGTTCATTTTTCTTCAATCTTTTTTCTTTCTGTCTCTCAGACTAATAATTTCCATTGTTCTATTTTCAGGTTCACTGATTCTTTCTTCTCCCTGCTCAAATCTGCCTTTGAATCCCTCTAGTGATATTTGTTATTTCAGTATTTGTACTTCTAAGCTCCAGATTTTTTTTTTTGTTTGTTTTCAGGTTTTGTGTCTCTTTATTGATGTTTCCATTTTGTTCACACATCATTTTCTTGACTTTCCCCATAGCTTCATTTAGTTCTTCAATCATCTTTAAGAGTTATTTTAAAATATTTGTTTAGTAATTCTTCTAAAAGGTCTTTTCCAGGAAGAGTTTCTGTTATTGTTTTCTATTGAATGTGCCATTCTTTCCTATTTCTTTGTATGCCTTGTGATTTTTTTTTTTGTTGAAAACTAGGCATTTGAATTTAATAACGTGGTAACTCTGGAACTCAGATTCTCTTCCTTCCCTAGAGTTTGCTGTTTTTTGAAAATTGTTTTTGTTTGCTATTTTTTGTTTTTTGTTTTGTTGATTGTTGTAGGCTGCCTCTGTGCCAAGGATCATCCTGAGTTGCACACTTAGTCTTCTCAGGTCTTTTCTGAGCCTTCACTTTCCCCTGTGCGTGCACAGTCACTTTCTAATTTTCTGTGTGTATATATATATATATATATATATATATTTGTTTTTGAATGTCCTAGTCTTCAGTGCCTGGACCCCAAAATGGGAAAAAGAAAAATGAACAGAGGAAAAACAAAGGGGGTGTCTGCTCTTTAAATCCCCTGGTAATCACCTATGCCAGAGGAGATGGGGCTTGCAATAATTGTGGGGAGATGCAACAACAATGGTCACCTACCTCTTTGCACCTCTGTGACCAGAGGCAGTAATCACCATTCAGAGCACAGATCCCCAGTATTTGGTGGACAGGGTCCTTTTTGCTCATCCTGGCCTCAGCAAGCTATGTGCAGGTTGCTGCAGGAACACTTGCAGAGCTGCGTGCCATAGAGCTAGGGGTAGAGGATGGGTAGCTGCTGCTGTGTGAAGAGGTGAAATTGAGCAAAATCAACCCCACTTTACCGTTCAGGCCTTCCCCTGGAAGTTTCCAGCTTTCAACAGATGCTAGAGTTCCAAAATAGTTACATCAGACAGATTCTGCCAGGGCAATTGTTGTCTAGGTGGGGAGAAAGATTCCTGGTGCTTCTACTCTGCCATCTTCCCGGAATCCTCTTCTCATATATTTCAAATTTTACCAGAAGTAAAATAAGTAAAAATACCACTCCCCCCGGTGGATCTAAACCTTTCACATATATGCAAACTGCTCATGTAAGTGACCAGCTTGTGGCTGGTTTTCTGTCAGTGATATCAATGGTGTTAACAATTGTCATTCCTTAGAACTCTCGTTTGTGTGTGCATATGTGTGTGTGTGCATGTGTATGTGTGCATGTACTCTAACTCTTCTATGTAAATGGCAAGGGAAATGAATTAGCAAATAACAGAATGGTATAGTTATAGAGTCAATCCTGGTTTAAGAATACAGGATGGCCGGGCGCGGTGGCTCAGGCCTGTAATCCCAGCACTTTGGGAGGCCGAGGTGGGTGGATCACGAGGTCAGGAGATGGAGACCATCTTGGCTAACATGGTGAAACCCTGTCTCTATTAAAAATACAAAAAAATTAGCCGGGCATGGTGGCAGGCGCCTGTAGTCCCAGCTACTCGGGAGGCTGGGGCAGGAGCATGGCGTGAACCCGGGAGGCGGAGCTTGCAGTGAGCAGAGACCGCGCGCCACTGCACTCCAGCCTGGGCGACTGAGCGATACTCCGTCTCAAAAAAAAAAAAAAAAAAAAAAAGAATACAGGATGGTGGTTATGGGTCAGGCTTTGGACCTAGACTTCCTGAGTTTAAAAGTCAACTTATTTACTGACTGGTTGTACTATTTAATATATTTGCTCCCTGTGTGCCTTTATTTCCTCATATGTAAAAATGAAGGCTAATAATAATACCTACATTATTAGGACTATTATGAGGATTAAATGAGTTGATACATGTAAAGCACTTAAATGGTTGGTATCTACCATTGGAACACTATACATACTATATGACCAGCTTTACCACACCTAGGTATACGCCCAATAGATATGAATACATATGTTTCCCAAAAGACAAGTAGTAGAATGTTCATTGTAGCAGTATTCGTGATATCCCCAAAGTGGAAGCTACCCAAATGCCCACCAACAATAGAAGGGATAAATTGTAGTATATTTATGTAATAGAATATTATACTGCTATGAAAGTGACCAAACTGCTTGTACATGCAACAGGTATGAAACTCACACATATAATGTAAAATGAAAGAAGCCAGACATGAAAGAGTAAATACTGTATGATTTTATTTATCTAAAGCTTAAAACCAGGCAAAACTAGACAATAGGATAATGACTACCCTAGTTGGGAGAATGAATAGAAAGTACCATAAGATGGCTTTCTAGGAGTCGTTGGAAATGTGTGTTTCTTGTTGTGTGTACTGATTACATGGGCTAATTCCATACTCAGGACTAGTTCTGTACACCAAGGGCTATGGTAATGGGTCCACCGTTGTCAGAACACAAACAAAAATCCCCTAATAACATTCCCCCAGGGGTAAGAGTTATCTACTGGCCTTACATTTTTACAACTATGGGACGCACTCCTATGATTTTTTTTCCTATTTAATGAAAATCTACTCCAAGTCTGCTGCTCAATAGTAAGAAGCTCAGTTTGTGAAAATTCAGCAAGTTGTATACTTGGGATCTGTGTATTTTTCTGCATGTAAATTGTTTTAAAAAGTTTTTAAAAAGTAGCTGGTGAATAAAAAATGTATAATAAATGATATATATATTTAATTGTTTTTAGGGTTAGAAAGACTAGGTTTTGAATCCTGGCTTTGTGGTCATGGAGACTAGGAAGTCTCTTAAACTGTTCATTTCTATAATGGTAAACAGAGGTAGTGATACTTGGCTTAAAGAGACCTTAGATGTTATTGAGAACCAGTGAGATGAAATGTAAAAAAATGGTAACTGCCTCTTCAACATTGAGCAGCAGACTTGGAGCAGATTTTCATTATAATAGGAAAAAAAAATCACATGAGTGCACCCCATAGTTGTAAAAATGTCAGGCCAGTAGATACCTCTTACTCCTGGGGGAATGTTATTAGGGGATTTTTGTTTGTGGTCTGACAAAGGTGGCCCCCTTACCATAGCCCTTGGTGTATAAAACTAGTCCTGAGTAAGGAATTGGACAATTTTGCCAAGAGGGCAAGGAGTCCCTGGAAGGAAAGGGATAAAGTCCTTGGCCCTTCTCTTGTGAGGGTTAATGTCATTAGATACTGATGTATTGAGATGAACTGGACTGAAGTTTGTTGGAAAAAACACTAACGGGGCTAGATGGGAGTTCACCATGGGCATGTCCGGTTTGGTGATCTGAATTCAACATTGGTACTTGGTCAGCATCTCATGGGGAAGGATAGTTCCTTCTAGTAGTTGGCTGAGGGATGAACCTCCACACCAAGCCAGCTGGGCACAGTTTCACTGAGGAATGACAACTGAGCAAGTGCAATGACCTAAAAATACAAGTGAAGATATGACTGTGACCTGTGAGCAGCAAGGACATTTCCAAAACAAGGATGACCGGCCATTGGGCTAGCAAGACCAGTGTTTAGTATGCCTATGAGGTAACTACCAAAGCAATGGTGCTGGTGGGTTCATAGAACTTTCTAGTTATTTCTCCCACCTGGCATTTGGAAGTGTAATTGACCCTTTGGAAGTGAGAAAGGCCCCAGAATGTTGGATCGTCTGGAGATAGAGTATTGGGAAAGGCCCTAAGAAAGGAATACCAGATTTTCTGTTGGTAAGGTCCTTGGGCCTCAGCAAGTCACTGGAAAAATAAATGAAACACTATTTGTACTCTAAGCTGGTGAAGCATACATCCTGGTTAATAATAATAGCCATCATTTATTGGGCACTGTGTGTCTGGCATGGAGACTGTTCTTTGTCTACCAAAATTGTTTTCTCTTTCTTTCTAGGCCTGTAACGAGACTTCATTTCACAGCCTACTTTGCATTAGATGTGTTCCTGTGACCACATTCAGAGCAGATATACTGTGTGGCATTTCTGGGTATGGGCCTCAGGGCAATAAAAGGATCTCCTCCAGGCTCTCCTCCACTGCTACTGGTGGGAACCCCATAGTAATCCAGCTTTGACCAGGCAGATGTGAGCAGTGTCCTGGAGGATGATGAGCAGCATAAAGGAAGGAAACTTGGTACCTGAAAGACCATGTGGAGCAGGGCTTCCCTGTTACCCTGAACTGCTACCCTGGAACTGTTATGTGAGAAAAAATAAGATTCTTGCATTTCTCCAACTTTAATGGGCACAAGAATCACATGGGGATTTGTGACAATGCAAATCCTGATTAAATAGGTCTTGAGTGGGGCTTGAGATTCTGTATTGCTTACAAGTTCCTAGGTGGTGTTCGTGATGTTGGTCCAGTATCTACAGTTTAAGTTCCTCTCCAAGAAATTCTGATTTAACTGTTTGGAGTGGGGTTCAGGGACATGATGCTAAAAGAAAGCCCCAAATACCAAAAACCTTTCGAGGTGATTCCAATCTACACCAGGGTTGAGACCCCACTGGAGAAGAGAAACATTTTCTGAGAATGGAAGGATCCAGTTCCTTTCCCGGTGTCCTTTGGAGGGGGCAATTCCTTTGAGTTCTTCCAAGCAGCCTTGCCATCCTACCATCTCATTAACCACTTACAGATAATGCTTTTTGTTTCTTGTCTGCCTCTGCTGATAGTACTTGTCGTCTTCTCGAAACTTCATTTCAGCCAGAAACTTCTTTTTTGACATATTGATTTGGAATGTTGAACTTTGTTTTTGAGTAAAATAATTCAACATGGTGATGTATAGAGAAGCTGATTATTGGCTGTTCCCAAGATCTGCCTTTGGGGACCATATTTGAGCATTTAGTCTTAAACACTATAGCAGCAGCCTAACTTGAGGTTTCAGCCTTAAAACAGACAGACACTCATTATTACTGCCAGGGATGATGTAGTAATTAAACTATTATTTTGTGCAGTTTCACCTGAAGGTTGCAAAGCCTTAAGAACATCTGGTGGCAATTTGTTAGTTATCACATTATTCTGCATTTATTAAGTGTTGATAATGCACTAGGTGTTGTACAGAATGCAATCCCTGCTCCAGAGCCAAGAGAGAGGGCAAGTATGTCCCAACAAAGAGAAGGTGAGGCTTACAACAGTTGAGGATTTTTCCTAAAAAAATCCCTTCTACCTAGGTTAGTTGAAACATTGTGATTTTGGAGAAAAGCTCTCATTTGTATAAGTTGTCTCTAGTTTACAAAATACTTTTAGATAATCTAATTTATTTATTTTGAGAAAAAAATAAATAACTCTCTTGCCCAGGCTGGAGTTCAGTGGCACAATATAGCTCACTGCGGCTTCGATCTCCTGGGCCCAAGGGATCCTCCCACCTCAGCCTCCTGAGTAGCTGGGATTACAGGTGCACACCACCATGTCTGGCTAATGTTTTATTTTATTTTATTTTATTTTATTATACTTCAAGTTCTGGGATACATGTGCAGAATGTGCAGGTTTGTTACATAGGTGTACACGTGCCATGGTGGTTTGCTGCACCCATCAACCCGTTATCTACATTAGATATTTCTCCTAATGCTATCCGTCCCCTAGCCCCCCACCCCCAACTGGCCCCGGTGTGTGATGTTCCCCTCCCTGTGTCCATGTTTTCTGCTTGTTCAACTCCCACTTATTAGTGAGAACATACGGTGTTTGGTTTTCTGTTTCTGTGTTTGCTGAGAATGATGGTTTCCAGCTTCATCCATGTCCCTACAAAGGACATGAACTTATCCTTTTTTATGGCTGCATAGTATTCCATGGTATATATGTGCCACATTTTCTTTATCCAGTCTATCATTGATGGGCATTATGGGTTGGTTCCAGTCTTTGCTATTGTGAATAGTACTGCAATAAACACACGTGTGCCTGTGTCTTTATAGTAGAATGATTTATAATCCTTTGGGTATATATGCAGTAATGGGATTGCCGGGTCAAATGGTATTTCTGTTTCTAGATCCTTGAGGAATTGCCACACTGTCTTCCACAAATGGTTGAACTAATTTATATTCCCACCAACAGTGTAAAAGTGTTCCTATTTCTCCACATCCTCTCCAGCATCTGTTGTTTCCTGACTTTTTAATGATTGCCATTCTAACTGGTGTGAGATGGTATCTCATTGTGGTTTTGATTTGCATTTCTCTAATGACCAGTGATGATGAGCTTTTTTTCATATGTTCGTTGGCCACATAAATGTCTTCTTTTGAGAAGTGTCTGTTCATATCCTTTGTCCACTTTTTGATGGGGTTGTTTGTTTTTTTTCTTGTAAATTTGTTTGAGTTCTTTGTAGATTCTGGATATTAGCCCTTTGTCAGATGGGTAGATTGCAAAAAGTTTCCCCCATTCTGTAGGTTGCCTGTTCACTCTGATGATACTTTCTTTTGCTGTGTGGAAGCTCTTTAGTTTAATTGGATCCCATTTGTCAATTTTGGCTTCTGTTGCCATTGCTTTTGGTGTTTTAGTCATGAAGTCTTTGCCCATGCTTCTGTCCTGAATGATATTGCCTAGGTTTTCTTCTAGGGTTTTTATGGTTTTAGGTCTTACGTTTAAGTCTTTAATCCATCTTGAATTAATTTTTGTATAACATATAAGGAAGGGGTCCGGTTTCAGTTTTCTGCATATGGCTTGTCTGGCTAATTTTTAAATTTTTTGTGGAGACAGGATTTCACCATCTTCCCCAGTCTGGTCTCCAATTCCTGGCCTCAAATGATGCTCCCGCCTCAGCTTCCCAAGATGCTGGGATTACAGGTGTGAGCTACCATGTCCAACTCCAGATTATCTAATTGAATCTTCACTTCAGCCTTGCTACCTTGTGATTTAGTCAGCATCAAGCAATAGAAAACCTGACTCAATAAGGAAAGTAATACAATAAGGAAAGTTATAGACACATCTAAATGCAGAGGTGTAGTGATCTCAGGGTTTTTCCTATTTTATAACACTTTCTTTCCTCCTCCTCTATTTTTACTTGAGCCTCTTTTATCAGTGGTTTCAAACTTTTTTGAGTCATTATATAATGACCCAGTACACAGAAACACTACACACACCCACATATACCCCCTCTGAATTAAAAGTTTCACTAAACAATACTTATCCTTAGTAGAGTGTAATTCACTCTTCTAGTATAATCTATTGTATATCTTATCCTATCCTGTCCTATCTTATTCTACTTTTAAAATTCTGGAGAAATATTGGCTACCTTGATTTCATGACCCTTCCATGGATCTCAACCCTTAGCAAAGCTTCCAGGCTCAACCCTCAGCTGGCTCTTTGGGCCTTGGACTTGGCTAGTCTGCATTCCCTCAACCTCCCCATCCACTACCTGCAATGCAGTAAAGTTTCCAAGTCTTACACTTCATCTCCTGGTGATTCTGGCTCCTGCTTTCCCCTGTGACAGTTAGTCAGACACACTGACATTTAGCTCACCACTATGCTAACCATTTTTGTTCTGCCCAATCCTCTCTGGCCTAAGCCACTGTGAAATAGACTGGTTAGATCTTGTTGGGTCCTCACAGGGCCTTTTGTCACATTTGAGCCTCTCTTGAGTTCTGACACCAATAAGTCATAAATGAAACAGAGAGAAACGATTATTTTCTAGAACAAAGATAAAAAAACTAGAGCATTACAAAAATCCACTTCTTTACTTAGATTTCTGTATATTCAGATGCTCTTTCCTTTTTTATTTCCTTCTCTCTTTGTTACTCTGAATGAGGTGCTCAAGTAAGTGTTTGTCCTATTTAAATAGAGAACCTCATCACCATGCATGTTCAATGTTGGCTTTGCCTGTAGAAGTGTAGATTTGTCCAGAATTTCTGCAGAAATACTGGGTACATGCAGGTTCACCAGCAACTCTCACCCCCTGAAATCAAGTCCAGTCTAGCTCTTCATAAGTACATAAATCATTTTAGGGAAGGTGAAAGTTCATCTGGCCCAATATTTCTCCTCTGTTTTGGTTTATCTTAATCCTGTTTTGCTGTGTTTTTTCACCACACCCTCAATCTTTGCTGTCTGTAAAAGAAGCATAACTGCCTCTTCTTAACTTTTATAAACTCTGTTAGAAGCACTTTCTTCAATAACTTGTTCCATATGTTACATACATGAGCTCCATCAAGATCCCCCTTCCCCCCACTGCTTCCTCAATTTTGTATGGCATCCATCAGTATTTGAATCATTACAAGTAAAGGGGGAAAATACCCTCCAATCCCATCCCAATGGGACCTTTCTCTTTGGCATGTTCAGCATGTCCCATCATTTAGAAGGCTCTGTGTGGTTTTCTGGAAGTTTTTCTAACCCAGTGAGAAACAGCTGGTCTACCTTCACTGTCCTCTCCTTCTTTCCTTTGAAAGCTCCATATGGCTTGGGTGATGCTACCTTGCCCTACTCAGGACAGCTTCCTGGGATAAAGGAGAGCAAACACCTCTATCTTCCTTAGAAGGGTCCAACAAGAACTCTGAGTAGACCGAGGACACCTCTCTGGGTTTCCAGTCAATTTCCTCTGTAAACACGCTCTCAGATTTTGGCCATTCTTAACTGTAGCTGATGATTTAAATATATATATTTTTTCATTTTCTAAATAACTCCACTTATCTCCATTCCAGTTCTTTATGTGATCTTTGCCCATATTTGACTGTTTCATGAGACACATACTTAATAGCCAGGTCTCTGCTCCCAGACTAATTATTTCATTTCTCACTAATAATAATAATTACTTTTACTTTTCAGGTGGCTATATCTTTTCCTTGTGATGAGAGTTTTCCTTTCTGTGCACTAGCAGGCTTTATCATCCTTCACCTCTTTCTACATCTCTGAAACAGGAAAGGTAGCCACTCCCTTCTCCCCTCACTTGCTTTGGGGCCTTAGTGCCACAGGTGCTAGGAGCTCTCAGATGATTTATAGGGCCTGGCAGGGCTGCAGTAATGGGGAATCACACTTCATTATTGCTGTTTTGTAAGTCCACCCTTTTTAAAATGGCTACCAGGACACTGTTTTAGAGTGTTTTCCATGCCTCCCAGGCACAGAACCCTGTGGATGTGGCCAGCCTATAGAGGCTGTGCAAAGGCTCATAAGAAAAAAACTGATACCTGGTGAATATTTTGTTACAGCACTAATTTCTTCCCTTTTTTCCCTCTTCCCAATCTTATAAAGATGTCACTGGAGAAATGTCTATTCAAGTTCTTAGCCTAGTTTTTTTTTTCAAAAGAACCAATATTTTTAAAATAAGTGTACTACACAAACCAATCTATAAATTCAATGCAATTATCAAATTACCAATGTGTTTTTTCACAGAAATTAGAAAAAAACAGTGCTAGAATTTATATAAAACCAAGTATGTATGTAATAACCAAAGCAATTCTAAGCAGAAAGAACAAATCAGGTTACTTTTAAAAAAAAATTCAGTTGTAGAGGGTTCTGAGGTATTCTGGAGTTTAACCCTATATCAGATGTATGGTTTGCAAGTATTCTCTCTCATTCCATAGGTTGCCTTTTCACTCTCTTACTTGTCTCCTTTGCTGTTCAGAAGCTTTTTAGTTTGATATAATTGACTTATTTTTGTTTTCGTTGCCTGTGCTTTTGGTGCCATATTCATGAAATCATTGACTTCTTCCTTATGTTTTCTTCTAGGAGTTTTTATAATTTCAGGTCATAAATTTAAGTCTCTGATCCACATTGAGTTGATTTTTGTGTATGATAGAGGATAATGGTCTAATCTCTAAAGGAGACACACAAATGGCCAAGTATATTAAAAATGCTCAATGTCACTAATCATCAGGGAAATGCAAACCAAAGCCACAATGAAATATTATCTCATACCTGTTAGGGTAGCTATTATCAAAAAACAAAACAAAAGACAACATCTGTTGGTGAGGATGTGGACAAATTGGAAATCTTGTACACTGTAGGTGGGAATGCAAAATGGTGTAGCTGCTAAGAGAGAGTGTGGAGGTTCCTCAAAAACTAAAAATTAGAACTACCATATGATCCAGGAATCCCACTTCTGGGTGTTTATCCAAAACAGTTGAAATGAGAATCTTGAAGAGATAGTAGCACTCCAGTGTTTATTGCAGCAAAAAAGGTGGAAACAAACTTAGTGTCCATTGAGAGACGGATGAAGAAAATGTATATACATACAGTGGGATACTACTCAGCCTTAATAAAGAAGGAAATTCTGCACCACATGACCACATAGATGAACCTTGAGTACATAATGCTAAGTGCAATAATGAGCCAGTCACAGAAGATTCCACTTGTATGAGATATCTAAAATAGTCAAATTCAAAGAATCAAAGAGTAGTACGGTAATTAATAGGGGCTGGGGGAAGAGGGAAATGAGGATTACTAATCACTGGGCATAAAAGTTTAGTTAACAAGACAAATGAGTTCTCAGATCTGTTGTGCAACATTGTACCTATAGTCAACAATAATGTATTGTACACTTAATTCATTTTAAGACAATAAAATACATTTAAAAAAGAGATGTCATTGGGTTTGCTCCACAGGTCCCAGTGCCTGCATCTTTTCAAACACTGGCCCCATGCTCTTAGATGTACCTCCACTGTTGCTGGAGGTACGTCTAAGCTGATCGGGTCACAATGGATTCATCTGGCCCCATGGTGCGTTGTTTAAGGGAGGGTCTTCTGTTTGGCCTCATAGTGTAGTATTGAACTAAATAAATTCTGCTGCCATACTGCCTGGATAAAATATCCCAACTCTGCCACTTATTCACTGTGGATCTTCGGGAGGATGCTTAATCTTTTTGCATCTCAGTTTTCCTCATCTGTGAAATGGAACTGATAACACCACTCTCCTGAGAATTAGATAAATTAATGCACAGGAGCGCTTAGAAGCATGCCTGCCTCATCGTAAGCACCCAACAAATATTGGCTGTTATTTGGTACTTTCATGTTCCAGCTCCATTCTCCAACCCCCCACCCCACTTCTAATAACATTTCCACGAATGGACAATTAGGAGAATTCTATTAGGTCTTGGTCTTCTATTAGTAGTTCTATTGATCCTTGAGATTGTGTCATTTTAAAAAAATCTCTGGTTTTATTTTGCCAACTTCTGAAATCTGTGCAAAGTATGGATGTAGGATTTTTGCATTTGGAACTCCTCCAGGGGCCCAGGGACCCATGGTAGGGAAAATAAAAGAGGTCTTCAGAGATGTCTTGTGTCTCCAGAGAAACAGCAGTATTACTTCACCGGTTGACTTAATGGAATCAGTCGGAATCAGCCCCAAGCAACTTTCCCTGCCTAATTACCCCATCACCTGTTCAAATACAGCCATTACTTTGGTATTTATTAATTGTGTTGTGATCAGCTTTTAAGGTATGTCTTTTCCTTTTTTTTTCTTTCAGCTTAGCCAGAATCACATTTTAGGGCAACCAGATTTTAATGATATTGACAGGTACTATAGCTTGACTTTCTAAGCTCTTTCCATACAAACTTAATTTTTGGTTTTGGTAAGTTTGCGAAATGGATAGCCAGTTTCTAACTCTTGTATGTTTCTCTGGGTGAACTGTCATTTTTATTTTTTGTCAAGTGAGCTACAGGTAAAGCTTGTGATCATAGCAAAACATGTTTAATACTTTTGATGGAATTGAACACAAAGTTAACTGAATCTTTCACTAAACTGGCAAGTTAATTGAATGAAATGATTAGTTTGTTAGTTTCTTTGGTCAACTTTGCTGGAATAGTTGGTTGATCTGTTATCATAGAGCCTAGAACAGTTTCACTTCTCCTAGTCCCATGCGAAGTATTCACTGACTGTGCTTCTTTCCCAAGCAGTTCTTGTGTCAAAACACTGCTACCTGAGATATTTTCAGAGACCTTTACATGGACTGTTTTTGCAACTCTTATTCCATGGGTGAGTCAGTGCAGCAACAGGTCTGTATGGACTCCCAGCAGGTTGTTTCTCTGCCCGGAATCACTTGCCAGATGATTTTAATATTGAAGGGCAAAACTTAGCATTGGTTTGTGGCCCTTTTTAAAAACTCACCAAGCAGAACAAATACCAATTCTATAGGGACTTGGGGGCAAGAGAAGTCTCAGAAGCTGGCCCATTTCTCAGTTTGGGTCTGCTAGTGAGGCAGGGCTTAAGGTTAACTCAGTCCTTATAGGTACAGGACTGTCTCTTAGTTTTACAGTCTTCAACATTTTATTAATTTCCAGGCAGTAATAATAACTACCATATAACCCTTACTGCAGGTAGGCACTACTTGAAGTACTTTAGATGTATTACTCAATTTAATGTTCTCAACAGCCCTATGAGGTAGGCTCTGTTAATTATCCCACTTTACAGATGAGGAAACAAAGTGCCTCAGAGAAATGAGGTTTTTGCCTGAGGTCCCATAGCAAGTAAGTGGCAGTATATAAGGTTTCAGAGCAAGTGTGGACAGAGCCAGGATTTAAACCTAGGCAGCCTGGCTCTGGAGTCATAACTGCTATACTGTACTGAGGGACTGCCTTAAATCATGCTGAAACCAGAGTGGAAATGGATTTCTTTACAATGACGGGTATAATAACTATGATAATAAATATTGGTTATTTTCTCTGATCACTGTCTCCCAGTGAATGAATCTACTGGAAAGTCCAAATCATTGATTAATTGTTGCTAGCTGAGAATACAACCTGAACAAAGACAGTAACAAATATTCATTGGATTGGAGGGGTAAAGAAACAGGGGACATCATTACTTTTTCTGGGCTCCAGGTCACACGGCCTCAGCCTGATTTTTCAGAGGCACGTCAGAACTTGGAGCTGAGGAATGAGGACCAAGTCTTGCCCCATGAAGTCTCAGGTCCGTGCCAAGAGTCTGGGGCACCATTACTAGCCCCACCCTGGGCAACAAGCCACGAGGGAGCCAAGGCGAGAAGCCAAGAGAATCGAGAAGCGTGTGTGATGAGGAGACTTCAAGCTGGCCCTGGGGAGGCATCTGGAGGAATTTCCTGAGCTGGAGTCCAGAATTTGCCATAGGTTTTTACGTGTGCCTCTGGTGTGGGATCCTTGGGATAGTTAAAGGGGCTACATAGGAGGAGACTTGTTTCTAGGACGCTGAGGAAGCTGGATGGATTACCCTGTCTCCTTCCAGGGCTGTGTCTAGAACTCTGACAGCGGTCGCAGAATCAGACACCTTCTGTCCTGGGTGGATCATAGTCACAATTATAACATTCCTTAATCTCAAATTCCTTAAAAAAATCTTTTTATTTTGAAATAGCCATAGATTCACAGCGGGCTGCCAGAATGGTTCAGAGAGGTGCTGTACACCCTTAATTCATTTCCCCCGATGGTCACATCTTGCCTAACTAGAGTACAATATCAAGCCAGGAAATCGACATTGGTGCAATCCACAGATCTTTTGCAGATTTCACCAGTTTTACATGCACTTATTTGGGTGTGTGTGAATAGTTCTATGCAATTTTATCATGTGTGGATTTGTGTGTTCACCATCACAATCAGGATACAGAACTCTTCTATCATCTCAAAGGTCCTTGAATTCCTTTTAAAAAGGAAACATCCACTTCTGAGAGCACTATTACCTCATGCTGCTAAGATGTAATTGAGGTTACAGTCTCCTTTATATCTTTTGCATTTCATTAATATTTTTATGTGACTACAT
Organism: Pan troglodytes; assembly: GCF_028858775.2. Lineage (NCBI taxonomy): Eukaryota > Metazoa > Chordata > Mammalia > Primates > Hominidae > Pan > Pan troglodytes. Next base: position 105,504,391 of record NC_072405.2, read on the forward strand.
CCTGCTTATCTCACAGACATAACAACATTTGGGTCCTTTTGACTGGATTATGAGGTTATGTTGCTTTCATTTTCAGCTCACCCTTAGGCAAGCCATGTAAGGAGGTGGAGGATAAGTCTCTCTTGTTTACCACTCTATACCCCGCATCTAGAACAGGGATTAGCACATAGCAGATGCCCAATAAACATTTCTGAAAGGATTTAACCCATTATATCTTGATTCTTAGTACTTAACATTCTCAGTGAGTGTGTGTCCCCCAACCTTGTACAGTTCTGTCCCAGCTACTGATCTTGATTTTGAGTCAGATTCAATCCTAGAACTTTCACTGCATTGTCTTTTTTAAATGGATTATTGACCATAATGGACTACTTTGTGCTTTTAACAAAACTGAAGCTAAAAATTGTTTAGCCTAGAAGAAATGTCTTTGACAGATATCCGTGGGTACAGCTTATGCCTGCCCCCCTCCCCATCTGCCTGCTAACCTGTTTCTTCTTACATCTCTTCATTTTATTGGGCTAAAACATCTACCAATTCAATGACATTCAGGCACCACCCCCACTCTCCCAAAATTTAAGTTCTCATGAAAATCTCATTAGCAGAGAGAGGAGGAGCAAATTGAGCCTCATCTGTTTGAGTTTCATTGTACCTGCTGCACATCAAGCAGCTGGCCACATGGGTCAGAGCTTATTCTCATGACTGCACCAGGGTTACTTTGTGGTTATTGAGAGGCCCAGTGACAGTGACTGCTAGTTGCAAAGGGAAACCTGCAGGGAAAAGGTGGAAGGAGTAAGGGAGTAGTGACTTGTGTATGTGCCAGCAAGGGGCAGGCATCAGATGTTCAAATGGTCACTGGTTAAACTGTCATTCAAACTAAATTTTTGTTCTAGTATTTCCAGTTTGGACAGAGCCATTCCCTTTTTTTTTTTTTTTTTTTTTTTTGTATTCTGAGGTTTGACATTGGATTTGTTACCTTGAAATTCTATAATGTGTTAATTCTCGTGGATTCTTCCTTTGACACAGCCTTAATCTAATACCTGGAATCTTGAGACAGCCTTCTTTCAGAAACTACCCTCCCTGCCCACATCCTCATCCATACTGCATATTATTTCCAATTTAACCATTAAAATACCTGGCTTTAATCAAAAGCCTAAGGCTGCCCCTTGGATCAAATCAAGTCCAAACTCCTGCCATCTCCAGCTCTCCTCTTGAAGCTGACTGCTCACCATTAGCCCAGCACTCCTTCCTTCAGGCTAGTCCAGGCTTCTTATGAAGGACCCTGAGTGTAGTCACTTATATTTCTGTCTTCATGCCTTTTAGCAGGTGTCGTTGGGGCCTGTATGTGCCTTTGGCTGCCTCCTTCACACAACATCTGACTTCTACTAATATGTCCATCAAGGAGGCACAAAACAGGCAGTGGTTAAACATGTAGTGGTAGCTTCCTGTGGTTTCTGTCATGAATGACCATAAACTTGGTGGCTTATAACAACAGGAATTTATTCTCTCACAATTCTGGAGGCCAGAAGTCTGAAATCAAGGTGTATTAGTCTGTTTTCACATTGCTGATAAAGATATCCCTGAGACTGCGTAATTTATGAAGAAAAAGGTTTAATGGACTCATAGTTCCACGTGGCTGAGGAGGCCTCACAATCATGGCAGAAGGAGGAAGGTGAAAGGCATGTCTTACATGGTGGCAGACAAGAGGGAATGAGAGCCAAGTGAAAGGGGTTTTCCCTTATAAAACCATCAGATCTCTTGAACTTATTCACTATCATGAGAACAGTATGGGGGAAACCACCCTCATGATTCAATTATCTCCCACCAGATCCCTCCCACAATGCATAGGAATTATGGGAGCTACAATTCAAGATGAGATTTGGGTGGGGACACAGCCAAACCATATCACAAGGTGTCGGCAGGACTGAGCTCCCTTGGAAGGCTCTAGGGCAGAATCTTGCCTTGCCTCTTTCAGCTCTGGTGGCTACAGCCATTGATTTCAGGCTTGTGGCTGTGTAGTTCCAATCTCTGCCTCTCTGTGTCCCCTCTAGGTGTCTCTTGGGATACTTGTCATTGGATTTAGGACCCCTACAGGTAATCCAGAATGATCTTATCTTGAGATCCTTCAATTAATTATGTCTGCAAAGGCCCTATTCCAAATAGGGTCACATTCACAGGTCCTGGGGTGAGGACATGGACCTGACATTTTGGGGGCCACCATTCAAACCACTACAGTAATTAAACAGTCAAACCCAAAGAGGATCAATTCTGAGGTACCAACCAATGCTATTAAAATATAAACAGCCGAGCGCAGTGGTTCACACCTGTAATCCCAGTACTTTGGGAGGCTGAGGCAGGCGGATTGCTTGAGCTCAGGAGTTTGCGACCAGCCTGGGGAACACGGTGAAACCCTGTCTCTACTAAAATACAAAAAATTAGCTGGGCGTAGTGGTGTGCGCCTGTAGTCCCAGCTACTTAGGAGGCTGAGGCAGGAGAATCGCTTGAACCCGGGAGGCGGAGGTTGTAGTGAGCCGAGATCGCGCCAATGCACTCCAGCCTGGGTGACAGAGTGAGACATCATCTCAAAAAAAAAAAAAAATATATATATATATATATGCAACAATTTGGACAAAAAAATAAAATGTGCCTATCGAATTTGTGGTTAAGATGAAGCTGGGTTAGATAGATATGCACTTAAAAACAGAAGGAAAAAAATTTAAAAGTTATAAGAATGATCCCAAATTAGCAAAATGGGCTTTTACTTTGTGCTTATCTCTATGACATGACATCTCACATGGTTTTGCTCTCCCACTTGGCTGGGAGTTTCTTGTCTGTGTGTTGTGTGCTTAGCATATTTGTTGTGTAAATGAATAAAGGAAGCACTGTGAAGCCCCAACTTTGGTTTAAATAATAAACAGATAACAAATAATTAACAGACCGGCAGAAATTCAGTCTTTTAGGAATTAACAGGGAGAATTATTCAGTAGCTTTCAAGCTCAAAACACTCCAAGAATGTGACATGGCTGCTAGAAAATGTCGTACAATATGAGGGTGCATTATTTAGAGTCCAGCTCAAAGTGGGAATAAGCTTTTGTAATTTGCACAGGCTTGAAGACTGTATAGGCTCTATAGTCTTGTATAGTCTTCAGATCCACAAAAGATGAGTACACTCTATTGCTTATATGACCAGTGTTTCTTATGTTTCAAATCAGCCGATGGATCTTTTAGAAAAAGAGGAGGTTCTTGTTGCTTACTTATTATGGTCATCTATGAGCACCTAGTCAGTGATGAAAGCTGAAGGAAGTGGAAGTAATCACTTGCCACTAGCTGACTCAATATACGAATCAATGCTTAGGTAAAGACATATTGATCTATTTTTTTTTTTTGAGACAGGGTCTCACTCTGTCACCCAGGCTGGAGTGCAGTGGCACGATCTTGACTCACTGCAGCCTCCGCCTCCTGGGTTCAAGCGATTCTCCTGGTTCAGCCTCCCGAGTAGCTGGGACTACAGGCGGGTGCCACCATGCCCAGCTAAGTTTTGTATTTTTAGTAGAGACGGAGTTTCACCATGTTGCCTGGAGTGGTCTCAAACTCCTGACCTCAAGTGATCCACCCACCTCGGCCTCTCAAAGTGCTGGGGTTACATGTGTGAGCCACCACCCCCTGCCTGATCTATTTACTTTGGTTGTTCATAAAAGAGAAGGTACCCAACCATGGGCTCTATTACTACGTCAAGCAACCTCAGTGGTTGTGATGGTCAGTTTTTTGTGTCAGCTAGGCTAAGCTACAGTTCTTAGTTATTCATTCAAACTATGAAGGTATTTTGTAAATGTGACTAAAGTCCATAGCAGTTGACTTTAAGTAAGGGATAATTATCCTGAATAATCCGAGTTGATTCAATCAGTTGAAGGGGCTTAAAAGCAGGCTGAGATATCTCTGAGAGTGGAAGGAATTCTGCCTGGGGACAGCACCTTCAGCCTTTGCCTGAGAGCTGCAACCTGTCCTGGGTGATGGCCTGCCCTTTGGATTTAAGACTTGCTTAGCCAGTCCCACAATCTTGTAAGCTAATTCCTTGGAATACATCTCTTACTAAGATCTCCTACTGGTTCTGTTTCTCTGGTAGAACCCCACCTGATACAGCGATTGCCTGGGATCTCTGTTAAAGGGCTGAACAGCTGGGGAGGAACTGTGAGGCAGTAGAGTGTTTATCAGCGTTCCTTAAACTTTAATGAGATATCAATCACCTGGGGGTGAGGCAGGAGAACAGGGAATTAGGGTAACCAAGGGTTAAGGTATACAGAAAGAACAGCAGGTGCAGCGAGTTCTAGGCAAGATTAGGCAGCAAACAGGCCACATCCTTGCTCCTCTGATAACAAGACAGAAGTTTCCACTTCAGCCTCTAATTGGTCACAGGCCAATCCTTCATAGGGTGTAACCAATTGGAGGCCTCTAAAGTGCATCTAGGGGAGTTACTAAACTTTTGCAACTTAATAAAAAGCCTAATTGTTGGTGGTGGGGGGGTGCTCTTGTGCTGCTTCACTTGCTGGAGTCTGCTCCCACTCTGTGAATTGTAGCTTCGCTTCAATAAATCTGTGCGTTCGTTACTTTTTGTTGTTGTTGTTTGTCTTTCATTGTTTCATTCTTTTGTTGCTTTGTTTGTGCATTTTATTGCATTCTTTGTTCAACATGCCAAGAACCTGGACAACTCAGTCAAGACCTTCCATCCGGTAATAGGGTCTGAGTGGACTCAGGTGGTGTTAATGCTGCCAGTATGCTTTGATTGGCAAGACTATATGTAGTAGTTCTCAAATCAGCCTGCACATTTGAATTATCTGGAGAGCTTTTAAAAAACACTGGTGTCTAGGGCTCACCTCTAATGATTATGACTTCATTGGCCTATTTAAAGTGTAGTGAAAAGTACAGAAGCAAGAGTGTAGGTGAGTGGTTCTCAAAGTGTGGTCCCTAGACCAATAACATTGGCATCACCTGGGAACTTGTTAGAAATGCAAATAATCAGATCTTATACCTACTGACTCAAACTCTGGGATTGAATCCCAGCCATCTGATTCCCTCCAGGTGATTCTGATGTCCACTGAAATTTGGGAACCACTGGTGTAGGAAGATTTTGAGTCTGTACTCAGACTCCTTAGGCAAGCAGCCTAAGCTCTCTTTGGCAGACTTTAGTGTCTGTAAAATGGGGATAACAATAGAAGCATGTTATGGGGGTGTTTGAGCTTGATCAGGGAGTTGACACCAACTGTGGGGAAAAGCTGAGGTTCCCGTGCTAGGAGAGCATGGGTAAGTCTTTAATATGGAGGGCCTGAAGACAGAAGCAAGATTTATAGTAAGCAAGACAAGAGTGAGAGGGAATGGTTTGGGATCAACTGGGAAGATGGGGTGCCCTGAGAACTTGCCTTGGTGGGCCGTGGGGGCTTGACTCAGCACCTTTATCAGTGCAGCCTAGGTGAGGACAGGTGGGGCTACCAGGATGAAATTCTAAAGAACCAAAGTCTGAAGGGTGATGTCTTTCTCTGAGGCCGTGGAAGAACTTGCCGATGGAGGGACCACAGAAGGATCTATGGGAGAACAACGGGAACTGCAGGAGAGGTAAGAAGACCTTCAAATATCAGTGGGCGAGAGTTGGGGCTGATAGCTAGAGGATAGGGCCAGGGTTCAGAATTCTGAGGCTGAGGGAAAGAATCAGGATCTGATGGGGGAGAAGAGGTGGGGGGTGTGATGGGGAGGTGTGCTGGAGGCCTAGGTGTTGTGCTGAACCCCTATTAACCTCAATAGAGAAGGCACCAAGTTCAAGAGGCCAAAGAAGAGACCTAGAGCTAGCAAATGTGACTTGGGGGTTTTACTGGGACTTACTTACAGGGGAGAGGGTCCAGTGGTGGCGAGCTGGACACCTTACCTATAGAAACAATCCAGTGGTGGTGGGCTGGACAATATAACCACTGTACGTATGGTCCAGTGGCAGCAGGCTGGGCAGGAAAACCACAATTGCTTGCAAACAGCATTCAGTTTATAGAGCATTTTCATTTAACACCCTCTCCTTAATGATCTCCACCTGGTAGCTTTCATGTACCGCACTCCCCACCCCCAAACTCAGGGCCTCCATCCCCCATAGGGCCAATGTTCCACGGGACGGCCTGAGGGCTCAGATGTTCCTAACAGACAAGGAATGAATCTCCGGGTTGGTGACTTACGGATTCCCTATCTCGGAACACATTCGGGTGCGTCTGCCATACGAGGTTGTTCTCAGAGTATGCTTGTGATTTCTCTCAGGTGTGCTTACAATGCACTAGGAAGTCAGCTCGTTTGGGGTTTGCTCTTGGGGGCCGACAGGAGGAAAATGCCTGGGCCCAGGTTTAAGGACTCCTATGAAGCAGACAAACCCACCATTCCAAACTCTAGCCCTTCTCAGGCTTATCTCAGGCCAGAGCTATTCCAAGGTCCCAGGCAAAGCCAGGACTGGAACCCTTGTCTGCTTATCTGGGGCTAGTGGTGGGACGGTGGGGATGGAGGCAACTGCAGTGAATCCTGCACCCCGACTTCCTAGGCCTCCCAACCTCCCCAGCATTTTTGAAGTTCCAAACATGTTTCTGGGTTCTCTATCTTGGTCCCCAAGCGACCTTGGCCTTAAACGCATCGTGAGTCTTTAGTGCTCTGCTCAGAACTCAAAAGGTTGGTGTAACTAAGATAGAAATGCTGTGTCTACAGCCGTTGCTGTGAAATGGGAATGGAAAGGGCTGCCAGGAAGTGAAGTCTAGTCTCTCTCAATGTGTGAGGTGCAAAAAGAAAAGCTGCTGTTTTGTCTCTGAGACCTTGGATCTCTAGGAGGAGGGATGAGAGTTAAACTTCCTTTACATTTTTTCACTTTTCTATATTACTGCCTTGGACTGTTTCTACCTTTCTTCTGCTTCTATCTTCCCTTCTTTTGATGAAAGAGAAGGGGGAACTGGGCAATAATCTGATTTAATGAAACCTGCCATGCTATTTGAGAAAAACTGAAAGCTTTGTTTTAGGTTAAAATGAAAAATTGTATATAATGTAAAATTAGTAAAACAGACATGTTAGGGGAGCACGTGCTGGGATTTGTTAGAATGAAAGTACCCTGTCTCAGCTTTGAGGAACCACCGCAGCCTACTGTGGGTTGTGGGTTATGGACAAAGGCGGCACACAGGATGTCACATATGCCTGTGCAGTGAAATTATCGAGAGACTGGATGGGCAGGATTAGAGGTCAAGAGCTTGACCAGGTAAAAGGGATCTTCTAGTTCTCTTTAGATAGTTGAAGCTGACCGCTTCTCAAGGAAAAATGTGTTTTAGGGTATTCAAGAAAGCACAAGAAAATCAATATTTTTAGGCTAGTTTTAAAGGGGTATTTATTGGCTGGTGGGTTAGGCATCTAATAGTTAACCAGTAGGTTACATTTATGGATTAGTAGCTAGGAAATAAAACATGAGATTCTTTGTGTCTTAGTTTATTCAGGCTGCTGTAACAAACTACTATAGACTGGGTGGCTTAGAAACAACAGAAATTTCTTATTTCTCAGGAAACTGAGAAGTCCAAGATCAATGCAGTGGCAGATTTGGTGTCTTGTGGAGGCCCATTTCCTGGTTCATGGATGGATGGTCTTGCTGTAACTCCACATGGCAGGAGGGACAAGAGATCTCACTTAGGACTCTTTTATAAAGGCAATAATCCCATTATAAGGGACCTAATCACCTTTCAAAGATCCACCTCCTAATACCATCACCTTTCAAAGATCCACCTCCTAATACCATCACCTTGGGGTTGAGGATTTCAATACATGAATTTTGGTGGGGCATGGGGGGGGGCATTAACACTTTTTATCCATTGAAATTTTCAGAAATTTCCCACAAAACTACAGACTGAGTTTTACAAATGGTTTTCAGAGTCAGTAGCCTGAAGTCAGATAGGTTAGGTTCAAATTCCCTCACTAGTGTGCTTGATCCTGGGGCAAGTTAGTTCTCTGAACCTTGATTTCTCTCATCTTTGAAATGGGGGTTATTATGGGAATTAAATGTACTACTAATGTATGCGAATGTGGTTTGTAGGGTGCCATTTAAATATTAGTCGTTATGCTTCCAAAGTCCTATTTCCTAGAAGATTAAATTGGATGTCTCATGGGGTCTCAGGAGTTTGTCTTTTGTTTTTTGATCCACCTATAGGCATACACAAAATGTATTCCAGCATCATTACCAAACTGCGGTGGTATTCTGGGATCTGAGCCTAGGTTTCTCTTTCTCTTTTAGTGATAAATAAATGAATAATCACAGTGGTTGCAAAGTTCGGGTGAAGCCAAGCTTTTCCTTTTCCTCAGCGCAGGCTCTCTGGGCTGAAGCCTATGTGGAACTGGGGAAAGGCATGGCTGGGGCCTCTTTCCCTAACTTATTCTACTTCTGCACCACTCACTCTGCTGCCCTGGATGGAGGTGGAGGTGAAAGGGAAGGTGAAGGGGCCGGGAAAGTCCTGTTTGGCAGGACAGTAGTAACCTGCCACTGAGGCGGCTTGGATGATGCAGTGTTAGTGCTTACTCTTGGTGGGCAGAGGGAGTTTGCAGTGAGTTTTCAGGGACTCTGGTCTTAGCATTTTTCTACATGCAATTCCCTTAATGTGGGCAGTTACTCCTGCAGTTGGACATCTGTGGCTCTCCCCTCAGCCCCTGGCTCCTGGCAGTCTGTCTCTCTGTTGAGGTCACCTTATCCCTCCAGGGGATCCATTTAAGATAACCAGAGTCTGGTTCTCTTCCATGGGGTTTCCAGTTGCCTAGTGAGAACTCTGTGGATGTCTGTTTCCCACTCAACGCTGGAAAGGCTGGCTGTTCCCTTCATTCTGCCTCTTTGCTACCGGGTAGCCATTCCAGCCAGCTTCTCATCTTCAACACTAGAGGGACGAGTCAGGTATTAGTCCACAATCTCCAGGGAACAAACAGAAAACTCTCCAAGTTGCCCTCTTGAAGAGCCCTCTTGGCATTAGGAGGGGGAAGCACCACCTTCTCCTTGTCCTTGGGGACTCTTGGACACCCATAACTCTCTTCAGAGAAAATCCCAACTACCTCCTAACTTCTGTCTTCCTGATGAATTCTATATTTCTTTAATATTGTCAGGAGGTGCATGGTGGGCTCCCACTGGAAGAACAATGTTTTCGGTCACTTCCTTCCAAATCCTGAAGAGAAGGCCTTGACATCTGTTGTCTCAGCTTTGGGGCATGGCCAAAATGTTAAGATGGGAAGAGTCCCATTTGAACATCCTGCCTCACCAAGATAAGGTTAAGTGTTCTCATGGCCAGGACTGTAGGCACTTCCTTCAGGATCCTTCTGCTTCCCCTGGATACCTGGAGGCCTTTGGGCTTCCCTTGTCCATGTCCCAAACTCCTTCATAAAAGTCTTAACTCTTTTAGTCCCATCTAACTCCAAACTAAGTTGTTTTTCACTAGTTGTCAGACAAAACTAATCTGCTTCAAGGAAATCTCATTAAAACAAATGCAAAACCAAGGCAGTTAACTCTCCCAGAATTATCTGCGTGTTGAAAGAGACGGAAAATTCATGAGAGGGAAAAAAATCCAACAGAAATTCAGCATAGTTTCTGGCAGATGAAACTCACACTATGTCCAGTTGTGGCCACCCCGTCTAGGGCCAGGAGTGAGGCGGGGCAGTGCCTGTGGAGATTCAAGGCACTCTGCGTCCCTCCTTAGAGGGTCCTCTTCTACTTTCCCTGGAGGTGGAAGTGCCTTTCCCTTCTGTTGACACTGGGTCGTCACCAACGTGAGTCACAGACATTCTCTGTAAGCTTGTAACCAGGATGGCATATGGACCAAAATGATACCCAATTTGAAAGGTGTATGGAAATAAAACAAAACCCTCCCATGTAGATTATTCCCACAGCACCGTGTAGAAAGCCAGTGCCCTTCCCCTCATTCCCTTTTAGCCGCTTCTCAAAATGACCAGTAGGGGGCACTGCAGGGTGAGATTCCCAGGCCTCCTGCACCTCCCATTCATGAAAAGTTATTGGAACATGAAGTATGGAATATAATACACCTATTTTAGCTACAGTAATACTTGCTGAGAAATTGATTACTCATAAATGTAAGATCTCGGTTGTTCTTGAGATGTGATTAGCTAAAGAAGGAAGTTTTAGCTTGAAGGATAGGGGATCAGTTCTAACTAGGTGTTTGTGAAGTACTGGACCCTAACGTCCCTGGAAAAATGTCTCAGACATGACCGTTGTGTGACTATGATGTATTTGGACAGGGCACCAAAAGAAGGATCTGGCAGCCTTAGATTGGGGATGCGGGGGAGCCAGAGGCATGAAAGCGGAGTGTTTTTAAATGTCAGGAAGAAGCTATCTTTTATGCTGACTTTATTGGATGCTTGGATGCTTTATTGCATGTCGGGCAATTGAACTTAAAGCCAGCAGCAAGTTTATTATAAAATCAAATGAAGAAGGGACAAACAGTTCTTTTTGTCAAGGAAGGGAAATTGAGGTACCCATGGAAAATAGAAAACAAATCTTAGATTTTAAGAGTCACAGATACAGAAACAAAAACCCAACACAGGTTTTGAAATCGGGGCATTTTAATTTAAAACAAAGTTATTTTTCCGTCAGGGAATACATTCATGTGATTCAAATCAGAAGATGCAAAGAAGTTTATAAGTCTTCCACCCCTTTCTACCAGGCACCAATTTCCCCTCCCCACAGCTTTCTAGAAATATTTTATGCATTCTACAAATTACGCATCATCTTAGCTTTATGGTTGTAATATGATTATATCTTGGAGATAATTTTATTTTAGTACTACAGTGTTTTCTTATTCCTTTTTATTGCTGTAAAATATTCCATTGTCCATGGATATACATCTGGGCTATTTTTAGCTGTTCCCTACTACAGAGGAGGATTTGTTGGACAACCTTATATAGGAAGCTAGAGCTCTGGGGAGTATACTAAGATTTCCCAAAGCAGTCAGCTCAGTATTAGGCTGCTTCATGGGGGCTGCCATGGAGAGGGTGTATTCAGAGGGACCCCAGAGGTCTTTATATACCCACCAACCCAAGATTGTAAAAGTCTATGAATCTTTGACATCAGCTCCAATCCAAGGCTAGTTATAATCTTTATAAACATTTGCTTGTACCAAGGTCTTGCTGTGTAGATACTCAAGAACTTCCTGACTTTTCATCCTGTTCCTTTGTCTTCTCTGGGCCTCAGTTTCTTCATGTGTAAAATTGGAAAGCTGGAGTATAAGTTGTTTTCAGACCTTTTCTTAAACCAGTGTTGTTATTTTTTTTAAACCAGATGAAATTTAGGAGGAACTCTAATAAAAGCCCAGATAAAAATGAGGTATGATATAGAGTGGTGTCTTAGTTTCTTCTTTATTTCTGTGCAGATAGTATTCTGTAGAATCTCCGAATTAACTCTGAGAAGCTGTAAGGATCTGTGGAAGATTATGTGAAAAGAAACAGATACTAGCTGGAAGGTTTTCTGTTTATGTCTGTGACAAGATTATAATAATGACTGGTTACCATGATTCACAGGGATCTAGGGTTCTTTTGTGATCTACCGTCTACCAGTTTCTACATAAATTATGAAAATTAGAATGACTCTGCCAAGAAGGGAAAAGACAAGAGGATTAGAGCATGAACAGTAGGTCTGGGTGAGACGATGGGAAGAAGGGAAGGCCCCCCTCCCCTGAAAAAATGGTAAGAACTTGGGAAATAAAGGAGGGAAGACATTCACCTGACTTTCAGATTCATGGCTTGATCAGCAGGTATCGTTTGTGAGCAGATTCTTTTTTTTTTTTTTTTTTTGAGAGAGGAAGAAGTCCATTTTATAGAAAATATAACTTTTTCAAAAATTTTTTTTGTAACATGTTTTCCTGTTGTATAATCTCTTTAACTTTTAAGTTCAGGGGTACAAGTGCAGGATGTGCAGGTTTGTTACATAGGTAAACATGTGTCATGGAGTTTGTTGTATAGATTATTTCATCACCCAGGTTTTAAGCCTAATTTTCCTGATCCTCTCCCTCCTCCCACGCTCTGCCATCCAGTAGACCCCAGTGTGTGGTGTTCCCTTCTATGCATCCATGTGTTCTCATCATTTAGCTCCCACTTATATAAGTGAGAGAATGTGGTATTTGGTTTTCTGTTCCTATGTGAGCTGATTCTTGAATGTGAATGTCCAAGGCAGGCAGAAAGACACCATTCATAGGAAGAAGAGAGACTAAAAGGTACTTAAAATTTAGTTGATTTTAAAAATATGAAAGTATTTAGATATTGATTTTTTTCAGTAATAACTTCTTCTCTGGACTTTAGACAGGTTGAAAAGATTCTAAACATGGTGTGGTTAAATAGCCTGCTGGAAGCATATTTTCAATCTGACTCCATCTTCCAGAGGAGGAATATGTGTGTGTGTGTGTGTGTATGCACGCGCGTGTGTGCACGTCTTTGTTATGTTGTAGGTAGACTGAACCATCAACATTAGCCTTTGCTTTTGGTACCATTCACCTCTTAGGGACATTTTCTGTGGGTCTGCTGTGTCTGGAGGAGATTTGGCTGTGGCAGGAAGAGGAGTTCAGTAGAGATTTTGACTTACAAACTCTCCATAGTGAAGGCTGGGCATGGTGGCTCATGCCTATAATTCCAGCACTTTGGGAGGCCAAGGTGGGCAGATCACGAGGTCAAGAGATCGAGACCATCCTGGCCAACATTGTGAAACCCCATCTCTACTAAAAATACAAAAATTCGCAGGGTGTAACGGCGCGCACCTCTAGTCCCAGCTACTTGGGAGGCTGAGGCAGGAGAATCACTTGAACTCAGAAGGTGGAGGTTGCAGTGAGCCGAGACTGCGCCACTGCACTCCAGCCTAGTGACAGAGGGAGACTCCATCTCAAAGAAAACAAAACAAAAAAACCACAACAAAAAACTCTCCATAGTGAATGCTTGTAGCCCTGGCCCATCAAAAGATAACAGAGGAATCAGAAAAGCTATTCTGATTTACGAGTCACATCTAAAAGCCCCTGAGTGGCCTCATTTCCCACCCCACATCATAGCAAATTATTCCCTATATCGAAGTTAAGAAAGATTTCCAGCATTGATAAGCTAACCTTTTTTCAAACTTATGAAATGTCTACAAATATACTATATAATAATAAAATTGGTATACGGGCTCATGATTCTTAATATTATACTAGCATTACCACCCCTTCCCCATTCTTATGAGGTTTACTGTCTCAGAATTTCTATCTGAATTTCAATGTAAATCAGAAGAGAAAATGGGAAGTACAATGTGTGTGTGTAGCAGACAAAAGGAGTTATGCCTTAAACTTCAAGGTTTCCTGACTTTATAGAGATAGCAGTAGCAAAGCCTGGTGGCCCAAATATTCTGTCTTACTCAACATTTAATGCTGTGTGGGATTATAAGAAATGCTGAGATTCTCTTTTTTCTGCAAATACCTGGAAAGTTTTGTGTATCTTCAAAAAAGAATTCAAAATCTGCTTTCTGTGCTGCCATCTGTTAGAAGGCATCCTGCCCAAGAAATGCTTCACCATAGTATGGGGAATCTCTGAAGACTTGATTGAAATGAGTTTGCACAGGAAAATAACATTTAGCAGAATACAGAAGATGATCCTGCCCCAAAAGGTCCTAGATTGGCCAATCAGCCTCTGAATTGAAGAGTCGAGAACTGACAGGGTCAAGAGCAAGGGTCTGATTTCCTCAGAGGCTGTTGGCAGGTTTGCCAACCCCAGAAAGAGCTTGCTGCTGTTGATCAGAGGGGTAGGCTCCCCATGAATCTCTTCACTCCCATTGTTACCACTGTGTAGTCAATAATATCTCTGTGTGACAAGAAGAAAATACTCTTGTTGAAGAGACATAGTCAGATGACTTATAAAATTAACTATATCTCATTTGAGAAGTTTCTTACAATCTGGACCATTTTGAATAAGTAAATCAATTATTTTTGACCAGATCCCTCTCTCATTATGCATCCTGACCATTGGTAAGTGTAGGATTAGTATCCAGCAGTGGCTGATATAGGATAAAATGTGTATCCCATCAAATCCCTATGAACAGAGAGGAGAGTCACTGCCTTTTCTTAGGATAGTGAAAAATTTCAAGTTAATTTTTAAAGGTGTTCTTTGAGGAGATTTTAAACACCTTAAGGGTAGGAACCAGACCCTCTTCCTTTTATCTCGTCCTTGCCTCTCATTTTCTCAGGTGTGGTCTTTTAGGCAGAATGAGCACTATTAGTGTATTTGACAAAATGATGATCTGTATTTTACTATTTGAAACAAGTTCCCCTAAAGATCTCAAAGGAGCCTGTGGTGATGGAAGGCAGTGTTAAGAAGGGGATGTGGACTAGATGTGTGCAAATAGAGAACTTTGAGAGTGCCTGTAGGAGACGCAAAAGCATCCTGGAAATGCTAAAAAAGATCCTGGACCAATTTTTTCATCCCTCAGCTATATGATTGTAGGCAACTTGCTCAAACTCTCAGTAACTTAGTTTCCTCATCTATAAAACTAGAATAATACATCTACAACACAGGGTTGTTTCTGGGATTAAATGAGCTAACATTTAATCACGCCTGTAATCCCAGCACTTTGGGAGGCTGAGGCGGGTGGATCACGAGGTCAGGAGATCGAGACCATCCTGGCTATGGTGAAACCCTGTCTCTACTAAAAAAAAAAAAAAAAAAAAAAAAAATTGCAAAAAATTAGCCGGGCATGGTGATGGGTGCCTGTAGTCCCAGCTGCTCGGGAGACTGAGGCAGGAGAATGGCCTGAACCCAGGAGGTGGAGCTTGCAGTGAGCAGAGATCGCGCCACTGCACTCCAGCCTGGGCGACAGAGCGCGACTCCATCTCAAAAAAAAAAAAAAAAGAACTTGGAACAATAACTGGCAATAGTAATTGCTCAAGAAATGTTGACTATTCTTATCACTATTATTAAAGGTCTTGGGAGAAAGGACAGATTAGCTTCCCCCCAACCCAAAAGGTAAAATATTTAATGAATATACTTTATAACGTTAACTTGAGAGAGAGATGTTTATGAACCTTGCAGTATAGTAATTCATAGATATGGAGTCTATCATGCTTTCCCTCGACTTCAGCTTCTTTGGTCTCTCTGACTCCTTGAATTGTGGGTCTTGGGTGAACTTTAGAAGATCTGCGAGGCAGTGTAGCTCAGTGTGGAAGGAGCCCTGAAGCTGGAGCAGACACCTGCTTCCAGTTCTGTCTCTGCTGTTTATGGCCTTGTGAGCTGTGGGAGTCACTCAGATTCTTACGTGTCAAATGACATCTGGTGAAGTGGATAGTGAGAAACATTCTATAGAGGTTTAAGTATAGAATTTTAATGAAATGAGACTGGTAATGTAACAAGTGTGACATTTTATGCATGCAAAATAACCCTGTCTCATTAAAAAGTATCTTGAGAGGCAAGTGCCATGCATAACACTCAAAATAATTTGGTACTGCTTTTAGAATTGTCTTCAGATTCATGGATGAAATCCAGTCTCATAACTTTGTCACACATTTTCACTTTTTAATTTTTAAAAACTTTTAAATTTTATAAGTCTAAAATTTTTCAACATGGCTGCAAAAATAGTTTGAATTTCCACATACCCTTCATCCAAATTCCCAAAATATTGATTTATTGTATAACCACAATATAATAATAAAAAGCAGGAAATTAACATTACTATAATACTACTTAATCTGCATACTTTATCCAGATTTCACACACTGTCTTACTAATGACCTTTTTCTGGGCGGTATCTAATTTAGGACTACACATTTGCATTTAGCTATATTTTCTTAGTTTTCTTTAATATGGAACAGTTCTGTGGTCTCTCTTACCCTTTTTGAAATTATTTGGTAGATTTTCTCCTGATTTGGGTTTATCTGATGTTTCTTCATACTTAAAGTTGTGCATCTTTGGCAAGCGGGCCATGGACGAGATGCTGTGGCTTTCTCAGCATGTTATGTCAGGAGGTGCATAATCTCAATTTGTCTTATTACTCAAATGAAACTTTGCTCAGTCAGTTAAGGCGGGGTCTGCCAGACTTCTCCACTATAAAGTTACTACTTTCTCTTTAAATGAATATCCCATGGTGGATACTTTGAGACTATATAAGTCTCCCTTTTCCCATTCATTCTCTCATTTTAGCATCTATAGTTCTTGCCTGGAACAATGATTGCTTAGGTGTTTGCCAAATGGTAATGTTTATGTAAAACTTCAAGCCAGTATGCCCATGGATGGTTCACTCTTACCACACTGGACTCAAGGCGACTGTGTGGTGTTGAAACTGTGGGTCGTTCCCGCATTCAAATCCAGTGTCTGCAAATGCTGTTCTTCTTTCCCTCTCTCCCTCCTCTGACACGTTTTGCACTGCCTACATGGAGGCTTATCAGGCAGAAGAAAGTACATGTTCTTTGGAAGTAGCTTTGGATTAGAATTCTAGACCCACCACATACGACTTGGGTGACCCCATTCAAGTAAATTAATCTCTCTGTGTTTCAAGTGCCCAATAAATAGAGAATCTTGCTTCATGGGTTCTTTTAAAGAGTAAATAAGATACCATGTATAAAATCTTCTGCATCAAGCATGATGTGAATCTCTTTAATGTTATCTCTATTTTCTTTTTCCAATGAAATCACTCAAATGGCCACAGTGAATACAAAGGCTGAATTTTGATTCCATTGGTCTGGATGGAAACCAGCTTAAAATCTCTGCGGCTGATTCTAATGTGCACCCAAGATTCGGAACCACTGAATTCGATGCTCACTTACTGATTTAAAACTCTAAGATAAAATAAAATTGAATATATCTTTACTGATATCATTTTATCAAAAATGAAATATTGTATAGAGGGAGAAATTTTGTGAGGAAACTTTAGGTATTTTAGGTATTTGCTAATTCATTTATTAGTAGTTTCTTGAGCCGCTATGTTCAGGCATCGTGCTAAGCAGTGGGCATATGATGATGAGATAGACAAAGTCAAGCAGCTACAGCACAGTTCAGGGCAATACAAGCTCCGGTGGGGGCAGGTACAGAGATCTAATTTGCCTTGTAAAGGAGTTCGAATTTTATCCCATCAGCGTTTGACATATGAAGGATATTGAGCTGGTGGGGAGGGGGTCGTGATTAAATGTTAGAAAGACTACTCTGGTGTGTTCGGAATGGGAAGGCAGGGTGATCAGGAGAGATGGATGCTGAGGCTTTATCCTGAGATGTTACAGTGGGGATGAAAAGGTGGGGTAGGACTTGTGAGACACGTTGAAGGCAGAATGATAGGACCTAATGACCAGTGATGTAAGGGAGGTCTGATGACTTCCAGATGCCTGGGTAGATTGCAGCATCATTCATGGAACCAGGGCAAAAGCAAGGTTGTGGATGGGGATATTCCGAGTTCAGTTTTGAACCTGGGCAGTCAAGGCCTTTGAGAACATGTTATCTAGTAGGTGGTTGATAAAGGTTGATAAATGAATCCAGAATTTGGGGAAGGTATCTCCATTAAAGAGAAAGATAAGGCTCTGTGCAATTAGTATTTGAAGCTGCAGGTATGGATGAAATTGTCAGAATATGTGGAAGAATAAGAGAAAAGCCAAAGACAGATCTCAGGATCATTGGCATTAAGGGTACATTGAGGAAGAGGAGCCAGAATAGGGGAGTCCAGGGAGCAAGAAGAACCGGGAGCAAGAAGAGAACCAGGAGAAGAGAGCTGCAGGGACATGAAGGAGGAGGAAATGTGAAGCAAGGTAGACCAGTCAGCAGTGCAGAGGCAACAGATGCGTCAAGTAGGGTAAGGCCTGAGCTGAGCTGCAATCACTGGACTTGGCCTCTAGGCGGGCAGAGAAGAGGTTGAAAATGTCTCCCCTTTCAAGAAACCTTTCCTGACTAATTCCACACCACTCTGTTTACTCAACTCATTAGGAGGCATTGAATGACATCCTCTCTAAGCTGCAAGTCCCCATATAGGTGATTTAATACACGCCTTACTGAACAGTTGAGGAAATTGAGTCCCAGAAAAGACATTACTTGTCTGAGGTCAAGTGGCAGATTCAAGACCTTAAACCAGGTATTTTCCACTTTTATTGGTACTGGTACAATTAGTTTACACCAATTTCCTACTTGTTCATAGGTCGCTTATTTACCCTCTGGTTATTTTGTGTTTATGTAATTTGTAGTTTTTGCTGTTTTCCAAGGTCATAGAGGATAGAAACTAGACTACTATTTTGTTACCTTCTCTGTTCCTCAGTGTTGACCTTTTTGACTTCATGGGCTATTTTAAAGAATAAATAAGCTGGTGTGGATAAAACTCCTTGCAAAAAGCATGATACACAACAGCTGTTCAACAAACATAATTGGACAATCAGAAGGTATTTAGATGTGATGGAACTGATGAATGAATGACAGTATAGAGTAGTCAGTGACATTTCTTTTTATCAATATTTTGATCAAGGACTGCCAAATACTATGTAGGTAGTCCTGACATCAGGAAGTTAGCTACATGGACAGATGCTGTGTAGGTCTGGATCTCAGAGGGAAAGTCCAACCCTGTCGTTCTGCCTGTGGGCAGGTGCCCCTCTGGGATTCACTGTTCCTGAATCTATAGCCACAGAAATCTACCCTAGGTACACACAGTATGCATACCAGGAGAATGATGGAATTTGTAATGATCATTAGTGTCATGGACATTTGAAATGTTTATACTACCTAGCATTCATTCGTCCTTCCTAGAAACATCCTGATTTCCTTTTGAGGCAAGGCTTTGCTCACTGTGATGTCTTGGGACAATCCCTATGTCAGTTAGCTGTTATGGAAGTGAAAAGGACAAGATTTTTTCTCTCCCTATCCTGGCATAGCCTGGGGTAGGGTATGGGTGTGGCATGTCACCAAAGCTTAGAAATCAGACACATCTTCCTGGGACTTTGAATTTTGAGTGAGTGATGGAAAAATGAGAGAAACAGTTGGAATTTCTGTAGTTCAGTGGTGGTGCCCTGACCAGTGCTTAGTTCTTGATTCCTGGTTCTCTGGAGCTGGCTTGGATTCTGCCTGCTTCCAGGCTGGCTCTGCAGCTTCTGGTCAGTTCCTCAAGCCCCTCATTTCACTTGGCTGGAGTTAGCCATCTGGATTAGTCTGCTCAGGCTGCCACAGACTGCAAGGCTGAAACAACAGAAATTAATTTCCCCACAGTTCTGGAGGCTGAAAGTCCAAGATCGATGTTCCAGCAGGGGCTGTAGACTGTAAGTTTGTGTTATGGTTTCTTGTGAGGGCTCTGTTCCCTGCTTGCAGATGGCCACTTTGGCCTCTCATGGCCAAAAGAAACCTCTGTGCATGTATGTGGGAAGAGAGGAGAAAGGACAGAGCATGCACGAGGGAGCAAGCTCCCCGATGTCTCTTCTTATAAGAACACTAATCCTGTTGGATCAGGGTCCCACTCTTACAAACTCATTTCACCTTAATTACTTCCTTACTCAAAATACAGTCCACACTGTGGGGTTAGGGCTTCAACATATGAACTTACTCTGGGGGAGGACACAAACTTACAGTCCATAACACTAGCCAAGGTCAGTTTTCCTTGCTTGCAAATCAGGAAACTAAATCTAAATTTGCTAGTCTTATTTTTTCCTTCTGAACTCCAAAATAAAAATGCTTTGTTCTTTCATCTTGTTCTGCAAAACTAGCTCTACATCGTTGGTCAAAATAGTAGTCTGTTTAACAAAAAGCAAGGGAACTTTGACCGACATCAGTCCTCCTTTCACCTCCTCTCACCTCCTCTCCTCCTTGCATCTTTGCTGGCTCTCATGGCATTTCTTGAGCAAGCCTGTCAGGCAGGCAGGTGACTGGAGACTCTCTGATGTCATTCTCCACACTGATGTCAGATGCCAACCTTGGGGCTGGCTGGGTGGAAAAATGACCAGCTTGGCTCTGAGAGTTCTGGCTCCATGTTGCAAGAAGTTGGCAATTTTCTTCTTCCTTTTTTCTTTTTATTGCTTGTTCCACAGTCTGAGGCACATACACAGCTGGTTGGCAGTTCTGCTTCTAAAGCTGTGGCACTCCCCATCTTAAAGGTTTTGAATCTGCCTGCTGTTCCAGACATGGGGACAATGACAAATTATATTAAGCCAGGCCCTTCTTCCAAGGATCCCGAAGTTAGAAGTCTGTGTGGAGCCTGGTAGAGGGAAATGTACATTAAACTCTCCCAAGGATAAGGCTGTTCTCGAACAATCCACCCCATGCCACATTTATACCTGAAGAGTCACCAACCAGGTTGGAGAAAGGTGCATATGAATGTGGCTCTGAAAAACTTTTGCTTCATGCTCATTTCATTTTTTATTCTGCCCCAGTAGTCCCCTCTGCACCTGGGAATCACTCAGTATGAAGTAAACCATAGCACTTTCCAGAACTGTTTTTGTGTTTTTTCAACTGCAGATGTCCGGGAAACAGTAAACTCTTGTTTTGAAGCTTTTTAAAAATTGAGCTTTTGATTCCAAGCAACTGAAAATGGTTCCTGTTTATGTTTCTTATTGGTGATAGTTTAACTAGCTGGATTTTGTTTTTTCTGGATTATGGTTTTTTTTTTTTTTTTTTTTTTAATAGTTTTCCTTTAGGAGTTTACCAGTCCCTGGAGCTCATTGGTAGCAGAGGAAAAAAGTGTCCGGAGAAATTGAATTTCTTTTATGTCCACAGAAAAAGTGGCCAGCTGCCATTATAGGATAAACCTAGGGCTTTCTTCCCAGGGGCTCATGGATTAGTAAAATCTGAGCAATGGTACTGCCTTTTTTTTGGTAAGGCTAGAATATATACTTTGGAAAGTGTCTATAAAATTAAGTCAATATAACCACTTATTTCTGGCATTTGTTATGGGATAATTATCCTAATAGTTCTTTAGTCTTGTAATTTAGTAAAATGGATATTTTCCTTCCTCTCGAGTTGCTTGGGCAAGCATGACTAATAGTTACCGAAGTGTAGATCGTTTATTAACATGTCTAAATCCTCCTTTTTAAGTCAGCCTAACAGGTAGTTGTTACCATCATGCAGCATTTTCACCAGTTCTTCCCATACCTAAGAATTAAAATTGCCCACATGTGATTGAGAATTCACTGTGTGTACATTTCTGGGTTCCAGGATGGGGCCTGAATGAGGGATGTGATAAAGGAAGTATTTACAGATAAAGCATGCATATTTGTAGTTAGTTTAGACTGTAGATAATGCAGATTATGTGGAAATCAAAGTGGAGACAGAGTTGGTTTTGTCAGGGCATGTTTCTTAGAGGGGAGTTTATGGAGTTGTTGGTGGGAAGTGCTAAGGTCCAGGCTGGAAGATGGCTGAGAAGAAATGCGAATGGAAAAGCCAGGTAGGTAAGAAAACTAATTATTGTTGAGCAGTCATATGTGCCTGACACTGTGCTAGTGCTTTACCACTGTCTTCAAAAATTAAATCTTCTTTATTAATTTACAATGTGGTAGGAATTTTTTCTTTATTTGGGAGGAGGAAACTAAGACTAGGGTTATGCAAAGAATATTAGAGGTGATAGTAGAATTTAGGGTTACTTGACTCCAAATAATGAAAGTGAGTAAGACTAACATAGGAGATACTTCCCTGGCTGCAAGGGAGGGGTCTCCATGGGGTGAATCAAGAGAATTTGATTCCTTGGGACTGGGACAGTGAAGGCACATTTATATCTCATAGGAAAGACAACCTGAGGCTCCTGTAGCTCCTTGAGCAGGCTACTGACATGATAGGGAAGCACATTATATCTGTGATATTTATCCATGATGTTGAGAGTATCAGTAGTTTTTTCTTTATTGCCATGTCATAGTCTATGGATGATGAACACTTTGGTTGTGTCCAGTAATGACTTTCTACAATAAAGCTGCTAGTGACAATCTTATACAAGTCTTTTAGTGTTTGAAACCACTGATTTTTGTTTGAGATATTCCCAAGAGAAGAAAGACTATATCACAGGCATACACGTGTTTGGCTTTAGTAGGCACTGCCAGGCAAACATTTTCCCAAGCTGGTTGTACCTATTTACATTCTTATCAGCAGGGTAGAAGAGTTCCAGTCTGTTTAACTTTCATATCTTGTCTTCCTGGCATGACTTCGGATAGGAAATTATGCAACAAGGGACATACTGTTTCTTATCAGCCATATGGCCTGCACAGAGACTGTGGGTCACAGTGGTGTAAAAAAACACCAAACAACTTAATAATCAGAAACTCACCAAGAATCAGATTCTCCACACTACAAAAAGGCTAAAGGAAACTGCAGGAAAGTCAAGATCATCCAGATTCTGACAAAGGGAACAATATGACTCAAACCTTCCATGCGCTGTTTGAAAATGTTAGCCTGTTCCTTACCTTTTGACATCAGGATATTACTGAAAGGTAAACCAAATGACTGTACACCACTGAGCCAAAAACTCTGTTTAAATGATAGTCTGAGGCAAACAGATCTTTTTATTTGAGAACAATAAAATGGTTTTGTCTTCTTAGATGATCTAAAAAATTTTCTAAGCAACAACTGTAGCTCTTTGTTCTCAACTTTCTTGTAGGTTCAGGCAAAGGCCTGATAACTTTTTCTAGTTAGTTGTTGAACATGGATGTGATGGTTCTCCTTTCATGAAAAACAGCAACTGTGATGGTTAATTTAAGGTGTCAACTTG
Organism: Pan troglodytes; assembly: GCF_028858775.2. NCBI lineage: Eukaryota > Metazoa > Chordata > Mammalia > Primates > Hominidae > Pan > Pan troglodytes. The sequence goes on from NC_072405.2 coordinate 105,527,072, forward strand.
ACTGGGTAAAATGATGCCCAGATAGCTGATAAAACATTATTTCTGGGTATGCCTGTGAGGGTGTTTCTAGAAGAGATTAGCATTTGAATCTGTGGACTGAGTAAAGAAGATCCATTCTCCCCAATGTGGGCAGGTATCATCCAATTCATTGAGTGCTTGAATAGAACAGAAAGGTGGAGAGTGGGCAAATTTACTCTTCTAGAGCCAGGACACCTATCGTCTCCTGCCCTTGGACATCGGAGCACCTTGTTCTCAGGTCTTTGGACTCCAGGGCTTACCCCAGTAGCCAACACCAGCTCCCTATTCCCTCTGCTGCTGGTTCTCAGGCCTTTGGACTTGACCTGTGACCTGTATCATTAGCTTCTGTGGTTCTTAGGCTTTGGACTCAGATGAATTACACCAGTGATTTCCTGGTTCTCCAGCTTGCAGATGGCATATCATGAGACTTCTCCACCTCCATAATTGTGTGAGCCAATTCCGATAATAAATCTCCACTTTTATCTATCTATCTCCTATTGCTTCCGTTTCTCTGGAAGAATGCTGGCTAACACAAAGATGTAGTAAAAAGCATGTGAGCACATTGAGAGGCTGAGGCAGGTGGATCATGAGGTCAGGAGTTCAAGACCAGCCTGGCCAAGATGGTGAAACCCAGTCTCTACTAAAAATACAAAAATTAGGCAGGCATGGTGGCGGATGCCTGTAATCCCAGCTACTCGGGAGGCTGAGGCAGAGAATTGCTTGAACCCGGGAGGTGGAGGTTGCAGTGAGCCAAGATCATGCCACTGCACTCTAGCCTGGATGACAGAATGAGACTCCAACTCAAAAAAAGAAAAGAAAAGAAAAAAAAAAGCACATGCTATGCTTTTCAAATCTCATCTTAGACACATCTGTGCTATGTGATTCTAATTAAATGCCTCTCTGGGCTTGTTTCCTTATCTGTAATGTGGCAATGACAGTATCTCCCTCTCTCTGGGTTATAAGGATGATGTGTGTGAAATATAGGTCCAGAGATGACATGTGGATTGGACATAAAAAATATATCAGCCTCTTTTTGCTTTGATTTCTTGGTGGCAATGGTTGATGTTAACATTGGCTTTGGAGTCTGACCTGAGTGGGAACCTGGAACTTGGCTCTGCCATGAACTGGCTGTTTGACCAGGACAAGTTACTTAATGTTACTGAGTCTCAGGTTCTTCACGGTTAGATGTCAATGATAATATTGCCCACATTATACAGTTATAATAAGGATTAAATGAGATGATATACGTAAAGCAAACTAGTTAGAGGCCGCTACGTAATAGTGACTCAATACATTTGTTTCCTTTTTCATTCTAAGAGTTCTCCCACATGAGAATTGTGGTTTTAATATTTGGAACTCTAACATAAAGGGTTTGAATTGCAAGGTGTCTAATGATAGAGAAGACTTGCAGTTACCTAATGATTTGAAGCAGAATATGTAAACCTGAATTTTTTTGGTCAAAGTTTATCTTTTATGATTTAGTAAAAGAATGGGACTATTTACCTGAGCATTTCAGCTTTATAAATGATCATTTGATAATTTATGATAACCAGCTTTTCAGTTTGTATTTGTTGTACAGACTTAATTGTATTGGCCCCTCCCTCCATCCCCCCACCAAAAAAAAGAAAAAAAAAGAATTCTAAACTCTTGCTAGTGAACCCAGTATTTATGATGATCCAAGTGGATATACACCAAAGGTCAAGAGGGTAGCTTATTTCTGGGCAAATACTTTCAGGTCAGTGGATCTCACTGGGGGCATTTTGGAAATCTGTGGGAGCATTATTATTGCAAAGCGCTGCTAACATGTAGTGGTCAGAATGCAAGGGTGCACAATATTCTCTAATGTGTAGAATTGCCCCACACTGCAATAATCACCTTGTTTCCCAGTTACTTCTCAAATGTCTTGATCTTCGAGGTAGGGCTTTCCGTTTTTCTTATTATCACCAGACTTGAAATTGCCATAGGTTGACATATATCATAAGAAATTTTAGTATCCATCAGCACCCCACTTCTTTCATTTTTCTGTATGCACACAGAATGTCTTCTGATCTTTACTCAAATACAAGCATTCAGTGTGCGTGAATACATGCGTTAGACTATTTCATTGTTTCCTACTGCAGTCCTGCATAAGCATTTACATATTAACATACAAATCATTTTATTATAAATTACTTTTATTTATCCTTTATATTGTAGTTAGTAGATCAGTTTTCTGAAATTATAAATATATGTTATATAATTTATCAATTTAATTTTAGAATTGTACAGACAGCTGTAAAAAGGGGGTGATGAGACTGATAGGAAGTCCCTTCTCCACAAGTTTTTTGGGAACATTTTTGCTTAGTGAGGTTTTCAGTTCCTACCCATCTCCACAGCATTCTTACATTACAGATAAGTTACGTGACTGTTAAAAAAGACAAATGTCAGGAAGAAATAGTTGAGCAGAGACTCCACACTGTACCTTGGTTTATTTTCCTGCTGTATGCTTATGATTCTTGTAGGACCAAAACATTTTTGCTTTTAAGAGGCTTTTAAGGACTGAATTGTGTCTTCATAAAATTCATATGTTGAAGCCCTAACCCCCAATGTGACTATATTTGGAGATAGGGCCTTTAAGGAGGTAATTAAGGTTAAATGTGGCCATCAGGGGCAAGGTCCTAATCCAATAGGGCTGGTGTCCTCAGAAGAAGAGGAGACACCAGGTATGCAGAGCACAGAGAAAAGGCCACGTGAGGACACGGTGAAAAGTTGACCATCAGCAAGCCAAGGAGAGAGGCCTCAGGAGAAACCAGGAACACCTTGATGTTGTACTTCTAGCCTGCAGAATTGTGAGAAAATTAATTTCTGTTGTTTAAGCCACTGTCTGTGGTATTTTGTTACGGTAGCCCTAGAAGACTAGTACAAGGAAGGGGCACCTAATTTTCCGAGAGCCTGACCACCAGCCCCTTCTGTTCTGTCCTTCCTTCTAACACCTGCTTCCCCTGATTACCTTAAATCACATACCTACCTCCTTGGAGATGTACCTGATTTCTTCCTAATCTTTACTCTCTTCTACCTAGGATTTTGTTCTACTTTCTGCTGGATTTAATGCACCTCCTCCTTTTCTCCATTTCTGCTCCTTTTCCTCACTGTTCCTTCCCCTGGCCTCTACTCTTACCTACCCATCTGGTAGACACATGGAGGCATATGAGATTTATGAGTAGATACCAGCTGATAGAAGAGAGTCTCCAACTGCAGGAAGCCATGTGACAGGCAATGACCTAGAGAGGCACAGCTATCATGGCAAATCCTACCAAACAGGATGCTCCTCTTTGGTACCAGTTTGCTGTGTTGGCAGAATTAAAGAGATGGGTAGTAAAGATCTGGGGCATCAAAGGAAGACAAAGCTTTGGGATTCTTTCAACAGTCTGACTTATTTATTCCCTATTAAGCTGGGTAGAAACCAAAAAATCCTATCATGTTTTGCATCTTCGTTAGGGGAAAGTGCAATATATGAGCTAATTATCATGTAGAGATGACAATGCAGTGGTTAAGAATGCAGGTGTTGGGTTCAAATCCTGGACTGGCTACTCCTTATCTGTGTCATCTTGGGCAAGTTAACAAACCTCTGTATGCCTCAGTTTCCTTATCTACATGATGGGAATGATAATAATGTCTACCTAGGTTGGTATGTAAAGGCTTAGACTTTTGTCTGGCACATAGAATTTTTATGTTAACTATTATAATAAATACATTATGTAATCGCATTTTTTTGAGACTGAATTTCACTCTTGTTGCCCAGGCTGGAGTGCGATGGCACGATCTTGGCTCACTGCAACCTCTGCCTCTCAGGTTCAAGCAATTCTCCTGCCTCAGCCTTCCAAGTAGCTGGGATTACAGGCATGTGCCACCATGGCTAATTTTGTATTTTTAGTACAGATGGGGTTTCTCCATGTTGTTCAGGCTGGTCTCCAACTCCCGACCTGAGGTGATCTGCCCGCCTCGGCCTCCCAAAGTGCTGGGATTATAGGCATGATCCCAGCCCAGCCATCACTGCAATTTATGAAGTGTTTTCACATCCTCTGACTCTCTAGAGAGTCCCCATTTTATATCATTGATTTTAAAACCTAGGTTCAAGAATAATGGTTTTATTTATATTTATCAATTGTATGTTTTGGAAGACAAGGTTAAATTGGTGGAATATTTAAATTCATATAATAATGATTTTTGTAATGGAAATCTACAACATTGGCTTTCTTTAAATTTTTGTTGCATGGAGCGGTATTTCTGCAAGATGTTCTCCAGGAAAGGGTTCTGTTAAAATATAATTGGTTGTAGCACAAAATATGCCATCTTGGAGACTCACAATGAATATCAGCATGTTAAAGGCTCATAAAAGTCTTTTAAAGAAAATGGGTTAACTTAAAAAGTGTGATCTTTACATGGTTTCCTAGAAAATGGAATCTGAGCTGAAGTTACAGTCTAAAGATTTATTGGGAGGTACAATCCTAGGGCAGCAAGAGTGAGGCCAGAAGGGACGTGAAATAGAGAAAGAGGAAAAGCAAGTCCTAGTTGATGTAGTACCCATCTGGCTGCAGTTTCATAAGGAGGAGCACCTCATGACCAAGCAAGGGCTATGTCTTCTAGACAGGCTGTATGGAACCACCATGCATTGGAATTATCTTGTTCAGAGTTTAACCATGGAGTATTAATGTCACTGCACTTAGGGGTTGTGTTACCGGATGTCTTTGGGCAGCTGCTGGGTTAGACAGATTCCATGCTCTGCAACATGGCCTTGGGCCCTTGGGTTAGATCTGGACATTGAATCTTCTGTTGTGCCTCTGCAGAGGATGTGATGGTGACTTTGTTAAGGCCTTGTCCTTACTCTGGGGAAGGCTGAGACAGCCTGTGGCATTGTGGAGAGGAGGCCCTGGTGGCTGATGGTATGGGAAAAGAGAGGGCCAAGCAAAGGCGGAGAGGCATGTGAACTGAGTCCTGTATCCCATCCTTCCACAAACTTTGCCTGTATAAATCTCACTTCTTTCCCCTTTCCCCCTTCAAAATCACATCCATTATTATCCCATAAAATTAGTGCCCTGAGGTGTAAATTATGATGTGTCTCTGTGTGTAATATGATAGATAATTGATACGACTGGTTTCCATGACTTTCAAAGGTGATTCTGAATATAGTGGCATAATTTTAGGATCCTGTTGGTGCAGGAGTTTTTGCTCCTTAGTTCAGCGAAATCTGGTTTCTTGTCTCATGACCAGGAAAAATTAGGCACGTGGACACATTGAAGGGTGAGGAGGATGGAATTTATTAAGCGAAAGGAAAGCTCTCAGCAAAGAGCTGGAGTCCTGTACACAGGTGTCCACCTCACAAATTGAATACCAGGCCACCACACACGAGCTGAAGAGGCCAGGCTCCTCCCCTGCATAAGGCCCAAATTTCTGGTGGCTCCACCCCATTTTTCCAGTGTGCATGCAGGCCCTTAGTCTGAGCCACTCTACATTGACTTATTTCCCTTACTGTGCATGTGTTAAGGGATGGAATTTTTCACCTTGGGCATGTTTAGGTAAACCCCCTGTGCACAATGACCTGGGTGGGCCAGAGGTTCTTTGGAGACCCTCCCTTATCTGCCTAGGCATTTGTCTGCCTCTATCTTTGTGGTTTCACTGACAACATTCCACTTTAAGTTTGGGGCGACAGCTGTAGCCATACTGAGTTGGAGTTATGGTTAATCCTATTCAGTATTCCTTTGCAAAGGGTTGGTCCCAAGTAATGTCATCAGGAGCATTTGTGTTTCTTCCTAACGTCAGTCTCCCCTTGTTCGCAAACCTTCAGTTTGTCATTTACCTTTTGACTTTATTTTTGATTTTTGAAAAATCTGTTGATATTTATAAAACAACTTAAGAAGGGTTTAACAAAATATTTTATATTTTGAGACTATTTTGAACTTACAGGAAAGTCGCAAGAATGGTACAAAGAACTCCCATATATTCTTCATCCAGAGACCTCATTCAAGTTTTGCCAATGTCCCAATAATGTTCTTTAGAGCAAAAGAATCCAGGTCAAAGTTATATGTTGCTTTTAGTTATCACGTCTCTGTGGTCTCCTTCAGTTTGGAACATTTCCTCAGTCCTTCCGTGGCTTTTATGATTTTGATATTTTTAAAGATTACAGGCCATTTTGTAATATATTACTCAACTTGGCTTTGTCCAATGTATCTTTTTGACTAGGCCTCAAGTTTTTTATTTTTGGCTGGAATATCACAGAAGTGAATGTGTTGATATCATATCTTATACTGTGGCACATGATGTTGATCTGCTCCATCACTGGTAGTGCTAGCATTGATAACTTCCTGGAGATGGTGTCTGCCAGGTTCTATCACTATGAAGTTCCTCCCTCTTTCCCCTTTACAATTCATAAGAATTTTGTAGACAGATACTTTGAGATTCTGTAAAACTCATTCCTCACACCACTTTTATCCACTAGTTTTCAAATACATTGATGTTTCCTGCCTCAATTAGTGACTACTATCATGTTGCCAAATGGTGATTTTGTAGTTCTGTCATTCTTTCTGTATTTGGTGGTTGGCATTCTACTGTAAGGAAGATCTTTCTTTTGTCTCTATTTATTTTTTCATTTATATGAGTGTGGACTCCTGGATTTTACTCAATGGTTCTTAGTCTGTTACTATCATTATTTATTTTGATGCTCAAATTGTCTCAGACTTTGCCAGTAGGAAACCTTACAAGCTGGCTTCTGTGTCCTTTTTACATGTCCCTATCATTCTTTGAGCACTTTCCTATTTGCTTCACAGAACAAGATGTTCAAGGCTCATCTTATGTTTTCCCTGTGTTAGTCTGGGAATCAACCATTTCTCCAAGGAGCCTTGGTTTCTTATAGTGAAGAGTGGCATTTAGAAATCAGTATCTGAACAGTAGGTGTGCTCATTATTACTGAGATGTAACTGATTCCAGGCTATCTCAGAAGGCAGCATTAGGAAATATATATGCGTATAAATATATTTGCACATATTTGCATTTGTATTTATTTTTGTATCTGTATATATTAAAGACAATTCATTCTGCTATCTTCAATTCCAGTCACACATGACAGAGTTCATTTATCTTTCATGCTTTCCATATTTGTACCTCCTTTCTCCAATAGTGATAAATCTGATTTCCATTTTCTTTAATATATTTATTTACCTGTTTAATCTCTCTGAATGTAGCTGATCTTCTGGCCACTGTTGGGCCATCAGCCCGCTTGGACATTCCTCACTGCAGGACCCAACCTCCACTCTCCTCACAATCCCTCCTCAACAAAGGAACGCTAGATGGAAATCTTAAAACTTAATTGTAACTTAGATTTTCTTAGTAGCTATTTCTGGCTTGGTCATTTATAATTTTTTCCAAATATTTTGGGGCTTAATTTACACTTCTCCTTTTTACCACTTTTTTGTAATGAGTTCCATGAATCTATACTTTGGGAACAGTACTTCCTATTTTTTCCTAAATTTAAGTTCCTTAAGTTTTAAAAGGTGGTCTAGAATTCTTACATTTCAGTACTTGGTGAACACATTTCCAGTAGTTTAATTCCAGCCCTCAACTTAACCACCATAGGTCTCAGCAGGATTTGCTCACCTCCTATCCAAATGGTTCATGGTTTTATATAGTTTGATCATGGCTTCTTTGAGTTTCTTGTGTTCCTTCATGAGTAGTCAAATCTGCATGTATTGTACCTGCCTTTTACCACCTTCTCTTGCCTCTTTCCAAAAAATGTCCTCATTTCATGATATGCTTTTTAACATCTGATTATCAATTTTTATACAATGTTCCAGCAGTTTTATATTAGGGCACAACTAGTTTTTCTGTTTTTTTTGAATATTCTTGATTCTCCTTGGGCCACTGATGACTGTTTCTCTTTGAGGGAAGCCTGAAATGAAGGGAGGCTGGAATGTTCTTGATTGAGCTGGAACTCAATTAGGAGGGGCAGTTGTTCAAAGTGGCTGGTATGAGGTAACCCAGAGGAAAAATAAAATTATTGTCTTAGAAACAAGAAGACTGACTGGGCGCAGTGGCTCATGCCTATAATCCCAGCCCTTTGGGAGGCCAAGGTGGGCAGATCACCGGAGGTCAAGAGTTTGAGACCATCTTGACCAACATGGCAAAACCCCATCTATACTAAAAATACAAAAAATTAGCTGGGTGTGGTGGTGGGCACATGTAGTCCCAGCTGCTCTGGAGGCTAAGGCAGGAGAATTTCTGGAACCTGGGAGGCAGAGGTTGCAGTGAGCCAAGATCATGTCACTGTACTCCAGCCTGGGTGACAGAGCAAGACTCTATCTCAAAAAAAAAAAAAAAAAAAAAAAAAAGAAACAAGACCAATTATGAAGCAGGGTGAGAAAAGCCTCTGACCAATTGCCACAAATAGGGTTGGGGAGGGGGCGACATTGTTGAGGCCTCTTGGTTTAAAGACAAGGGTTAAGGCAGATGGTAGCAGAACATAGAACCTACTGGTTCTCTGAGAATAAACCTACTATTCTCTGAGAATAAACTACAGTAAATGTGAGAACTTTTTCCTGGATCGAAGTTCATTCTCTAGAACCTTTCATTCTATATGCATATTTTCAATAACTTTCCAGTTGTTTACTTAAAATAGATTTAGCATTCTTTCGGTTACTTACAGAGACTTATAACACCAGCTTTTGACTTATGTTTTCTATCTCACTGGGCTGCATCTTTACCTGAAGGCTGTGGCAACAGCAGGTCCAGAGTCAGTTCTGATCTACGAAAGGGTTTTTCAGCAGCTATGATGCCAACCTTTGGTAGGGTTTAGAATTAAATTATTCTTTGGGACTTTGGAACTGGTGGCTTAGTTAACACTGTGAGATAGTATAGTATAGTAGGAGGTACCTAGGCTTTGGATTTAGATTCAGCCTCTGGTTTCTGCTCTGTTACTTACTAGCTGTCTGTCTTTGTAAGTTTCTTACATTAGTTAGAACTCAGTTGCTTACCTGCGAAGTGGAGATACTATCTACTTTGCAGGATTAATTTTCAGAAACTGTATATAAAGTGGCCCATAGATGCTCAGAAAATGGTAGCTGTCTTTCTAATTATGACTACTACTGGACTCCCTTATTACTTCTTGAGTTGCTCAATTATTAAACATCCCTAGGATACTCCAAGAGTGACCACGAGGTACTTGTTAACTCTGAGAAAAGCAATTTATTTTTCCATTCCATGGGACTTGATCTTGGCTTAGAGGTTTTACACTCAGCATCTATCCTTGCTCCCACATGGCTTTCTGAATGGTGGAGGCTGGGAAAGCCCACTGGGATTCTGGATGAGAATCCATTTCCACCAATCAGATAACCTAGTGTGATATTTGGAACACTGGTTATTTTCTATTGCCAAGCAAGATAGAGGAGATGTTGGCTTTTTCTGCAGCAGTGCTCTGGTATCCGTGAGGGTTATGGGAAGGTTGTAGGGACAGTTGCAGTAGTTTGGTACAGATTGCCCTGACTGCAGCAGCATCCAATGCCCACTCCGTAGCTTTGTGGAGTCAAGAAGTTGTGGTGGTGATAGTGTAGTTGGTAGATGCTTCTTGATTCCACACCTCCTCCTTTATGGCAGAGGGAGCAGCTCCTTTGGTGGGCCAGTTTGGCAGTGTTCCTGGAGTTGCTTCTGGATTCTCATCCTAGAGCCCAAACTTCCAGCTTTCCAATGATATTCCAGGCAGGATTTCCCTATGTTGAATTCTTTTTTTTTCCTGAAAATTGCTAGAGTGGTTTTGTTTCCTCCAGTTGAACACTGCCAGATATGATTCCTGTGCTCTAAGTTTGTTGAGGTTCTCTTGGTCATGTGGTCAGGCTGAGTGATTGCAGACCCTGGTACCTGCCTTCCTTTTTTGAGGCTCGCTTTCTGGGATGAAGGTCTTGACTCAAGCCTGTCCTATGGCCATGAGTGGGTATTCTGATTGGCATTTGCTTGCCTGGCTGACCCCCAGATTTTCTGTCTGTTTGAGTACCCCTGCAGGACTCTACCTGTCTGGATGGACTGCCCAGTGCAAGCTGTCACTTGAGGCATCATGAACTTGCTGTAGTCTTTGAATCCTATGCTTAGATTGAATAAGACTACCTCTTTCAATGGCCACTCAGTTCTTCCAGCCCCCAACTCAGTCTTGACCTGCATACGCTCCCACGGTCCATTCTCTGTGGCCATGAATGATCCATGACAGCATATACACCACATCTGATCACAGATCTTTCATTAGATCAGCTCTCTAATGCTCTTTCTTTAACCAGAAGAATTTAGGGTTAGCCAGCAATTTGATGATATCTCTAGGTATTTATTTATTTATTTTTAAGATCACATAAAAAAAAGCAACTCTTACAGATTACCTACAAAAATAGCAAAAACTTTGTTTAGGTGTTTCCAGTTAGAGAGGGTTAAATCTGCCTCTGGGTTAGCTCTTCATTGTGAAGAAGAAGTTGAAGGATGGCATAGTATTTTTCTGTTGGAGTCACTGTGTATTTTTATTTGTATCATGATTGATAAAAGATGAGTGTTTCCCATCTTCAAGATGTGAATAGTAGTTTTTATATTGGTTGAATTAATTACAACAGTATCATTTAAATTACAGTTAGGTTAAATAGTGCTATACTACTTTTCTGATAATCAGTGAGTAAATATGTATTTTAAATTTTTTTATTATTTATTGTTTTGTAGAGACAGAGTCTTGCCATGTTGTCCAGACTGGTTTTGAACTCCTGGCTTCAAGTGATCCTCCCACCTTGGCCTCTCAAAGTACTGGGATGACAGGCATGAGCCACCACACCTGGCCATATTTTCTTCTAAGTAAATATATACTGTAGTCTCAATTTTAAGGTTATATAAAATCATTTTAATTAACTAGAATTCATTTCTTCTTATAAATATTTCATTTTACAATGACAAGATATAAAACAAATATAAATCTGAAATAAGACCTTCACCCTGATCCTGGTAAAAATTTATTATCTGGGAGACTGAATATCTAAATGGAAAATGACCAGACTATACATAAAAATAGAATTCTAACCTACAACCTAGATAGGAAACCAAGCCTTTATCTACAAAAGCAGCCCAGGAAGCCAACCTGTTATAAGTCAGACTTATAGGAAGTCAGGTTGCTATCTGTAGTAACAACCCAGTACACCAAACCATAGCCCCTGTAACAACTGGCCCCAAATGACAAGGACTTAATTAGTAACTTCCTAATTTTTGCCCCTACTTCTAACATAAAACCAGTAAGAAAAAGCCAACTGCACTCTCCTAAACGTGTAATGCCCCACTTCTAGTTAGCAGGTCTACAGCTTCCCCCTGTCAACAGCCTCTAATTAGGGCTTATCTGATGGCTTCCTCTTTTTCTACTGTAAAGCTTTCCCACTCCCCCACCTGCTTTTGAGTCCTTGCAAACTGTGGGAACTGACTCTTATTAGAGCAAGCTCTAAATAAATAGCTTTCACCTATTCTCATTTGGTTGGCCTTCATTTATTTCCAGTTATCTGTAATGTCTTCAGAGAATCTTTTCTTTTAAAGATGTTCATATTTTTCTCGTTGCCTATAATGCACTGGCATTTTCAAAGTCCTGAGTAAGAAATTTAAAATTTCTCAATCTCTCAACTTTCCTGTTATTAAAAATCTGTGTCTTCTGATTTGAGCTATTAATTAGGGCTGAATTTGAAAATTTGGTTTATAAATTAAAATTGACCATTTTCTATCATAAATAGTTTTCTCCAATTTCAAGTTGCATTATAATTAAAATTTTAACAATCTTTGACATAAAATTGAACTCATTTCTTCTACTCAATTCTATCTTTGTGGAAGTATTTAAAAATTTAACCTATTCACATTATAGGTTAAGTTAAAAAATTTAACATTTACATTATTTACCTATTTAAATTATACATACTTAAGGCCTACAACATGATGTTTTGATATACATAAACAGTCAAATGATCACTGCAGTCAAGCAAATGAACATATCCATCATCTCACATGGTTATCTTATTTGTGAGTGTGTGTTTTTTGGGGGGTAAAATTACACCAAGACTCTCTCAGCAAATTTCCAGTACACAATACAATAGTATTAACTATAGTTAGTACTCATGCTGTTCTAGACTTATTTATCCTACATAACTGCAACTTTGCACCCTTTGACTTCCATCTCTTCAACTCCCCAGCTGCCGATAACCACCATTCTTCTTTGTCTCTATGCATTCAACTTTTTAAAAATTCCCCATATAAGTAGATTATGTAGTATTTTTCTTTTTCTTTCTGTGAGTGGCTTATTTCACTTAGCAAAATGTTCTTCAGGCTCATTCAAGCTGTGGCAAATGGCAGGATCTCCTTTCTTAAGGCTGAATAATATTCCATTGCGTGTGTGTGTGTGTGTGTGTGTGTGTGTGTGTGTCTATATCTGTGTACATATCTATATATATCACAATTTTCTTATTTATCAGTGGACAGATACTTAGGCTGTTTCCATATCTTGGCTGTTATGAATAATGCTGCAATGAACATGGGAGTGCAGATATTTTGATGAGGTGGTGATTTTATTTCATTTGAGTATATACCAGAAGAGGGATTGCTGGGTCAGGTGGTATTTTTAGAAACCTCCATATTGTTTTTCATAATGGCTCCACCCATCTACATTCCCACCAACAGTGTGCAAGGGACTGAATCAATTTGAATGTTAACTAGAAACATTTATGAATTTATTTTTGTGTGTGTGCTTATGTTTCCGTTTGAGAAATGCAAATAATTAAGAAAGTGTCCAGAAACTGTAGTGCATCATTTTCCCTTAAGTATTTCATAACCTTCCTTTGATACGCCAACATGTCCTCATTATCATCATCATCTCATTATACCTTTATTATGTTTTATTCTCTTTCCTCCCACATTACCAAAGTTTCTCGAAGTACAGTCCTCAGCTAGTTTGTATTACCCAAGAAACTTTTAAAAATACAGATTTGGATTTACTGAAGTAGACTTTTGGAGTGGGGTCCAGGAATTTTCACTTACAACATGCTCCTCAGATGATTTCTAAATCAATCAATCATCTATCTAATCCTATTCATCCTGTCTGTTTTTCTGTCTATAGACTCAAATTTAGGAACCACTGGTCTACTATATTCCAGGAACCTGACAGGCATTATAAGTTTAATCCTTGAAATGGTCATAACTATAACATTGAAATTATAATTTAAGGGGATGGTGGCTCAAAGACAGTAAATGGCTTGTCCAAGGTCATACAACTAGTAAATTATAGACCTGAGAGTAGAAGCCAGATTGTCAATAGAGAAATAATCTTATTTGGTAAAGAAAAAAATCTTGAGCTTTTCTATAGCGATTGATCTTAATGCTTTATGGAATCAGTTATTCAACTCAGCTGCAAGAGTCTCTCTGGTGTGGAAGTAGGCTAAATTGTGAGATACGTATTTGGTAATGTAACTTAACCATCATCCCATTTATGAGATAAGCAATATCTCACTAGGAGCCTTGAGAAAAGGAATAAGGGATGAGTTAATTACACCTGGAGCTGTAGATGATCAGTTTAGAGCAGCAAGAAGTATAGTTTCAGCAGAGTCCCATCATTGTTGAGATTGGTACTAAAACTATGGGAGAACTAAGTTCGTTTTCTCTTGGTAAAACATCTCTAAGTGAAAGTCTTTAAAAGGCTTATAAAAACTTAAAAGGCCCTTGGACATCAAATGACTCTTAACAAATTAATCAGAAACATATGGATTAAATTTCTCATAAAATAATTTTAGGTTTAAAGTTATGTGAAAAAGCTCAGGGCAAAATATCTTTTAGGTTTGTTCGAACCGAACACTAAGTTCTTGGGGAAAGTTGGAAATACTTTAACAATATCAGGATGACACTGAACACTTACGTAGCAACTTCAGGTAACACAAAAACACTGAGTCCCATTCTCCTGCAGTGGGGTGGGGCCTGGACTCATGTGGAAATGCAAAAAGCAGCTCTGACAGATTCCCATGATGTTGGGTGGTGGGATAGGGTGGCAGGAGGAGTTTGGAGGATGAGGATATGGTTTTCCACTCTTCCCAGAGATAGCTGGTTAGTGCCATTTTTTCTTCGTAGGCACTGTCCCATTCCCGCCCTGGGAAAGTCTTCCAGGAGCAAGCTAAGTGTGACTGAGAGAGATCTGGCTGGGTGGTCAGAAGACCTGCATTTTAATCCTACCTCTGTCACTTCCCAGCTGGCTGATGTTGGTCAAGTCACCTCTACCCCAAGACAGAGGAATTGTCTTCCATGATCCACAAAGCTTCCTAAACCTCAGTTTCCCACCCGTTAGATGAGAATGGCATAAACCTTGGAGTAGTGTTGGGAAGATTTAGGTGAGATGATGATGTAATCCACTTAGCATAGTGCCAGGTACCTTTTAAGTGCTCAGTAAGTGATTAATATTGTTATTCTTTGGCATGATCGTAAGGTTCTGAGATTTCTAAGTAAAAAGGGCTAGTTGCCACCCAGAATGTGTCAGGAGGGAGGAATAGAGGAGGGGTTGGGGGAAGGAAGGGTTTTCCTTGCATCCAGGTAGGAGGTAGATTTCAGAATTGAATTTGAAACTAAGGATGTCAAATTTTCTTTGGATACAAACAGCTTTGTGGTTCTTTATTTAAAAAAGTAAGTACCAGTCATTGATGAATAGATGATGATTCTTCTAAATTTTTGTTTGGAAATAGTCTGGCATGCATATATCTATATCTATATCTATATATATTATGTGCAAACTATTGTCCCAAAGAGTTTTAAAGCTACAAGTGTGAAAAATAAATTTGAAACGGATAATTGAGTCTTGTGAAAAACATCGATCTGCTTTCATCGGTTTCTTTCATTCTTTCTGATATAGGCTTCCACACTTGCCACCTACCTGCCTAGAGAGCATGGCCATCTGTAAGGGCAACTCAAAGCTCTGTAAATCTGGCTAGATCTTCAGAAGTGGCCCACTTTCCCATTTCTCTCAACTCTTCTCTCTCCTCCAACCCAACCTCACAGTGTACTCACAACTTAGGGAGACTGCATACCGGACTACATTTGTCCATTTGTGGAGGGGTCCACCCCCAAAGATGTTTTCTTGACCTAAAACTGTTTTAGTTACTGTTGTTTACATAGTGCAAAAGAAGAACTTTAAGATGTATGGATCCAACCATCATATAGTTGAGTATATTCTTTGAGAATTCTATAAGTTTTAATTAGATATTTGAAAAATGTGTAAGCACCTAAGTATGTGTTCTGTTAATTTGTGTTCTTAGCTCCTTTAGATTCATTTTTGTGTTCAAGTTTATATGACCTTGAGCACTATGTGTCAAATAAAACACATCTGTCATGCCTGAGAAATGAAGTGTGAATCTCTTCTGTTATTGGTTGCATAACCATTTGTTCATTTGTCTGTATACATATTTTATTTAATTATAGATTTTAAATGAAAGGGCTAGAATGCAATAATTTAATGTTACCATGAAAATTCAATTTATTTTTATTATTTCCAAATTTATAGTTAACTGTAGTTTTGCTTGTATTTTACAGTGTTACACATTTTGGGGGTATATCTACAATGGAAAAAGCCATCTACTGCTGAGAACTTCTTGTTAAAACTAGCTTGCATAAGCTCAGGGCAATGTGTTACATAACAAGACAATTTACAGTCATCATGATAACAGAGGCTGTTTGCTAGAAAGAAAAGATAGCAATATCTGTAAAACTGCACCTGCAAGGAGGCTATAATTTCTGTGTGGTTGTCATAAACAATGTGAATCATGGATTATTACCATTTTTAAGGGCTCCATGCATTTCCCATTATTTATTATAGCTCCTATAGGACTTACCCCTGTATACTCACATGGATTGAGATAGATATATATTCAGACACACAGATGTGTATATAGTTATATACTTATACACATATATTATACATACACACATTATGCTTGTAATTTATGGCAAACAAAATAAATAAGCTCAATGGCTAAAACCTTGCAAAACACCCAAACTTAGACAAAAGGAGCCTTTACATCTGCCTGTTAACTCAGTACTAAATCCCTGGAAGGACTCTCAAAGCTGCTGCCCAGGTTTTCAAGAAGAAACCTCAATCTCGTCAATGAACTGAAGCCAAAGGTCAGAGTTCCCTCCAGTGTATATGCAGTCAGTGGGCCCCGTTTGTCATTTTGCTCTGGTTTCTACTGAGCTGCATCTAGTCCCAAGTGCCCATAGATGTGACTCATTCCAGCAAAACCAAGTGGGGCTCTTTCTTTGCACTTTCCTGTTGTCATCACAAGCTGTTTATAAGCCCCATTCTCTTGGTGCCAAATGATTCCCTGCTGCAAATGAATCACTTCTGCGAAATACCTACAGTTCAATCGATTAGATATTGTTTGATTTCAGTCTTCTATCTCTTTCTTGATAACAACCTTGACCATTCTCAGACATTACTAGTCTCAACACTCTCTATTGGTTATCTATTGCCACAATAATGCTGCATAACAAACAACTATGCAACCTCAGTGCCATAACAAGCATTCATTGCTCATTCTTAAGTTGGCCAGGGTTTGGCTAGAGGGCTCTGCTGATTTTGACTGGGCTTTCTCACCTGTTTGGGGACAGCTGGCTGTCCAGTGACCTAAGATGACCTAAGGTGGGGCAACTTGGCTTGTGCTAGGTGTCTTGTATCTTTTAGCAGGTGAGCCCAGACATGTTCTCATTGTGTTGTTAGAGGTGGAAGCAGGAGGGCAAGGTGCGAGCAGGAGGGCAAGCTTCATTGTGAAGCACTTTTGAAATCTTTTTGCATCACATTTGCTAACATATCATTGGCCAAAGCAAATAATATGGATGATCCCAGAGTGAGAGTGGAGGGTATTGCCAAATTACATGGCAAAGGGCGTGGGTATGGAAAGGGGTAAATAATTGGGGCCATGATTTTGGTGTATAGGAATAGAAAGGTATAATATACCTTTCTTCCTATAGAACTGTCCTTCAGGAAAGGATCTAAGCAACATTTCCACTGAGCTGCAATGATGGTTTTGTGCAAAACCTAATGTGTTGCCACTACCATGTCCATCTACTTTTATACATATGACAATAAGAAAAGAAATGGTGCTCCATGGTGGGACTGAAGATGATCACGTATTCTTTGTCATTCCCTCCACCATGAGGTGGCATCTAGTTCTCCATCCCATTGCATCTGGGTTGGGTCAGAGGCTCTTTGATCAATGGGGCACAGTGGAAATAACACTTTGCCTGCTCCAGGCTCTACCTTTCATAGAACTGGCAGCTTCTATGTTCTCATTTTTGGAATTTGTGCTCTTGAGATGCATCCTCTCGGAACACAGTTGCGGTGGAGAAGCCCAAGCCATGTGGAGAGGCCACATGTGGGCTCTCTGGTCGAAAGCAACCTCAACTACCAACCATGTGACATTAATGCTTCCCTTCAATTGGGCCTTCAGATGACTGCAGCCCTAGCTAGCATCACATGGAAGAGAAGAACTGCCCAGCTCAGCCCAGAATTATAAGAGATGGTAAAATAGTTGTTTATTTAAGCCACTAATATGTGGGACAGTTTGCTGTGCAGCCATAGATAATCAAAACAAGCTCCAAGAGGAACATTCTAGACACCAGGCCAGGGTGAAGGTGGTATTTTTGATCTTTGGGTTTTTCTAGAGCCTTTGAAAAAGGCAGTGACCTATTTTACTTAAACTTAGGGCAAAATGCTTAAATAGTTCCCTGAAAAGGTAAATGCAATTTGTAAATGGTGCTGATGTGCAAGTAGATAATCACAGAAACCACGCAAAGGTCTTAACTGTTGCAGGTTTTACCTCATTAAGCACCTCGGGCTTTATTCTGTATTCCTGACTCCAGACGGCACTGCAGGGAGCTTTTCAGAGAGCAGAAAGGGGGCAGCTTCTCATCACTTCTAAGGCTTACATGTGCCCTTTGTGTACATGCATGTGTGTTGTTATTTTTTAAAATGTTCTTTTTCTGCTGATTTCATTATTTGGTGACACCTAGCATGGTTCAGGGTCCTGTGTGCCACACCTCCATTGTTGAATACTAATCTCTGTCCCTGACGTTAGATTTAATTTTGAAAGAGATTTGCTGTTGTGGCTGACAAATCACATTGTGTCTGGCATAGGAATTGACAGGTACTATGAATTCTGCAGACTTGCTCTTCTCCTTGCTTCAGAGGGTCGGCTGGTTGGATGCAGATGGTACAGCAGACTGTATCATCATTTAGCTGAGACGATTCTCCCAGCTAGCTGCAAAATTCCTACCTTGTCACTCTTAAACAGGGCCTTAAGGGCCACAGACTAAAGGCAAATAGCAAGCCTGGTGCAGTGAAGATAGTTCTGGGCCCAGGCTTAGGAGACCTGCTGCCAACTAACTGTGTGATGTCTGTGAGTTTCTTTAGCTTCTCTGGGTCTCAGTTTCCTTATCTGTAGAGCAAGGGCAGAATAGAGATGACAGTCATAAGGCCCCTTCCAGTTGTACAATTCTTGGGTTTTATAGAGTACCTGGAGACATGAACAGTGGCTTTTGGAAACTCCTTTGAGGGTTCTTTCCATGATGTAGGCAGTGTGGGGTGTCATAAGGAACATGTCCCATAGGAAAATGAGCATGCTTCAGATCCTTACCTCCTGCTCTCCCTGCTTACTTTCCATGTTTCGTTTGAAAATGAGATCCATGGTCTTACAGTACTGCTTTGATTCACTGCCAATATTTGCTGAAGTGAACCAAAGGGATGGTTTAGGTTGGAGTACAGTAAAGAAGTCCAAATGACAAAAATAGTCACTTCAACCAATGCATTGAAAATCCAGTTCTTTTCTTCATGTTGGGGAGGGGTCTTCCAGAATAGCTTCTGAGTGTGGACAGCCAAGACACCCCTTCCCCTTTTCCTACACTTCTCTGTTTTCTGAGCTGTTGGAAGCAGCCCAAACACCTAGGGTAGCTCTGGCATTGTTAGCACATCCTGGTCTGGACCCATTCCCTCAGGAGGGGGTGGGGAGCCTAGACTCTGGGGTGCAAGCTGAGGGGAGCATACCAGATGGCCGGATGAAGGTCACATTGGTACTTGTTCCTGTGGCAGAGCTCTGGGGTGATGAATGGTGCACTCAAATGTAGAGCATTACATTAAAAATTTGGAAAGGTATATTCACATACCGATGGCAAAGCTGGTGACCGTGTGCATGCATCCAACCACTTTTTAAGTGCTATGGGGTCAGCAAAGCGTAAAACTTCTTTTGCCTAGAATTTTTTTCCTTCTGATTTTTAAACCCATGTGCATTTTAATGGAAATTTAATCGTATGTTTCAGATTTATTTACACTTAACTCATCAAAATGTTGTTTTGCAAGAGGGATTCAAGGTCCAAGAAGCCTTTTGAGTTTTTTATAAGCTTTTTAAGGACTTTTCTTTTTTCTTATAAACAGGAAACCATGTATCACAGAGAGCAAACAAACTTGAACCCTAAGAGGTTCAAGTTTGATCTGAAACTCAGAAGTTGTGAACACCAGGACTACTCTGTGGTGAAATGGATTTCTCCATGTTTTTTCGTTAGAAATTTATAGGGAAACAGCTGAGGGTTTCAGCAGAATACTGTCTATTTTTCTAAAATTAGTGAATATCCTGAAATGTACTATACAAATTAGAAATGTTACCGCTCTTTTGTTTTTTTAAAATTACTTGCTTTTGACACATTTTTTTCAGTGTTTTTCTCTGTGTAAAAGTTGGATGAAGTGCAAAACCACATCAGAAGCAGACACTTTTATTTCATGTCAAGTTTCTTAGTAATATTAAAGCTATACCAAATAAATAAATAAATAAAAAAGGTTATGTGAAAAAAAGTGCTATTTACAAGAAAAACTGTCTGGTCTAACGTTTCCCAGTTATTTTGTCTGTACTAGCTGTGTCTGTAGTGTTGAAGTGGAGAGGTGATTTGTTCATTTGTAGATGTCTGTAGCATTCCCCCCTCAACCCACAGGAATTGTGAAGCAATTCTCCCAAAACACCTAATCTAAAAGAAATCACTGTTTTTATAGTCTGAATCAGTATTTTTATACTTTATATACTTATACCTTTAGGTGTATATGCTTTACTTATATATTCTATTTATACTTATTGACTTATGTAAGTATATGTACTTATATACTTTTATGCTTGAAATATTTTACTTATATATTCTTTGTTTACTTTATACTTACATACTTTATATATTCCTATAGAGTCTGGATTAGTATTTAAGTTAGAATTCATTTTTACTTTGTGTAGGCTGTGCCTATATGTACTTTGCCACTCTGTTGACATGTATTTGAGGAGTTGAAGTAAGCAAAATGGACTGATCATTCAGCTGAGAACTCATCACTCAGTGCTTGGTCTTTGCAGTGGCTGGAGAAGCAGGAATTGATTTAAAGGCAGTCAATTCATGGTTGCCAGAGAGACATCTTTACAGGTTGAGGCCCTGCTGGTAGGGCCAAATGCAGGATGAGGAGCTTCTCCATGTATAATTCACTGGAATATGTGATATCGACTGCTCTTCTGTAAGCCTGTCATTTTCCATCCTGAAGTTTTTTTTGTGTTTTGGTAGAACAATGTGCGTTCTGTTCACCATCACCTGACTAAGCTTTGTACAACTTCTATGAATCTACTATTGTAACTTTAAATATGGTTCAAGGTAAGATTGAATTTATAAAACTAGTCTTAATATGAAAGCAGTTAATCATTTGAATTTTACCAGTACTCACTACCCACATGTAAGTTCGAAGAGTCTGAAAAGTGTTTTCAACAGTATCTCGCACCCTAAAGAATTCTTATTTTATCACTAATATTTAACAACAGATTAAAAATATATCCATATCTGGCAGAAATGTCTTTTGAAGAAACAAGTAGATTTTTAAAACACTATAAAATTTGTCAATGCCATAATCATAGCCAATGAAATAACTGACTAGAAACTTCCCCAGGTTCACATCCTTTCTGGCTGTTCAGAGGAACTCTATCACATCTGCCTGGGAGAGCAATAAAGAGACTTGGTGGTAAAACACAACACAAATAATTGCTCATCCTGTGTGAAATGCCTTCCATCCGCTCTGGGAAAACCTCCTTGTGGCAGGAAGAAGCCAGGTAGCATGGAATAAAAGGGTAAGTAACTTGTGCCAAGCAGGTATCCAAGAGCCAGCTGGCTACCAGGGACTCATGGGCAGAAACCCAGATTTAAATGGCAAAAGCCAAAGGAAAAATAAGGATTGCACCAGCTTCAGAAATGAGCTCTTAATGGCCTCAAAGAGAAGGCTGTGGGGGAATTCAGCACATAAATAAAAGATAAACAAACTTAAAAACAGGCTTTATAGGCCTAGTGTAGTGTACTAGTAGTTATGGAGTCTTTGCTGGTGCCCAAGGATGCGTCACTGTGGGTGGTTATGGCTTTTGGAAAAGCACAGAGCTGAGCTGGGCAGTGTAGGTAAGTTGCTGGATTTAGGTAGGAGGTTGAGATCTTTTTATGATCTGTTTGCAAACTGGGTCAAACTGTGTCCTCTGTATGCAGGTCACAGTCATCTTCATTCTGAATTTGACGGAATCAATCTGCATTGTCAATATTGCTGTTTAATAATTATTTAAGCTCTCTTACGTGGAATAATTCAAAGAACACATATCACATAGTTACAAACTCTACGTTAATGCTGGCATCCTTAAAAAGGGTGAGCTATTTAGCCATGCATATGTATTAGGGTCACTTTTGAATGTTCATGTTTTGTCATTTTTATTTTCTTCTTTAGATTTAAAATAAAAATATTTTGATAGATAACATGAATTTCATGTGGAAAGAGTGCTTGTAGACAGATTTGCAGGGAGTGAGAGTCTTTCTGGCAAATTGTCCCATTTGGAGTTTCGCTCAGATCATCTTTACTTAAATTTAGTTTGGGTATGATTATAGTAAAATAAAAAATCAGAATTATTTATTTTAAATCTGAGAAACAAAATACAAAAACTTCTCCTTCCCTCTCCCCATAATCCAAACAAAATTCACATACCCATCACAATTTTATCTTTAAAGGGCCTTTACTCAAAGGAGCCAAAGAACTTGGACTTCTCTACTCCTTTCCCTGGAATACATTTGGCTTTGTTCTTTGCAGCATAGGCAATTGCTGTTAAAGAGACTTTCAGTTTAACATGTAATTAATAGTTTGGCATTTCCCCAGGGCTTTCCTCGGGACCCTTTTTCTGTATCTGTTTTGTATTACAGAGTTCCCTTGCTAAATATTTCCAGATCATATAGATTTAGATAAGACAAGTTCCAGAACTTAGAGTATTTTTTATTTTGACATTTACAGTATTTATTAGTGAAATGAAAATAATACTTTGACAAGTCCCCAAATAATAAATGGCAATATTCTCAAACTCTGAGTAGTTTAGAGTAACTTTCAGTGGCTAGTGACCACCTGATAGCCAACTGTTCTCTTTTCAGATATGTTAGCAAATTTGAAATACCTTGGGATAAGTTCTTTTAGAGTGCTTTCCCATGATGATAATTGTATTTCCCCCCAGTCCCTCTGGGTGGTCGGTGGGCCTGACATATCTTGTTCCTTTATCTGTGAGAATTAAAGAGTTAGGAGGGGATGAACTATTGCTCTGGGGCAAGTCACATTCTTTGTGCCTGGGCTTAGCACAGGGCATGCTGGGAGTCATGCTGTATTCAGAGGAAGCAGCCATTGCCCCCACACCATGTGTGTTAACCAGAGGGTGGTGTGGGTCACTTTGAGTACCAGGAGACATGACTTAACTGGAACAAATACTTTCAACTCAATCTGGGAAGTAATTATGGTTCACTTGGATATTTTCCAGAGCAGTCTTCAGTGAGGTGAGTTGGGTAGCCTTTATTCATTCTCCCTCTCTACCTTCTCTACAGATCTTTGCTTTTCTTATGGAACTTACCTCATTTTTGCCTCACAACTTAGTAACTTGAATATATGTCTCTATGCTCTGCTACTTTCAAGCCTGGGAGGGGACTATATTTTTCTTGTTGTGTAGTATCCACAGCTCTTATCATACTGCTTTGCATGAGTATTTTTCAAGTTGTAGTGAGACTCTAAATCTCGCAGCACTCTGTACTTCTTGTAGTAGTTAGGGTAAGGATAGCTGCCTGGAGCAAACTACCAAATGTCAGTGGCTTCACTCAGGAAAGTTTATTTCCCATTCATGGAATTGTCCAGCAAGAGTGTGTCTGGTCAGAGGTAGCTTCTTCCATGGGGTCATTCTTATTTTCAGGCTCCTTTTATTTTGTGGTTCTGCTTCCTATAGGCCCCTGGCATCCAGCCAGAGATGGGAAGAGAGTGTGGGAAAGGGATGTCTGTCTTAATTGCCTTGTCTGGAAGTGATGGGCATCACTTCCATTCATATTATTATTATTATTATTTTTTCTGAGACAGAGTCTCGCTCTGTTACCCAGGCTGGAGTGCAGTGGTGCGATCTCAGCTCACTGCAACCTCCATCTCCAGGGTTGAAGCAATTCTCCTGCCTCAGCCTCCCAAGTAGCTGGGATTACAGGCACCCATTACCATGCCTGGCTAATTTTTGTATTTTTAGTAGAGACACGGTTTCACCATATTGGCCAGGCTGGTCTTGAACTCCTGACCTTGCGATTTGCCCACTCTGACCTCCCAAAGTGCTGGGATTACAGGCATGAGCCACCACACCTGGCCCACTTCCACTCATATTCCATTGGTGAGAACTCATCACATGGCTGCACCCAGGCTCAAGGATGTTGGGAGTAGCCCCTGGTGAGGCTGCTGCTTCTCAGTGGAGGAGGGGAAGCTCCAGAAGGAACAGCCCACATGTTTGGAGGCCTGTTATCTCCACCATCCTTTCCAGAAGGTAAACAACTTGAAAAATGAAAGAACCATACAACATTAGATCTGAAGGGACTTTAGAGCCATTATATTCCCATTTCCATTTTACAGTTGAAGAGACCTGGGCTTAAAGGGATAATGAGAATTTCCAGCTTGTTTAGCTAGTTAATGGCAGAGTTGGGTCTAGAATCTGGGTCCGTTGACTGCCAGTTATTTCTGTGGCACTATGTCCAATCAAAGTCTTTGTGATTTTTGCACCGCTCAGGTATAGTTACCCATCAGGTGCTTGAGAACAGTGAATGAGGAAGGTATTTGTGGAAAGTTCAGGGGAGTTGTGGAATCAGGTTTCCTTTTAGGATATTTTAGTTCATTCGTGCTGCTATAGCAAAATACTGCAGACTGGGTAACTTATAGATAATGGAAATTTACCTTCACATAGTTCTGGAGGCTGGGAAGTCTAAGATCAAGGTGCTGGCAGGTTTGGTGTCTGGTAAGGGCTGCTCTCTGTTTCCAAGGAAGGGCTGCTCTCTGTTTCTAAGGTGGTGCTTTATTGCTGCATCCTCTGGAGGGAACAAATGCTGAGTCTTCACATGACAGGAGAGTGGAAGAGAGTGAACTCACCACCTCAGGCCCTTTCCTGAGGGCCATAATCCTATTTATGAGGGGTCTGCCCTTATGACTGAATCAGCTCTTAGAAGCCCCACCTCTTAATACTATCAGATTGGCGATGAAGTTTCTACATATGAATTTTGGGAGGCATTCAGACCATAGCAGTATGTTTAATTCAGCTCCTACTTTCCTCTGTGACTTACCAAGGTCCTCTCTCTGTGTGATAACCCACAATAGTAGTAAGTTGGCTGGGTTTGGAGGTGAGTGAGAAATGAGAGCATGATTGGGGTCAGAGGTGTGGCCAGAGTGACTGATGCTGCTGGTGGAGTCATCCTGGTATTTACTGTCCAGGTAAGGCGTCGTGTGAGTTGAAAGAACACGTGTCTAAAACTTCCTGGTGATCAGCATGAATATGCTCTTAGAGTTATTTTTTTAAAAGAGCATTTAGAAGGCTGTTGTTAAAATATAATTATAGAAATTAATTAGGTAATATATAAGCATCCAAAAATATGTTTATGGATCTATTTGCCAACATGTTGATCAGCAAGTGGGGTCTTAAGTGAACAAGAGAGTGGACAGATAAGTTTTAAGAGGGAGTAAGAGACAGAAGAGGTTTGGAGGATAGGATACTTCAGGGAGGGAAGACCAGAGTGTGCTACATGAGTGGTGGAGGGAGAATATTTGTCAACAGAAGGTTAGGATGAGGGCACTGGGTAACTGAGAGATAATACAGAAAGAGGGTGCTAGCTGGGAGGGTGGGGAATACCACAGAGACAAGTTTCTTCTTTCCCCTTCTTTTTGATCCCTTGGAGGGGGGCTGACCATCATCATCACATGGCAAAACATCCTGGATCCCAGATCTGGCTCTGTCATTCAGCCCTTGAGTAACACTGGGGCAGTGACTTTGCTTTTCTGGGCTTCAGTTTCTCCAACTGTAAAACACAAGGGGTGTATGAGACCACTAGTTTTCTGTGTTATTTGGGTACTTGGGAGTCTTGTGGATGTGATTCAAGGGTATCACTGCAGGCCTGGGGGTGAGTAGCATGCAGGCATTTTCTGCCCTGCTCCCCGCCTCACCCTGCAAAAAACAAATTAGCTCTGTGACGTCTGAATTTCTACAGAAAATTATTGTTTGAAGGTCAATGTCTATGTCTAAAGAAAATTTTAAAAAGCACTCAGCCTATACCATTTCTCAGGCTTTCTCTGGTTCTGACATTTTGGGAATCTGTGGTCAGTACCCAAAGCCTTCCAACCTCTAAAGAAACAGGGCCAGGATTTAAAGTCAGCTGTGATTCTATGATTCATACTCTTCTTCAGTCTAGGTGTCTGACCTGGGAATTCCCTCATGTGGCTCTTGGTTCTTTTGCAGGTGTGCTCTGCCTTGTCAGGGTGACTTAGGTGCTCATCTGGGCTATAAAACCCTCACTAAGAGCAGTGCTCGGCACAAGGCAGTCTGATGCCTGGTGAATGATCCATCACTTACAAGCTCATCAAAGTTGCACCACTTCTGAGGGGCAGGAAGCCCCAGTAAGGTACCTGGGACAGTTCACAGAACACCACCCTGATTATTTTATGGTAAAAGCGTGGTAGGATTCTGGTTTTCAGCAATGAGAAGCTACTCACACACACACACACCCTTAAGTCTAAAAAAACAGCCATATATTGAGAGGTATCTGGATTTTTTTGAAGACTTTCAACCTCCCCCAGCTTTTTGCTTCTAGATCAATGTTTTTAATGGCTTTGGCAGCCTTAGTCCTATTAGTAAATTCCATTCAACCTGCAAATTAATTGTTCAGGAGCAAAATCAAGTTGAAGATGGGCTTTTAATCTGCCCTGCCTCAGCCCACTTCCATGTTTGTATAAGTTTGAAAGCTTAGCCTATCTCCCTTATTCTGGCTCTTTGAATAGCATAACCTTGGTGATGAATTCCAGATGCTGCACTACAGAGTGCTTCAGGGGCTTATACATTACAGTTCTCAGCAAATAAATGTATTTTTTTCCTTGTGATTAAGAGGCTAAACAGCAGGTCATGCGTACCTATGCATGCAAAAGGGTATTTATATTTTGGATCAGGTGAAATGCACCTGGGCGCTGTAAATATCACAGATCACTGTGATGTGATTGAATCTAAAAGTTGGCATGGCCTCTCTTCCTTTTCTTTTTTTAAATACCCTTTGAAAGCGAAAGTTCAGCAGGTCATTCTTTCCCATAATCAGCGATGAACTTAGATCATCAGGGTTGATGTGAGGTTTTCCTTTACATCTCAGAGGGGAACCTGAACTATCAGTGATTATTGAGAGGTCCTGTCGAATATATTACAGTAGGGATCACAATCTCAAAATTGCTCTGAAAGTCTGGAACCCACACCTTGGAGGGCCTGGACTTCCCTTAACATTGCTTTTCTAGTTACTGTGTTTGGGAGGTGGTTGGGATTGGGGGACTTTTCCCAAGGCTTCACATTTCAGAGCAAAGGGAGCTCCACTGGAGAGATACTCCTGGCCTCCTTTCCTACTCCCTCAAGGTGGGAGAGCTTTGGAGAAGGAATGGGGCTGAGAGCCCAGCCAGGTCAGCCCTCTCTCTGGGAGCCCAAGGCAGTAGCATCTTTCTCTACCTTTAGACTGGCAGGAAGCCTGGCAAGGCATGAACTCTTCCCAGACTGGAGCCTGGGGTTTTGGCATCAGCTCAATCCTGTGGAAAGTTATCATGTTTCTTGGCCAGTCTTGGCCATGACATACGTACATACACATGTGCACAATGTTTTATTAATAATAAGGATGATACTGGGATCTCCATCTTGCTGAGTCCTTGACACTCTCTAACTTGGTTCAGAGTGTGGATGAAGTAGGGGATCTTCTCTGACCCTAATAGTCATTAAAGTAATCATTCTCATGAAAAATTTGAAGATAGAGAAAAATGCAAAGAAGAGAAGTCATCCATAATTCTATTGGGATAACCCTTTTAACATTCTCTGTGTTAATCCTTTAAAACTTTCAGTCTCCTTTCTCTGTTTCCCCTTCCCTCTCTCTTCCTCTTGTACAAGTATAGGCAGGAAAACATACATAACATACATATATATTATGGCGATGTGTGAGTGCAAGTATATATATATGTTCATATACCACATACGTTTCTTTTATCACAAATTAAGGTCATGCAGTATTCATAATTGCTATTGTTTAAATTCTTAGCATGTGCCTTATTGTATAATAAGTAATATAACCTCACAATAACTCCATAAAGTGGGTACTGTTTTAATCTAATTTTACAGACGAAGAAACTGATCACAGAAAGTTTAACTCCTTGCCCAAGCTTACACAGATAGTAAGTGGCAAAGGAACCTTTAAACTCAGTTTGAGTTTTAATCATCACGTGGTGTAGCATGTATACTACACTGTATAGTATGTTTTGTTTTGGAATCTTTCTTTTTACTCAATACTTCATGAACAGTTTGTTCATGTCATTAAATATTCTTCTAAAATAGGATTTTAATAGTTGCACCGAATTTAAGTACAAGGATATGCGTTGTATTTTATCTCTTACCTTACAGATTTGGTTTGGTGGTACATTTTCTCTACCATAAGCAACACAGCAATGAACATCCTTGAGCTGCACATTTTTGCTCATAACTCTGTTTATTTCTTTAGGCTAGGTGCTTAGACATTGAACGGCTGAGGCGAACAGTGTCTGCCTATTTTTCAAGCCTTTGATGCTCCCATCAAAGTCCTGATCACCAGCTCCCCCTTGCAGCTGCATGGATGCAGGGACAAAGAACTGGGAGACGCCCCTCAGGTCTCCGCATCTTGCCCATAGGGTGTATTGGTTGATCTGGAATGGTCTTTCTTTCTTGCTAGCTTGCTTTCTTGCCTTCTTTTTCTTTTTTCTTCCTTTTTTTCTTTTCTTTTTTTCCTTTCCTTTCCTTTCCTTTTTTTCCCCTTTCCCTTCTCCTCTCTTCTCTCTCCTTTCTCCTTTCCTTTCCCCTTTCCTTGTCCCATCCCCTCCCCTCCCTTCCCCTTTCTTCCCCTTTCCTCTCCTTTCTCCTTTCTTCTTTCCTTTCCTTTCATGACGGGGTTGCACCATGTTGCTCCAGCTGGTCTCAAACTCCTGAACTCAAGCTATCCTCCTGACTTGGCCTCCCAAAGTGCTGGGATTACAGGTGTGAGCTACCACACTGGCCTGGTTTTTCTTTTTAACTGCTATTTTAAAGCTTAGATTTACAATAATCTTTTGCCCTTGATGGAAGATCTTTGGTTAGTGTCCCTCAGAATATTTTTGGTTAGCAAGAATAAGAAGGATCATATCCTAATTTCTTGGCTCTTTAACGTGATGAATGTCCATCCTACCTCATCGTTGCAAGAGACTGAGGATCTCCTCAGTGACATGTCCCTGGTACCCCTCTCCTACCTGTGCCTCTGCTCTTCTGGTGGCCTCATGCACAAGGCCCTTCACTCTCATCTTTGCAAGTCTGCATTCTATTTATTCTCAAGGGCCAGCAAAATCCTACCTAATGGCACAGTCATCTTCGCCTATCTTTGTTCAGAATTATCAATCTCATTTTCCTATTTTTCCTAGAGGCTAGATTTCCTGGAAGATAGTGTTTTTTGATAATTCCATTTCATTCATTTTTTTCAGTTCATTCATTCATTCAAAAACCAGTACTGTGCTGAATGAATAAATTTGGAAACAGCAAAAATAATACATGGGCAGGCTCTTTCCTCATCTCTAGTAGGGAAGAAATATTACATAAGCCAAGAATTTCTGTACAGTGTGTTAAGTATTATAATATGTAGGAGAGTGGTATGTATAATGACAGAAAAAAGGAGAAGTCACAGCATGTGAATGGGAGAATGGTGGAACATAAGCATGACTTAGCCAGATGAAGGGGGGAAGCAGGAGGAAACTCCAAGCATCTGGAACAGCATGGGAGAAGGCATTAAGGGAAGGAACAACATCCATAGTCAGCAAAGTGAGGGGAGCCACAATTAGTGACTCGGGCTGGAGTAGTGGGAGGCATTAGTGGGGAACTGAGCACTTTGACATTCTATACTTACCCCCATTGTGGCTTTACCACAACTGACATGACTTATTTACTTGCCTTGCTCCCCCACCAGACAGCAAGTCCTTTGAGGGCACTTACATCTCTTTTGGCACTGTACAAACTCTGCATCCAGCACAGTGCTTGCCACATAGTGAGTGGGGAGACTCAGTAACTATTGAATGAATCAATGGAGGTGGAGGATGAGAAAAGCAGGTAGCAAAGGAAGATACCAGTAGTTTTCACAAAATGCTAGTATCTCAGTCTGTTTTCTGCTGCTGTAACAGACTACTACAGACTGGGTAATTTATAAAGGAAATAAACTTATTTGGCTCTCTGTTCTGGAAGCCGGGAAGTCATACATTGAGAGGCTGCATTTGGTGGGGTCTTCCTGCTGCATCATAACATAGCAGAAGGTATCATGTGGTGAGAGAGAGGAGTGGGGAAGGCAAAGGATGGGGCTGGAACTTCATCCTTTTATCAGGAACCCATTCCCGTGATAAGTACATTGATCAGCTCATTAGGACGTGCTCTCATGACCTAATTGCCTCTTAAGGGCGCCACCTCTTATCACAATGGCAATTAAATTTCAATATGGGCCGGGAGCGGTGGCTCATGCCTGTAATCCCAGCACTTTGGGAGGCTGAGACCGGATCACGAGGTCAGGAGATCGAGACCATCCTAGCTAACACGGTGAAACCCTGTCTCTACTAAAAATACAACAAATTAGCCGGGCGTGGTCGTGGGCACCTGTATTCCCAGCTACTCGGGAGGCCGAGGCAGGAGAATGGTGTGAACCCGGGAGGCGGAGCTTGCAGTGAGCCGAGATCGCGCCACTGCACTCCAGCCTGGGCGACTGAGCGACTGAGTGAGACTCCATCTCAAAAAAAAAAAAAAAAAAAAAAAAAAAAAAAAAAAAAAAATTCAATATGAACTTTGGAGTAGACATTTAAACCATACCAGCCAGTCATACATTCATAACTCTCATTCACTTTCTACATTGGTTTGAAAGTAAGCCACCCTTTTTCCTTCTTCAGTTGAATCAATGCCTGCTAGACTCACTCCAGCCCTCCAGAAGGGATCTTTATTTGGTCAAGACTTCCCTTTCCCTATAATTCTCCCTGTTGTGTTCACCTAAGTTATGACAATGCTGATTTTTTTTTTTGGCTTAAAACAATAAACATTGCTCACATGGTATTATTGTTCTCATTTTTCTTCATGGTGTTTATCAAACATTTGTCCCTTATATAATTATGTCATCAGGAGTTTTGTGTCTGCTAGAATATGAGCTTCATGAGGGCAGGGATACCTGACTTTTCCCCATTATTAGTGCCTAGCACAGTGTCTGACATGCTCAGTAATACTCAACAACACTTGCAGGACAAACGAATGTAACAAACTCCTAGAGAGCTTGCTGTCTATTGCACATATTGTGGTGGTTGCTTATACATTGCACTCTTTTTGTCATTTCTATGGACAGATTTTGAGCTTTTTGAGACTATTGTACCTGTACCAGGAATGCAGGATAATACTAGATTCTCTCAGACTCAATGTTGAGGGACAATCAATTTTATTTTTATTGCCTGTGGGGTATCTCTGAGTCTCTCTCCAAGCAATCTTCATATTCTCCAAGAATAATATTGGAGAATCTCCTGGTTGAGTGCCATCTAATATATAATTAATGATGAATCTTAGCAGTTCACATTTTCAGAAGTCTTTCTAGGCATGACCTCACCACCACGCTGTGATGCCTCACTGCCAAGGGACTCCGTGTGGCCCTGGGTGAGGTCTCTCAGTCCAGCCAGTCTGCAGTTTTGGTGTTCATAAGATTATGAGCCTGGGGAATGTGCCCAAATCCAACCACTCATTCTTACCCTGCCCAGATATTTTGACCCATAAAATGTGTGCACGCTGATTTCAGATGGAGACCAAAGTATCCATTGGCCAAGCAAGCTTCCAATAACCTAAAACCGTCTTAATGCTGAATCTTAATTCGGATGGCCAATTTGCCCAGCACTGAAAGGTTTCCTGGGAAGTGGGACCTAAATTGCTAAAACCAGGACAGTTCTGGGAAAACTGAAATGTTGATCATCTTAATCTCATTAGAGATTCTGATTGGAGAATGCAGTGGATGCTTCAATCAAAGAAAGCTGCACAATGTGAGCAGATCTAGCCTGGTTTAACCTCTGGGTCGAAAATGAGGGTGGGTTTGATAGCCCCTTGAGTCTGCAATTGGTGGCAGAAGTGAGGGCAGTTTTGTATATCAGCAGCGCCTCTCTAAAACGGTACAGTTGACTAACTCTTGCAGTTGTCCTGAATTTTTTGAACCTTAGGAAGCATTAGAATCAGGAACTGAAAATAGAATCTTCGTCTCTTAGTTTGTTTTCCCTCAGTAGTGGATCCTGAGTTAAGGATAGAAGGGCAAGTTGCTTATTTGAGAGTGGAAGGCAAACTGGTAGGGGAAGAGGAGAGTGAGAGAAGAAGGAGAAGGCAGCCAGTAAAGGTTATTTTATTGAGCTGGTTGCCAGCTGTGGGTGACTGGAGCTTAGTCCTTAATCTTTTCCTCTAGAGTAGTTTATCGACCTTGGCACTCTTGCCATTTGGGGCTGAATAATTCTCTATTGTGTGTGGGCCCTCCTGAGCATTGTAGGATATTTAGCAACATCCCTGGTCTCTATCCAGAGGTGTCAGTCACATTCCCTTTCCCCAGTGTGTGACAGCCCAAAACATCCTCAGACAGTACCAAATTGCCCCTAGTTTATAACCAGTGTTCTAGAACACACAGAGTTTTCCCACCTGGGTGGTGGGGGAGCTGGGATGTTTATATGCTGACAGAGACTTCGAAGAAATCTCTTGGGCAAATGCTGGCAGCTGGAATTTGATAAGTGTGCACTAAAGCGGAGAAGTCCAAGGTTGCTGGGTGGGGCACAGACCACACCTGCATTTCTCCATCTTCTTTAGATACTTGTTATCTCTGCAGATGGGCTTTCTCTTTCTCTCTGTCAACATGATGGAATATGACTTTCTATCACTCCCGGCCACAAATACACATCCCATCAGCTTTAAAATTCTAATTCCAAGTCCCTAGGATAGACGATCTGATTGGCCCAATTTGGGCTGGGTATTCATTTGGACCCTATCAGCTGTGACCTATATAGTACAAACATGGCTTTCAAGGGGTCCACTCCTGTTTCAGTGCAGGGTACATGGGCAGCATAAGGAGATTGGCTGTCATTGCGGACAGCAGGGATGGACAATTATGTCAGCCAGCCTTCATCAGGCATCTCCCATGTGCAAGGCTATGTAAAGGGCACATGGACAAATGACTTGTCAGAGTGCAGAGAGAACCTGAGGAGAATACAGAACTTAAAGACAGAACTGAGACCTTTGGGGTTGATGGTTTCGGAAACATTCCTCTCTCCCCAATGCCTGGGTGAGTGATTGTGCCTAGAGAGTAGGAAGGTAAGTTGAGATAATTGTCTTTCCATGTGCATACTCTTCATGGTGAAACAACAGAGTGGACATTTTGGTGGGCTGGGGCAGTTTTCTCGCCAGACTTCAAGATAAATTTAGACCTTGCCACCAAATTCTCTTGGCCTTCTCTTGTCTTAGGGGAAGGCTATAAAATCTGGTGTTGGATTGACTGCTCTGGTAAAGGAGGGAGGTTCATGATGTGATGGGGGCGGGGAGGGGAGAAATGTTGCTGTCTGACGGCTTTCTTCTGGGAAGAAAAGGCAGGACTTCGTATTGCCAGCCTTTCCCATTGCAGTCTCATTCTTTGTTTTTGTTTGTTTGTTTGTTTTGTTTTGTTTTTTCAAATCAATAGACACAAAACAAAAATAGGGCATAGGATGACTCTGTATCAGACCTTGGCATAAGGGGCTCTTTGCCCTTGGTGAGCCTGCCTGCCTGGGAAGTGCAGAATGTGGGCTGTCGTATACCTTGTGGGCTCTTAAGTTGCTTCTGCATGGAGATAGCAGCATCCTGTTGGCCGAACAAGGACACTGCTTTTAACTTAGAATGTGTTTATTATGGGCAGCTACAGGGTCCAATAGAGGTAATAGGGGTTTAGCCAAAGCCCCTTCAAGTGGACGTTGCCTTACACAGGTCAAGCAGGTACCAGCCATGTAGGGTACAGTGTGACTGCTGCCCCTGAAGTTGTGCAGCAGAGTCCCTGCCAAGGCACTTCTGCTAATTCCTTCTGCAAAGAGGTATCCTTTGCCAAGATATGTAGCTCTTAGCTGCTTCTGTCACTTCCCAGGCCTGGCTGTGGCAGAGGAAGGTGAACCATAGTTGGATTTAGCCAGGGTCCTTCTGACTTCCAGGAGGACAGTTGATTTGTTTGTAATGGTTGTTTTTCTAAAACTTGGGGCTTCATCAGGCTGAGAAGAGAGCAAGAGGCATGGCATAGCAACATAAAGAGATTAATAATCCCTCTCCTAAGTAGAGTGATGTGGTGGCCATGGAAGTGTTCCTCTCTCGAAGACTGCCACCTACAGGGCTGGGGAATGGCGGGGGGCGGGTAGGGGAGTCGGGTAACTGACTGAAGGCTGTAGCCGCCAGGCTCTCCTGGCACATCCATTGCCACTTTCATGTTGAGGTCATGATTCTCACAGCCTGCTCCCAGCCAATGACTGAGCAGGACAGGGATCCTGAGGCAGGCCTATTCCTGGGAGTGATGTGTGTCCTCTGATGGCCAAGCTTGGCTCCAGAGCTCCCTGACTGCTTTGCAGAAACTTCGTCCACCCACCCTCCTCTCTCTCTTTTCTTTACTGGGAGTCAGTCTTGCCTTGTGACCTGGCAGCTCTCTCAGCTTTACCTAGCTTCCTCCCCCTTTCTTCTCATAAAGGTTTTTCTTCTAATAAGGTCTAGCCTGTGAAATCTCATCTTGGTGACTGCTTTTCAGTGGGCCTAGATCAACACAGATGACCATATAATTTATACTTCAGATTGAGGCATGTTTGGAATGAAATAATGAAAATGATGATAACACTAATAGTAGTAAACCAGGGCAGGCCTAAGGAAACCTAAGGAAAAATTTTTGAAGAAATTTGGCTTACTTTGAGATTCCTAAAGACGTAAGAAAAGCTGATAACTGGGACTTTGCTTGGTGAATATAAAAAAAGAGAACTCAACCCATTTAATTCCAGGAAATGATCAATTTGGCTTCACTGTTTGTAGAGCGACTCTTGTGTGCCAAGTAAGAGGCTGGAATAGAAAGATGAATAAGCCACAGTCTCTTCCCTCAAGTGGCTTGTGGTCTAGAGGAGGAGACTCACATAATTTGATAATTTTACCAAAATACGATTCTTATAAGATAAAGAGCTGACAATGGGATTAATTTGGCTATATAAAGACAGGCGCCAGCTCCACCCAATAGTTCCTAGTTCCTTCCTAGAGGGCAGTGCTGGTGCAGGGGAAGGGTCCTGGGTGGGCTTTGGAGGCCTTGTTTGTGCTAGTAGAGGAACAAGAGGGGTAGGGATACAAGCAAGATGAGGATGGCTTCTGGTCAGGCTCTAGGATGTAGTGCAATGTGCCCCTAGCACTTTTTCCCCCTTTTAATTGCAAGAAAGCAGTTCCCCTGCATTTTCCCTAACCCCCAATATATGGCAGAAAAACAGCTCTGTGATATACACAATGATTAGACTCAATACATGTTTTCTAATGAATCCCTGCCCTACGTACATGTATACGAAATCAAATCAGCTGAGTGATTGTGTGCCCTCCAAGGCAGCTTGCATTTAGCAAATCCTGGCTGAATGAAACCTCCTTAGACAAGCAAACAGGTAATTGGCCTCCACTGGGCTCTGAGTGAATCACCTCTCTGAAGCAGCTGGTGCTACCAGGTTTTCTGGCAAAGTTGCTCTTTCTACAAGCGGGGCTGGGAAAGAGCAAAGTGCAATGACACACACACTTGAACAAAAAAACACTTGAATAAACAGATGCCTGGTTTACTTCTCTAGCCTTTTCCTTGGCCTCATGATGCCTGACAAAAATTGAGTTGAAAGTGATGGCTGGGCTAAGATGAGGCCAGCAATATGTCACCCTATCAAGCCTAGCTCTCAGGGGATGGCAAAGGCGTTTAGCTCCAAGCTCAGCCATGGTGCTGCCATAAGACAAGAGCCCCATAGCTCCAGCAGCTCCTCCCTCCTCCTTTCCACATGATTCAATTTCATGCCATTTGCAGTTGTAAGACAAAAGAATGTTCCAGTTCCAAATTCCAGGCCCCCATCCTAAGCTCCCTTTGTAAGCCCAGGAAAGGAGGCCCAAGAGCCTCATGCATTCCTCTGGTTATAGGCAGCCCATGCTGATGTTCAAGGGCTAGAGCCACACTCTTGGCTTTCAACTTTTAACCCTGATGGGTAGGGAATCTTTTGAACTTGAAAAAAGTCCATGCTTTAAGAAAGAATGTTAAAAAAAAAAAAACCCATGGCAAAAGCTTCTTGAGGCCTGTGGTTTATTTCTCTGCACTGTAGGGGAGATCATAGCATTGGCATATGTCATTACAGTCAGGTGAAAAGGTGCTGTAGGCCATCTCAGCATAGCATACCTGCCTTACCTGTGGGGCAGCAAGTATCTTGGAAAACCTTGATGCCCGTGCATTCATTTGCTCAGCACCGTTGCTTGCCACCTGTTGTATCATAGATTGCGCTTTCCACCTTCTTAGGCACCGGCTTCTACCCAAGTGGGTCCTGGGTGGATGTGGCTCCCTGGTCTCTGGGGCCCAAGCCAGTATTGTCACAATTAGGTAGAGATTCTTGTTAAAAAGCAATGACTGTAGAGTGTGTGTATGTCTTGATAGTGATAGGGGATTAAAAAGTAATTTGTTTTGTCTTTTAATTTGAGCTGCAGTCCAAAGATACTTTCAGATGGGGGTCCTAGCTTGTAATAGGAACTTACATTAAAGTAAAGCAGCCCCTTACTGTCATGACAGCAATTTAAGTCCACTTGAATGGGTTGTCTTGGTACCGTGGGGATTTAGGCTCCACCTAAGCAGTTCCAGAGTGATGCTGAGAGGTCAGAGCCATAGATCGGGTGCAGATGTGAATGAGAGGCAAGAAAAGAGAAACAGGGAGTGTCAGTTGCTCTTTCAAAATTTTTTCCAGCTAATGGAAGAAGATCTCAAAGGCAAAATATAGAGGGGAAAAATAGAAGAAAGTATTTTTTTTGGGGAGGGGGCGATGAAGGGGTGATATGGTTTGGCTGTGTCCCCACCAAAATCTCATCTTGAATTGTAGCTCCCATAATTCCTATGTGTTGTGGGAGGGACCCGGTGGAAGATAATTGAATCATGGGGGTGGTTTCCCTCATACTGTTCTCCTGGTAGTGAATAAGTCTCATGAGAACTGGTGATTTTATAAGAGGTTTCCCTGTTTGCTTGCTCTCATTCTCTCTTGTCTGCTGCCATGTAGATTGTGAGGCCTCCCCAGCCACATGGAACTGTGAGTCCATTAAACCACTTTTTCCTCTATAAATTACCCAGCCTTGAGTATATCTTTATCAGCAGCATGAAGACAGACTAATACAAAGGGGTAATGAGAGTAAAGTGAGCAATGAAGAGAAGCCTTCACTTCATTTCTCTTTCCTTCCCTTCTTTTTCCTTTTCCTCTTCCCTTCCCTCTGGTCACTTCTCCCCTCCTCTCTTCCACTTCCCTAATTTTCCTTTCTCCCTCCCAGTTAGCCAATTGAACTCTGGCAGTGGAAGAAAGTATACTGTGGTAAGAAACAAATTATTTGTGACAAGAAGGATTATTTGCTATTTACTATCCATAGACTCTGTCTTCTAAAGAGGACTGATCCTACTAAATAATGCCTTTTATTTGCCAAATAGAGTGATAAGTATAATGATTCATTATTGGAGAATCCAGGAGAGGGCTAAATTGTCAGAGATTAAAAAAATAGGGCTGGGAATTGGGAATTTCCAATTCTCCAGCAAAGACAGAATCACAAGGCTGGGAAGTCCGCATGGGAAAAAAGTCAAGAGGAAATAAGGTCACTGGGACCAAACTGGGACTTTGGAGGGAAACAAATGATTTTTTTTCTGGATTTTTGTTAAATTTTACTAGGTGTTATGTGGCTTAATCATCTTCTTCATAGGCCCACAAGATTTTCAGCAAAAATTAATTGCTAATACTTGGCAGAACGGGATTTGCTTTTAGGGGCTGCAGTGAAGTGCCAAGTTCTGCTTCAAGGCAGACAGGGAAGCAAGAACAGAGGATGCCCATTGTATTCTGCGCTGCAGGGGAGATCATAGCATTGGCGCATATAAGTACAGTTGGGTGAAGAGGTACTGTAAGCCATCACATTTTTGGATGCTAGTAACAGGAAAACCAACAAATGATGACCTTAAGCAAAGACGATTTATTATTAATAAGAAGTCTGGAGTCAGGTGGTTCCAGGACTGGTTGAACACATCTAGCATGCCCTGATGCTCTGTGTCTCTGGTATTCTCTTTATCTGCCCCTCATGGTTGCACGCTGGCTGCATAGTCTAGTCACCAAGCCTGAAATTTGAGGGCAAATGAGCCTCTCTCATTTCATTAGGGCAGAAAAATCTGTCCCAGATGTCCTTATGCATCTCCCTGCCCAGCAGTGGGTATCATGATCACCTTAACTGAAAGGGAGGCTTGGAAATTGAGTATCTGGCTTTTCTCATCCTCTGTGGTGGGAATGTGCTAAAGACAAAGGTGGTTGGGAATGGCCTCCAAGGAATCACTGTTGTTTGCCATCCAGGTATTTGCGGGTATTGTAAGTCCTTCGAGAAGAAGCTGACAGAAGGGCAACTATTCAAGAATATTTCCTATGCGTTTTTCATAAGAACGTATTTTTGTTTTCTCGCTTTCCAATGTCTGCTTTCTTTTCAGGATCACCTCTAAAGTGTTAGAAGGCTTTTATTTGTATCCTGGTTTTTGCAAAGTGATTGAACTTTAGAAAAAATCCTCAGTCCTTTTCACATTCTTTTTCAGATGGAATATATGTAACCAAACTGTAAGGAGACACAGCACCCATTTCAGGGTACAGATCAGATTGGACCCTGGCAGGGTACAGTATGCAAAGGAGCCTGTGGCCAGCATGGTCCAGGTGTTAGCAACTTGATTTTGTGATTGAGTGTTGTTAAAGCAGCATCCTGGTTTCTAAGTGAAAATTTTCTATATGTGGCTTTGTTTTTTTTTGTTAAAATAAATGACTTTAATATGACTTTTTTAAGTGGAAAAAATTTACTTTCCCTGAGCCTATCTTGGCAGGGAAAGTGGCACACTACAGGGTGGCTAGCTGCATGGATCTTTTAAAGGAGAGTTGCTGATAATAAAAAGGCTTTTAGTGGGATGCTCTGAAGAATGCCAACCAGACCCAAGAAAACTGAGTGCTGTGGTTAATGGTCACCTTCAGAAACCACTGGTTTATGTTCTTAATGATGTATCCGTTAACCCTGAACTTCAGTGAGCCATGTAACTCTGGGCTGCCTTTCGGCTCCTTCTGGGGGAGTGTAAATCTCGCTGATAATGACCCCTCTACCCACTGGCCTGTTCCCAATGTCTGTGTGGGCCTCGTGGAAGCAAACATCCACTCTTGTCTTCTGAGTGTTTCCTTGAGCAGGGGAAGCACATCTCTCCAGTACAAAGACTCAAGCATTAACCTTGGATTACACTGTTCAGTATTCTTTGTAGGGCACTTCTGGTTGTTAGAAACTTTGGGCAGTATTTAGAGGGATCTGGAGGAGGGAGGTGGCAAGTGTTACCTTCTCCAGGTAGTACTCCTGGCCCAGGCTCATCTTGCTCTGTGCACAATGGAGAGCAGGGAAGGCACCGCTCATGTTTTCTGTCTCCTTTGGCTCCCATCTGGTGGTGCAAAGGGAGAGCGGTCAGCCTGCCTTTGAGCTAAGCACTGTTCTTCAGAGGAATCATCCAGATGCCCATAGTGGGGCCATGTTTGCTAGGGCTGGCTTCAGGAAAAGCAGGGATGTGGGCAATTCAGTGTAGGGGAAAGCGTGTGGCACCAGGTGTTTAGAAGTTGGTTGTGTCCTCTGCTATCTTGGGCCTTAGCAGGTAGTGTCTTCTAAGGATGGGTGCTGCGCCTTGCTAATTTCCTTTGTGCCTCTTTCTAGAGCACATTAAATTTTTGTTGACTGAGTTAATCTCACGAAAGATCCCTCACCTCTGAACCAGTCAGTTTTCTCCTTTGAAAATGGAAAATGGAAAAGAGGAAAAGGACTAAATGAAATAAGTTTGTGTAAAGTCAAATCATACCATGGTGTCTGGCATACAACAGATGTTGAAAAGATACCATATCTTATTTCTCTTTTTCTTTGGTGCCTCCTATTCACTGCCTTGCCTCTCCTCAGTGGCCGTTGCTTCCTGGTTCTTTAAGGCACTCAGATCCCCTCTCATTTTCCCCTTGTTTCATTGGTCTTGCACTTGGGCAAGCATCTGAGATTCCTTCACACTGCGGTGTAGGTTTCTGAAAATGATCAAACTTGCATTATAGGAAGTGTGAGGTTAGCCTAGGGTATGTGGCAGAAAGAGGAGGGGGTAGGGATGCAGTGGGGGAAAGGAGAGAATAAAATCTGCTTTGCAGAGATGTTTGGGAGAAGAGAAAGGGGGTGCTGGAAATCTTTCTCAAACAACTTATGTTAGGGCTCCAGACAGAACCAGCAATCTCTTCTCTCATATGGAGAAGGACATTTTAAGCAATCTGGCGCCACAGGGGCATCCCTATGAAGAACAAGGCTCTTTAGTCTGCAAGGGGCATATGATTACATTTTATAAAATCCAGTAAGACTGGGGGCTATGCTGGAAGCTCCAACATAATACTACTGCTAGTGGACATAAGGAATGTACCATATCTACAGGGTGGTCTAGGAGCAAGTTATAAATAGGTCTGAGAGGCATACAATTAAGTCATGGAGGGTAAATTCTTACGGGAAACCATTAGGTACATGCTAAAGTTATGAGGTTGACATCACAGAGGAAAGTCATTTCCTCTCACCTATTAAACTTGCTGCTTTCTAAGAGACAATATGAGGATGTATGGGATGCAGGTCATATTTGAGATGTAAAGGGAGAAGGCTCCAATTTTATCCACTGACTTTTAAATGAATTGCATTTATTTACAGTCTAGAAATAAGTAAGTGCAGTTCATCTAAGTGAACTGCATTGCTCATAGAATCTTCTAAACCTGGAAAGACTTTTTGTTCTATTGAGAAAAAGCCTTTTTAAATACTTATTTTATTAATAAACACACATCGAGTACCTACCAGGGTCCAGGCTCCATGAGCAATGATTTCCCCGCTGTCAACATTGGGCACCCAATGTGCTTTCTGGTCTCCAGGCCTCTCATAGTCCCAACTAGTGCATCCAGCCAGTATGTGCAGTGAATACATGGTGTGGGAAAGGGCAGAGGTAGGTGACCTTCCACGTGTGTTAACTCTGTGAATACTTTCCTAATTAGAAAACCAGCATTGGGGAAACTATTGCTTTATCTCATTTAATCCTGATAACAACCTTCTGAAAATAGATACCTATATTATCTCTGTTGTATAGATGGACAAATTGAAATAAAGCTCAGGCAGGTTTTGTAACCTGCCTGAAGGGACGTAGTAGTTGTGGCAGACAGAGATGCAAACTCCATCTGCATCATGTCCAGTTTTCTCTATACTTATGCCTTAGATTCTAATCCACTAAACTGTACTTTTAATATAGTGGGAGTTTAGGAATTCAGGACCTCCCTTTTGTCTGCATAAAAGGGAGATCTATTACCCATATCTGCACAACTCCCAACCCATACCCTTTTGTAGTGATACATGGATTGAAAACTGCATTTACTTTTGAGGATGCTCTGGATACCATCTCTTAAATTATTTCCCTGAAACATTTTCATTATGCATAAAACTTACATGTCTAGTTTAAGATGTCTAGTTTTACATGAGTAGCTCAGGTAAAGGAAAATAACTCTGGCAAGACCCCAGAACCTGTCTATTCCTTCTCCATCATAACCTTGCCCTTGTCCTTGAGGGAACTGATATCTTGAGTTTATGTTATTACTTTTCTCTTTGATATAATTTATTTTTTAATTTTTTTCAATGTTGAAAATGCTTTATTACTTATAAAATACTTATTTCCATTTTCTTGTACATTAAGCTTTTAAAATAATTGCTTGCTTCTGAGTTGAAATTGTCATATTTAAGTTTAAGGAAAAAATGAAGGATTTACCGAGAAAAAAATCAAGAATGTCTAATTAGAGAGAAGATAATGAACACACCCATATGTATATACATATATACATATATAAATTAGATAAATGTTGATATGTATCAACATACATGTGCATGTATTTATTTATAAAATTATGTAAGTATCTGTTAACATTTACTTAGTTATATTGCCCTTTCTATTAGCCTGGGAATCAAATCTGGCCAAAAGTTTAAGCTCTAAGATTGATATAATTTATTTAAAATTGTTTTTTATTCTCTTGATTGTAAGGTTTATTTTTGTTTAATTTTTAGATTCGTTTCTTTTTGGTGAGTGAATAAAGCCTAATTGTTGCTACCTATTGAGATTTTTTTTTGAGATTTACTACTCAGAAAAATATTCTTGATTTTTCCATAATTTTCAAACCTGAAGCCTTTAAAGTATGCCTATTTTGGCTTTACTCCCAAAGATTGAGATTTAATTGGTCTGGGGCAAGACTAGAATTTAGGTTTTCTGGATCTCAGGTGAGGGTCTCTATATTTAGGTATTTAATAATAAATGTATTTTCTCTTTGTATTATTTAGGGCATGGTCTAAGCAGCTGTAACAGAAGGAGCCTCAAAATACAGTGGCTTATATAAAGCTAAAAGTTCATTTCTCTCTTACATCAGAGTTGTGGGGAAGAGGACCAGGGTGATGGGAAGACTCTATTACCCTCAACACATTACTCTACTTCTCATCATCTCCTAGTAGCTGGCAGGAAGAGGGGAAAGGGTCAGGGATGCCCACATCTAATCTTTTTGAGGACAAGACCCAGAAGTTGCACACATCAGTTTTGCTCACATTCAGTTGATCAGAACACAGTCCAATCCCCACACTGGCTTCTAGGGAGACTAAGAAGTATGTTTTCATCTGGGCATCCATGTGCCCAGGTATAATTCTACAACAATGAAGAATGGGCAAATAGTTTTTGGGGACAACTGTCAGTGGACCACAACCTGCTTTGCCAGCCTGTTTCCCCATCATGACAGCGAAGGCTCCAGGCTGGGTGCCCCAGAGAAGGGAGGAGCAGGAGCAGCAGGAAACAGCTGTCACTGCTATGCCTTTGGGATCATAAGGAGCTAACAGCCCAGAAACCCAGGCTTTCTTGAAAGATGAAAAGGAGTCCTGATTTCCTAAATTCTCATATTAAAAGTAAAGCTTAGTGGATTATCAGATCTTATTTTCTTTCTATTTATACCATACAGGATATGATGCAGAAGTTCCTCCCACCTGATAGGGGGAGGGCAGAGAATGGTGGGACAGGGAGAAAAGATAAATGCCAGATAGGTTGAAGGGGAAGCCAAAAACAGAGGTGATATTGAGTCTCCAAACTCAACCTGGGATTCTAGGGGATGCTGCCCCATGACACAGGGTGGCTGAGGTGGGAATGGTAGCCTGATGGAATACATCAGCAGAAAAAGGGCCTGGGAGACTCCCCGGGCCTCCTCCACCTCCGTCATGGATGGAAAAGATCCATAAGGGTCACTTGCTCATTGAAAAGTCATTTATTGCCAGGCATGGTGGCTCATGCCTGTAATTCCAGCACTTTGGGAGG
Organism: Pan troglodytes; assembly: GCF_028858775.2. Taxonomy (NCBI): domain Eukaryota; kingdom Metazoa; phylum Chordata; class Mammalia; order Primates; family Hominidae; genus Pan; species Pan troglodytes. The sequence goes on from NC_072405.2 coordinate 105,570,401, forward strand.
CCAAGTGGGGCAGATCACCTGAGGCCACAAGTTTGAGACCAGCCTGGCCAGCATGGCTAAACCTCATCTCTACTAAAAATACAAAAATTAGCCAGGTGTGGTGGCGTGTGCCTGTAATCCCAGCTACTGGGCAGGCTGAGGCAGGAGAATCACTTGAACCCGAGAGGTGGAGTTTGCAGTGAGCCGAGATCATGCCATTACAGTCCAGTCTGGGCAACAGAACGAGACTGTGTCTCAAAAAAATAAAAAAAAGTGTCATTTATTGAAATCTTACTTTGTATAAGACCTTGTTCTAGGCACTTGGGAACTTGGGATATACTAGTGAACAAAACAAAGATCCTTGCTCTGGAGGAATGAGGCAGGTGAGGGAGTGGGGAAGATAACACAGACAGATGTAATAAATATGTAGTTCACAGAGTATGTTAGGTAATATGTGCTATAGAAAGATAGAAACAGAGAATAGGATAAGGGCCCCATGAGTCTCAGGGAGCAGACTGCAGTATTAAAAGGCAGAAGAGGCCTCATGCAGAGGGTGAGGGGTGAACAAAGGCATGAAGGAGACAGGCATTTGGCCACATGCACGTGTGGGGGACGGTGATGGGGGCTGAGGTGCCAGCTTCTTGTGTCCTCTCCTGTGTCTGCTGAAGCCCACTGTGAGGCCCCATACACATATGCTTCTCTTCCCTCTGGTTTCTAACCCTTTCTTCCATATCTTGCCCCTTTCTGATTCTACGTTCTATTGTTTTCCTTCCTCCTTTCCCCTTCCAGCCCTAGGTGGGACACAGCAATGAGGCCTTTGTGATAAGTGGAGTAAGCAGGTGACTGGAAGGAGGGTATGAGGCTAGGGAGGACGTGGGTATCCACTCTGTGCAACCTTGTAGGCTATTTTAAGGCCTTTGGCTGTTACTCTGAGTCAAATGGGAGCGATTGAAGGGTTTTGAGTAAAAGAGTGATATGACTAAGTTTTATTTTAAAAGGATCACTGCTGCGTTGAGAACAGGCTGTAGGAGATAAAGGCGTGAACAAGGTAGTGGGTTGAATAGCCACTGCAAAATCAAACAATAGACCGTGTGGTTTGGTCTAGTCTGAAAGGTAGGGGATAAGAAGTGTTTGGGTTCTGTGCCTTTAGTGGGAACTAAGAAAACATCTGAGAGTGGAGAAAGAGTGCATCTGCCCTGTGGGGTTGCTGTGCTGATGGGGCAAAGTGAGCATGCCCAGGAACTTTGAAGTGGACAGTCCATAGATCAGAGGAAGCATGTGGCTGACACTCTGAGGACCTATAGCACAGCAAGAGCCAAAGTGGGGGTCCTTGGGCCCGCTTTTGGCCAAGGAAACAGACCGCATGCATCACCAGCTATGGACACTTTAGAGTTTGCAGTAGACAGAGGCCAATTCCCAGGTACTAGGAGTCATCACAGTGATCAACGGAGAAGGGTGGTATGGGACACCCCTCCTCTCAGTGCCTCAAGGATGCAAAAGTGTCACCTCATGCCCACTCTCCATGTTTTCCTTTTGGAGGAAAGAAACAATCCCAACTGAAAGTGAGTTTGAACTTTGAGAGAATATTTACCCCCAAATGAAACTGCTTTAAATAGGAAGAGACTGAGTAAACTTAACTTGCAAGTTTATTATTATTTTTCTACCATGCCGGGGAATGGGCTTTTGAACAGTCTCCATTCAGATGTAGAAAAATAAAAGAAGGAACTGTTTTTGTTGTTGTTGTTGTTGTTGTTTTTTTTGAGATGGAGTCTTGCTCTGTCACCCAGGCTGGAGTGCAGTGGCACAATTTTGGCTCACTGCAGCCTCCGCCTCCAGGGTTCAAGCGATTCTCCTGCCTCAGCCTCCTGAGTAGCTTGGATTACAGGCACGCACCATCATGGCTGGCTAATTTTTGTATTTTCAGTAGAGATGGGGTTTCATCATGTTGGCCAGGCTGGTCTTGAACTCCACTCCTGACCTCAGGTGATCCACCTGCCTCGACCTCCCAAAGTGCTGGGATTACAGGTGTGAGCCACTGTGCCTGGCCAAGAAGCAACTGTTTTGCACATTAGATTGGCAGTGTGTTAATTTAAGACCCTTGATACAGATATTACCACTTAGAAAAAATAATTGCAATCCTTTTCAATAACAGTGATGAATTCTGGCTAAGTTTGTTCTGATTGGCTTTCTTGACTAAAGGACAACTTTATGGTGGGCATTCCTGCATCAAGATCAGTAGGCCAGGCTGGTGGAGGAGAGATTTGGTGAGGTGGGCCTTTCAGGACCCCACCTGTCCAACCAAGTGAGTCCTAACTGCCCTGGGTGTGGATAGAGCTGACTTTCCCATATCAGAGGATGCTTTAGTGACTGTGGAGGAAACACACGTCCTTAGAAATAACTAGTCAGAAGATAACAGCAATACTATTATTTTAAGAAAATAACCAGAGGGAAGGTTGATAATAACAAGCACTGAACCACGAGGTGTCCCCTTTTCTTTTCTTTTCTTTTCTTTTTTTGAGATGGAGTCTCGTACTGTCGCCTGGGCTGGAGTGCAGTGGCGTGGTCTCGGCTCACTGCAAGCTCCGACTTCCAGGTTCAAGCGATTCTCATGCCTCAGCCTCCCAAGTAGCTGGGATTACAGACACCCACCACCATGCCTGGCTAATTTTTTTTGTATTTTTAGTAGAGACAGGGTTTCACTATGTTGGCCAGGCTGGTCTTGAACTCCTGACCTTGTGATCTGCCTGTCTTGGCCTCCCAAAGTGCTGGGATTGTAGGTGTAAGCCACCACACCTGGCCCCCTTTTCTAAAAAAAAAAAAGAATATGTCCATCCCCTGCTCCCTTTCAGGTAGCCACAGCACTTGGGATGGAGTTGATCTTCCCAGGAGCCATCTTACCCCATTTGATTCCTGAATGAATCAGTGAGGTGCCTGAATGTGCTGCTCTCAACTTTGCAAACCTGCTCTGAGGGTACACAGCCGTTCCTTGGACCGCTCCGGGGGTCCAGCAAGGATAAAAGACAGTTTTTTGGCACATGGCCACTTATTACTTCACACTCTGGTCATGCTGTGATGTCAGACTTTACCCCGAAGCCTTGCAAAGGGATGAAGCCAACCCCAGGAAGCCTGGGAGTCTAGAGGAGATGCGGTCAGTTCTAGGAGCTTTGGGAGAGAGGTTGGGCTTGAAGGCAGGGGCTCCATTTCTGACTCCCAGTGGAAAAGAATCAATCTAGCACCTTCTGCTCCATCCTGGAAGAGGCAGGGAAGATGGATGGTGGTGCACTGGACAACATCTGCCGCTGCAGTGGTAGCCCCTCCACTCTTCAGTGTAACCTGAGAAGTGTGGTGCTGGCGGCCTGCTCCAGCCCTGCTTGAGCAGGGAGGAGGAGGCAGGGTGGGGGCCGTAGCTCTGCCAGCGGAGTGGGGCTGGACCTGTTCCTTGGCGTGTGCCTGGATGTGATTTGCTTCCCTCAGTACCAGACCGCAGGCTTCGTGTGAATTGACAGAAAATAAGAAACCACCAGCAGAAAGCATCTTGTCTGGCTCTTTTCCAGACATCGTCCTTGTGAGCCCAGTGGGGCTCTGACATCCTGCTGTTTTGTGGATTTGAAGAAGAAAAGTCAGGGCGTACCCTGCCTTGTTCCAGAAAGAATTTAGGGGCTCTTTGGAACGATGCACACAGCCCAATGAGATGGCACATGAGTCTCCATAAATATTTGGTGAAGGTGGTCATAGGGAGACACATGGGATACAGTCGAATATTGATAGGAGTCAGAGTGAAGAGAGCCATAAAGTCCTTGACTTCTTTCATAGGTGCTATTAAAGTGGGGAGAATTATAGCACCTACTTCGGAGGGTTGTTGTGAGGATGAAGTGAGTTTAAATGGCAAGTGCCTGGCCAGGCGCGGTGGCTCGTGCCTGTAATCTCAGCACTTTGGGAGGCCGAGGCAGGCAGATCACCCGAGCTCAGGAGTTTGAGACCAGCCTGGGCAACATGACAAAACCCTGTCTCTACAAAAATACAAAAATTAGCCAGGCACAGTGGTGTGTGTGCTTGTAATCCCACCTACTCAGGAGGCTGAGGCAGGTGAATTGCTTGAACCTGGGAGGCAGAGATTGCAGTGAGCCGATATCATGCCACTGCACTCCAGCCTGGGTGACAGAGCAAGATCTTGTTTTAAAAAAAAAAAAAAAAAACCAAGTGCTAAGCATGATACCTTGTATGTTAGCTATAATTATTGCATTGATGATGACGGTTATTTCTATTGTGAGGCAATTCTAGGTGGCAGTCTTTCCTATTGGTTCCATTGAATGTAGACTTGAACCTGATTCTGGATTTACTGTCTCTATGATCATGGACGGATTAAGTGACCTCTCTAAGCCTCAATTTTTATTTCTATTATGCAGAGATGATAGTACCTACCTCACAGCATTGTCTTGAGAGAAACAAGAATGTCATGTTGTCTTAGCTTGGGCTGCCATAACAAAATACCATGGACTGGGTGGCTTAAACAGCAGAAATTTCTCACAATTCTGAAGGCTGGGACGTCCAGGATTTAGGTGCTGTCTAGGTAGGTTTTGTTCGTAGACCTCTTTTCTTGATTTGTAGGTGGCTACCATTGCTCTGTGGGCTCACGTGATCTCTTTGTGTGCAGAGGAGGGAGAGAAAGAGAGAGGTGGGGAGAGAGATCAGGCTCTCTGGTGTCTCTTCTTAGAACGGCACTAATTTCATCATGAGAGTCTGACCCCCATGACTTCATCTAATCCTAATTACCACCCAAAGGCCCTATCTCCAAATATGATCACACAGGGGTTAAAGCTTCAGCATATGAATGGTGTGTGTGGGGGGGTGGACACAAACATTCAGGCCATAACAGCACCACAGAGGATCTATGGAGCTGTTCTCTACACCACTAGAAGAATCAGAACCTCACCTCTGTTAGTAAGATAATGGCCTTGAATTTCTACACAGCCTGCAATCCCACTGACTTCCACTTGGCTTTAGTTGACTCGAGAGAGTGGTGGGCCCTGAACCTCTGCCCTCACCCTTATTCCTTCATTTATTTTATTTTACAGTCTTAGAGATTAGGAATTTATCACATATTGCACACAACATATGCATAATATCACTTATAATTCTGTTTCTACACAAGCACCTAGGAACTAATTTAATAAAAGACTAAGGATGCTAAAAAGCCCAATGGTCTCTCCCATCTCCTGCTTCTGCCCAGGGGCCCCTTGGTCTGAATCTCTCTCCAGAGTGTGCTCTCACCTATGGGCATGATATTCAAAACACTTGCCATCCAACCACTCCCATAGACCTACAATGGCTGGCCCGGGTCCTGGAGGCCCCTGCTGTTCCCAGACTCTTTATTGACTGACCAGGACTGGTCTTTCCATATTTAACAGCCATTATAGTGCACAGTTGTGTACCCACTGAGTCTTGGCCTTGCTCCTGCACAACCTCGACACTAAAAAGCAGTTCTTTCTGGGACCCAGATTTAGAACCCGGAGATTCCCACTCAGCACCTAACCTTCATCTGCAGCCCACCCCATCTACTCCCTTGCCTGATTTGTATGTTGTCTGCCTATTGCACTAAACGGTAAGCTCCTTTGAGAACTCCAGCAGTGTTTCATCTACTGCCTGCAGGGCTCAATGCTGTGCTTTGAGTAAATCTTTGGAACCACAGTAAATCTTTGGAACCACTCTGATGATCTGAACATCACTCCCTGACAGATATGTGTATGGACTGAAGGTTTATCTATGGTGTTTTGTTATGGCAGCCTGAGCTGACTAAAACAGGCCTCACCAGTTTTTTTTTTTTTTTTTTTTTTTAATGTGTGATAGGTCAGTGAAAGGTCTTCTTACTTTTTCCTCTACCTTCTTGTCCACCTTCCATGTGCTTTTATCATCATCTGTCTACCTATTGATATCTGCTCTCAAGAAAGGCCTGATGTAATCAGCAGCATGAATGGTGGGACCTGATAAAGAAGAAACCCTTTCAAGGGGAATTGTAGTGGAGCAGGCACTAATATTTTGGCCAAAGGATTTTCTAACTGTGGTATATCAAACGTCAGGTCCTTCCAGTCATATATGGGAAATCCAAAGCATGCTAGCCTTGTGGCCCTGCTGGGCATACAATAAGCACTCAGTAGATGTTTGAAAGTTAGTTAGCTGAACATGTCAGCATCTACTCATCAGTAGACACTAATTGGGGCATCCTGTAGAGGAGAAAGAACATTTCTTTGGGGACATTGTCAACTTGAAGCAGCCTCTTAGTAGAAGAAAGAACTACCAGGGTTTCTAGCCTGGTGCTTTTCCCTTGACTCTTCTCAGCCAATTGGGGGTTATTGTGGAGTCTCCACGTCTAACCACGGCCTATGGAATTGGAGAAATCTGGAGGGACTGAGGTTTCCCAAGCCTGCCTGACCTTCTGTTCTCAGCTGTCTTGCATGTTTAAGCCATCTCTGTTGTTTTCTCAGGGCTATTCTCTGAAGCTTTTGAAAGAAATGAAGCACCTTTTACCATGTCTAATTTCAGAATTTGGTCATAGAAGAAAATGAACACAACACAATGTAATGAACTCTTAAAATGCTCTCCTGCCTAAAGATTCTTCTCTGAGCCAATGTCTCTCTAATGCTCTAATCTTTTTCTGATTAAAAAAAAAAAAACAGAGCTAGGCTCTAAGGAGGACAATGCTTTCAAGTGGCTAGGGTGCCAAGGTACCATCTAAGTGATCTCCTAGAGACCTGAAAGAGCTAAGTGGGATTCCTAAAAATATTACTTCTCTTGGGCATAGGACTTTAAACTTCTGAGAGCAATTTCAGATCTGTTATCTCTCTTATCTTAGTGACAACCTCATGTGGAAAGGCAGAGACATTTAAGGCCAGAGGTCCAGGGATGTTGAGTGCTTTTTAGAAGATCCTATAGCTGGTTGGCAGCCAAAATAAGGTCTAGAGAGACACTGCGGGGAGTGTGAGGGCCTGTGAGCCTCTATTAGGGATAAAACAAATAACAAGTGTTTCCTTTTGTCCCTGGTTAGTCAGGGAGAAACTGGGGGAAATTGCTGGTGGAGGGGACAGTGTTTACCTACAATGGAAGAAATGATGACATAAAGTCTGAGTGGAGTTGGGTGTGTCAGATGCCTGAGAATTACCGAAGTGTTAGTTTTTTGTCATTAACAGCAGCAACAAACATTTATTAAGTGCTAACTCTGTGTAAGGCCCAAGGCTGGATGCAACAATAAATAAGACATGAGGTTTGTGGTTTGTCTGGGGAGATAAGACACAATTACTTGAAAAAACACAAATGTTAAGAAAAGATGGTACTTGGTGGGTGCTGAATGAGTGGTAGGAGAACAATGGCTCAAAGAGTTCGAAAGTGGGAAAGAGAAAGTTCTCCTGAGATGGTCAGAGGGAGGGAGTTTCTAGTGATAGGATCTCAGAAGGTGCAGAAAGGTAGAGAGAGCATTTATGGTTCAAATAGTGTAGCAAAATACACAGAGGCAAGATAATACAAGGCTTCTGGGGGGCATGGGCATGAGTAGATCAGTTTGGAAGGAGTAGAGAGCTGATTTAGGAAATGGAATGGGGAACCCCAGTAGAAAGGAAAATAGAATGAGGCTAGAATGTCAGGCTAGGAATGACTTGCAACCTCACACTAGGGGTTTCCCATGGAAAACCTAGGAACCTTTTTGAATGACATGTAAAAGCAGAGCACAGGGGCCAGCCCATCCTCTGTGAAGGCTGTCATCACACTGGGGATTTCATAAGTTGCATCGCTGGGCACTGTGCTCGTGCCTGGAGATCCCAAGGTGAATAGGAACAGTTCTTGTCTTCAAGGCGCTTTTGGCTCAATGCCAGGGACTGGACCAGCACAAAGTCTTCTTGGTAAAGTTACTGGCCACTGTTGCCAACTTCCATCTTTTCTTATGTCTACTTCGTATCAACCTCCTTATGTTATTCCTTTAATTCTTTAAATATTAGGTTCCATTAGGTTCCAGTGAAAACTGTTGGAGACTGAGCCAATGTCTCCTCAAGGTGACTGAATGCTTCTGGTCTAATTCCAGCATTATATGTTGATTTTATTGGATAATGCTTAGGGGGCAACTTGTTTTATGTCTAAATTATTGTTATTATTATTTTTTGGGACAGAATCTTGCTCTGTTACCCGGGCTGGAGTGCAGTGGTGCGGTCTTGGTTCACTGCAACCTTCACCTCCCGGATTCAAGCGATTCTCCTGCCTCAGCCTCCCAAGTAGCTGGGATTACAGACGCCCACCACCATGCCCAGCTAATTTTTGTATTTTTAGTAGAGATGGGATTTCACCATGTTGGCCAGGCTGGTCGTGAACTCCTGACCTCATAATCTGCCTGCCTCAGCCTCCCAAAGTGCTGGGATTACAGACGTGAGCCACTGTGCCCGGCCATCTCTAAATTATTAATAAATGTTCCATTGTGGTACCTGACTGCTGAATAAATACAAGTTCAACTATAAGCTTGAAAGTCTGCAATTTCTGGAATATACATGATATTTTATTTTTGAAAATAGGATAAGAAGTTGTTCATTTCCAGTCTTCATCTCTGTCTCCATTTCTCATATTCCACATTGGGAATTGACAGTGGCAGGTTCTCTTCGTATTGAGTATAGGCTTGATTCAAACCTGGAGACTTGAAACTTATTTAAAGCTGTCAAATATTTTCCTAGCACCTCCACTGCTAGGATCTCAGTCTTGCCTTTGCCGTCATCACCACAATGACCTTCAGTTTTGAATATCTATTTGCTAGGAAATGTACTGAAAAAAATGTAGTAGGTGTCTACAGTTCAATGTAAAAATGGCCTACACTCATTCTAGTAACATCAGAGGGTAGATATTAATATCCCCATTAGACAGATAAGGACACTGGGGTCCAATTAAGTGATTTGCCCAAAACTACATCACCCTGAAGTGAGGATTTGAATGCGGACCTATCCAGTTCCAAAGCCAAAGCTTGAGTCAGCATATGACACCCACTGTTTGCCCTACTTCTTTTTCTTTCTTTTTTTTTTTTTTTAGACATGGTCTCACTTTGTTGCCTAGGCTGGAGTGCAGTGGTGCCATCATAGCTCACTGCAGCCTTGGATTCCTGGTCTCAAGTGATCCTCTTGCCTCAGCCTCCAGAGTAGCTGGGACTATAGGCATGTGCCACCATGCCTGGCTAATTTTTTTTTTTGGCGGGGGGAGAAGGGGGATCTCACTGTGTTGCCCAGGCTGGTCTCAAACTCCTGGGCTCAAGCGACCCTCCCGCCTTGGCCTTCCAAAATGCTGAGATTACAGATGTGAGCCACCATGCTTGGCCTGCCCTACTTCTTTATAGCCATATGTATTACTTGTGGTTCCCCCAGTACCTTCCCCTGTAGGTTTCATCTTTGGAGAGGAGGGATGGGAAGGCAGACTACCTAGATGTTAAGAGTCAAGCCTGGGAATCAGACACAAGTTTGAATCCTGAATCCACCACTTACTTGCTACCTTTGTGTCATTATTTCATCGCTTTGAACCTTCATTTCTTATGTTTTTTTTTGGGGGGGGGGATTAGGGGGCAGGGTCTCACTGTGTCATCCAGGCTTGGAGTACAGTGGTGTGATCATAGCTCACTGCAGCCTCATCCTCCTGGGCTGAAGCATCCTCTTGGCTCAGCCACTGGAGTGGCTGGGACTACAGGTGTGTGACACCACGCCCGACTAATTCTTTTTTAATTTTTTTGTAGAGATGAGGTCTCACTATGTTTCTCAGTCTGGTCTTGAACTCCTGTCTTCAAGTGATCCTCCCACTCTGGTCTCTCAAAGCACTGGGATTACAGGCATGAGGCACTGTGCCTGGCCAGCTTTCCTTTCTGTATCTGTAAAGGAGAGATAATAAGTATCTCAGAGGATGTTGTGAGGTTTGATAGAGATGTGTGGCCCCTAGGACAGGGCCTGGAATAGTAGTATGAGCTCAGTAAATGGGGCTGTTACACGATCTGTGTTCACAGTCTGGGGAATCCCAATTCCTCAGCACACGGCTTCTGCGGTGCCGTTTCTTCTCATCCGCTTTCCCCGGTCAAGTTCTTCCAGCCACCCCCTTGAGTTGGTTCTGATTCTTCTCTATCACAGAAACTTTTTATTTCCCTTTTTGACTTTCATCTCAGCCTATTTCCTACATTCTGCCCCATTTACTGAGATGGCTTCTTAATTCTTTTATGTTCTCCTTTGGCTTGAGAGTCACCAGATATAATTGGTGACTGCCACAAGAAATTTTTAAAAAAGCAAAAATAGGACATCTACTACAGGCTGTTGGCACTAGTTCCTTGCTGTCTAGACATCTTGGGGCACATGTGTACTGTGCTTTCCCTAACCAAGGGTTCCTGAACCAGCAACATCAGCATCACCTGGCAATTTGTTACGAATACAGACTCTGTCTCCACTCCAGAAACCCTGGGTGTGGCCAGTTGCTTGTGTTTTTACAAGCCCTCCAGGGGATTCTGATGCAATTTATGTTTGAGAAGCACTGCTAGAACCCCCTGGAAAGTTCTATGAATTGGGACCTTGGTTGTACCTCTCTAGGCTTCCCAGCGGCTCCCTTTTTGGGCTAGCCTTAGCCTGTGGCCAGGTGTTTTTGGCACTAGTTTGTATGTTCTGAATCCTATACTTGTGTTGAGTTATTGGCTCTGCTAACTGATGGGCTAGACACCTTTTGATGTGCTAGACACCAAATAGCTTCACGGAACTTAATTATTGAGGGTGGTTCATTTTCCCTGATTGGAATTAAATTTAGGTTAAATTTCACTTGCTTCTTTGAAAAAATGATGTAGACTTATTGTTTAGCATAAGCTACGCAGCTTTCTTTTATTATATAGCCCAAGTGTCCATTTGTCTCTTAAGAGTCACCCTTCTTTAATATATTTGGGGTGCTTTATTGTTATTGTTAGGGCTATTATCTAAGGCATATCTTGTATGAAATCTTGCTTGAAGACTATTCTTGGGTTAGTAGGAATATGGATTACATTGTGAAGAGGTAAATATAAAATATATGGGATGGCATGGACTATATTGAAATAGGTTCAAGAAGAGGTAGCGTCATGAGACTGTGAAACTCTTAAGGTGAGGGGTATGCCTTATTTGCCTTTGTGTCTCATTATCTAGCACCGCGCCTGTCAAATGTCTGCTGAGCACCTACTATGCACTAGGATCTGAGGCTTACAACGATGAGCAAAACAGATGTGGTTCTTGCCCTCACAAAGTTATGATGATTTAGCAGAACATAGTACATTCTGTATTACTAAGGGAAACTAAGAGTTTCTGGGATTTCTTGGACTCAGGAGTTAATATTAGGGAGGATCACCTAATGAATTGGATGATGAAACTGGGTTAAAATGACACTTTAACATTTTTTGATAGCAGGTGTGAAAGTAACCCTAGTTTGAGTTTCTTAGAGAAGTCATCACTGTTGGCAAAGAGATGAAAATAAGCTGTATTACTTGGCATCTTGGGGTAACAGAAATGATGATGATAAGAGTGGCAGTCATAGTTAGTACATGCTAAGTGCTCATGATGTGCCAGGCAGGGTGCTAAGAGCTATGCAACCCTTATTCTATTAGTCTCATGAGCAGTGGACAAAGACTCTCATGCTGTTCTCCCAGCTCTGCCACTAACCTGCAGTGTGACTCTGGTAAATCACTTTGCTTCTCTGGATCTCTGTGTTCTTGTCTATAAAGTGAGGGGTTTAGATTAAATGCTGTCTATGACTTTCAAGTCTATGATACCACTCTCTTTGCATGCCTTATTAACAGTCAGTAGAGAAATGTTCAGTTAGGCTTAAGTTTAGACTTCATTCACTTTTCTCATGTTTAATGCTCTAACACCCTGTTTGAGGCATGGATAATGCATGGAGATGCATCAAGCTTTGCTCATATACTATGGCACTGTATAGCATCTACAGATGACATTTCTTAAACAGGGCCCCGAATTAGGAAGGTATATACATGACTGTCTCTAGAACTATCCTGTTTTTTTAACTACTGAATTTACCAAATAGTTTTTCTTTTTATAAATAATAAAGTATTAGATGTTACATTAAAAGAGTATGTTCATGATATCACATTATTTTGCTTATAAACAGACTATAGAACTTATGCTAAATTTATGAGACGTGCAACAGAATGTTACGGCGTTCTTGAGCCACCACTGTTTTACAAATTTGGCATCTACAGGCCTCAAAAGGCTGAAATGTTTTAAATTTATTTACACCCTGCAGTTTCCTTAGGGAACTGTTTTCCATAAGCTAATGAGGCGCTGGTGCAAGGCCTCTCTGTTATTCCTGGCAGGCACACTGAGACACATCGCCTGCTGCTCTGCTCTTTTCCTCAGTAGTCTACTGCAAATAATAAATATGGGGAAATACATCATCCCTTTGAATGTGGGAGCCAAGCTGCAGGGCTGCCAAGGTTAAAACAAAGCAATTGCAAGCTTGGAGCTCGTTCATGTCCTGTACCACATGTGCCCGTACTTTAGGGGCACCCCAAATGTGGCCTTTATCATGTCAATTTGCTTATTCTGAGCACAAAGTTAGTCTTTTGAAATCTACTCTATAAAACAGGTCTTTCCAAAGAAGTTGTGTTTTGTGGATTAAATTCTATCCTGAGGTCAGGGAACTTGTCTTCTGGATTATCAAATAGTGAGGATTTATCGAGCACGTCCAAGGTGCCTAGCCCTATGTTGATATGAGCCATGAAAAGAGGGAAGCAGAGTATACATCTTGCTTTCACGCGTGGTCATGGTCAGTCTGGAGGGGGTGTTTCAGATTACAAGGGCTGCTCTGACCAGGGGTGGCAACCTCATGTGTCCACCCAACTTCCTGGCAGAGGCCTGGGTGCACCCTTGGTACACAGCAAGCTTCCAATGACAGAATGAATGAGTAGGCGTTGCTGCTTTGTTTCTGGTCTTCCCTGAGAGCAATCTAGTGATGGAAGTTACACTGATATTAACATCAGCACAGCCTGAGGACTAAACAGAAGTGGGTTAAATAGCCACAGGGTTTTCTTAGCCCCCAAACTCAGCCCCTAAAGCATGCAGATATTCTCACCTCCAGCTGTCCTTTGATATCACCCTCGTCCAGCTTAACTCCATATGGGCAATTAAGTCTGACTGATTTAATTGGACACGTTTCCCCCTTCTCTTTACTGCTTTGTTTTCTCTGCTTGTCACTCAGAGCTGGTTGAGGTCAACCCACAAGTGTTTCTTGAGTTGGGGGAGGCAGTAAAGGGATTTAAAAAAATCTATTTGGTGGCTCATGAGAAATGGTCTCTTCAATAATTAAGCAGATGTTTCTGCCTTTGCTATAGTTCTTAGGTGGTCTTACGTTCCAGAATAGACGGTAGGCCTGATGATTTAGAAAGTCCTTTTCCAGTTCTGGAACTTTACCAGAACCATGCTATCCTTCATGTCTAGAGGACCCTGGCATACCAGTCAGGCCTGATCCTCAACAAGGATATGAAGTGGGTGAAGCTCGTCTTGTGCCTGCCCACGAAGGTACCCTCTTCTCCCACATAGCTTCCTGATTGCTCCCCACCCCCCGATCTATCTTTAGATTTTGCCCTTAGTTGGATGTCCCTCAGGGTATTACTAGAAAACCAGATTGTTAGCTAATAAGGGCTCAAAGAATTTAGAAAAGATAAGAACCAGCAAAAGGGTGGGTAAGGGAGATAAGCCCAGGTTCCGTTGCAAATTAGTCAATGTGCCTATGGCCTTTGGATCTATGGGGCACACAGGGGCCTATTCTAGACACAAAGTCAAATTAGACATAGCCTGGCATTCATTTCTCCCCTGCTTCTCTGAGACTGCAGACCTGAATGCTGGAAATCGCTTCATTCTGCTGCTGTTGGGAACAGTCATTTCTACTTAGGTTTTCCATATAGACAGGTGTGACTGGAGAGAAAATCAGAAACTAGGGGGTGCTGTGAGATTGTTTCTCCCTGGCCTAGATATTTCACATATACTACCTCTATAATTATATATTTAAGACAACTTTATGAGGTGTATACCTTTTTTGCCATTTACAGATAATGAAACTGAAAATCTGAGAATATAAGTAGCTGACCCAAAGCTCACAGCTAATATTGGCAGAGCCAAGATACATACCCAGGCTGGTATTTTTGCCCCTTACTAAACTATGGTGCCTTGTTCAATCTATCAGCTCTGTGAGTTTTCTGGGCAATTGATTTAATTCTTTGCTGACCTTTGCCCGGTAGACCATCTGGTTGTGTTCCTAGGGCTCCTTTTCTGACTGAGCTCCCACAGCTCCAGGCCTCTGCAATATTCTTCCCTCTGCTTGAAATCCCTTTCCTGTCTTGAGTGTTCCTCAAATCTACCTCCACAGGACCCTGTGTGTGACTCTAATAAGGCTGGCATCTGTCGTGCTGTACTGTCCTTTTTTGTATACATGTCTGTCTCTTTAGCATATGAAGTCGCAAGTTTCATGAAGGCCTTTTTAGACCATGCCTGATGTGGCAGATATTCAGTAATGGTTGGATAAATGAATGGTGTAGAAAGACAAAATTTTCATCACTCCTCTCTGTGTTTCAGGACAACATGCAACTAATTCTTGCCTAAGCATGGGAGAAAATTGAGCCCAGTGGATGTTACTATCTGTTTTAAGGCAAAGGCCAGCAGTGGACTGGAGGCATCTGGGTAGGTTGTTGGTCAAAGTTCTTGTGCAGTTATGGCACCAAGGAGGAGCAATGATAGACTGTCCTCTGCTCAATTAGCAGTTCCTTTGGGTGATAAAATTGTCCTTAAAATGGAAATGCCTCCTGGAGGGGTTAAGTCTGCTGATGCTCCAGTGATATTAATTTTACTAATATTAGCTATTGTTATCTTAATAATTATTTCAATGTTATATTCAAACTACTTTCAGAGAGTCTGAGGTGATCTCTTTGAGGGAAACAGATTGAGGAGTGGGATGGAGGATTAGTTTTTAGGACAGAGAAATCCTGTGGGGAAGACATCATTTCAGGGAGACCTGTTCTCCCCATAATGAGGTTGTGAGTAGCTAGAAGCAATATGAGGTCATGGGGGGGCTGTGATGGTGTGAGAGCCCCAGAGAATGGAACAGGGAGGATGGAGAGAGAGGGAAGATCAGAGAACAGTGCTGTCTTTCTGAAGGTGAAGACAACTTTGCAAGGGAAGATTCCCTCCCACAGTTGATGCCTGGGTCAGAACAAGGCTTGCCAGAGAAATGACAATATTCATCTGTGATTGTGAAAAATTGCCTTTGAAGAGGAGGTCCTATGCTGGGTGTATATGGCACCTTGCACTTAGGAGGTCTTAATGAACGTAAAACTAACCTGTGCCCAAAAGATGCCTCAATTAACTGAAACATAACTCAGCAGAAGCCCCAATTAACTGATATATTTGGGACATCTGCAATTAGCAGAAAGCCGCAAGAGAAAGCAAGCAGCATCTAGGATTTATAGGGGATGCTATAGGGGCCAAATTTTAGGTTTAGCAAATTGTCTACACTGCCTACAGCTTACTAACGAGAACTAATTTCCAGAATAAGTCTGGAGTCTTGGAAGAGTCTCATTCATCGAAGTTAGATCATCTGGTCAAGGTGAAGCTGGCAGGTGATGAGATTGTTCATTGAACAAATTCATCATAACTTGAACACAAACTGAGTGGTTTACCCACTCAAAGAAGCTAATGTAGAAACCTGTACTATGGTTTTATCCAGGTAATTCCCAGGGTCCTGTCATTGTCCCTCAGGGCCTGTGATATTTTCTTCTAAATACCTCCAATGGATTCAAATTCTTTTCCCTTGACAGTGGGTGGTATTTATGAAAACATTCCACTGCCTCTGAGTTTCAAGTTTAAGGAAGAAGATAGCTGATCACGCTGTATATCACTTTTGATACAGCAGAATGCATGGCTTTGACAAGTCATGGAGATGCTCACACCTGGATTAATCACTATGATTAACTCAGCCCACCAGAGAACCCAAGGCTCCCCTGTGGTCCAGGAAGGGCATATTCTGAAGAAACCCTCCTCAAATTGTGTGTCTGCCCTGCCCCAGCAGCACTGTTGGGGTGCCTTTGATGGCAGCCCACACAGCAGCTGATATCAAGACCTTTTCTGCACATCTTTTTTCTTTCTCTTTCTTTTTTTGAGATGGAGTCTCGCTCTGTTGCCCAGGCTGGAGTGCAGTAGCATGATCACGGCTCACTGCAATCTCTGCCTCCCGGGTTCAAGTGATTCTCCTGCCTCAGCCTCCTGAGTAGCTGGGATTACAGGTGCCCGCCACCATGCCCAGCTAATTTTTTGTAGAGATGGGGTTTCACCATGTTAGCCAGGATGGTCTCGATCTCTTGACCTCATGGAAGCACAGTCCAGGGGAGATCTTGGACTGACACTAAGGAGTATTCATGGACTCCTATTGAATCAGTGGGGAGAAGGTGTTTTGCTTGCAGAGTAGTGAAAGAGCAGTGAGACATGGGCTTTGGGTTTGCAGAGCTAGATTAGAATTCTGACACTACCTGGCCCTTGAGAATCACGAGATCCCTTGGAGCCTCAGTTTTCCCACATTAGATGGACATAACAACCATAGAGGGTGATTAAGAGACTGCAAGAGAATACATGGAAAATGCCTAGTGCATAATAGAATCTTCCTGTGACTAACTCCCACTTGCCCTTAATAGTTTTGCTTAGACATGCCTTCCTTCAGGAAATCTCCTCCTCCTAAGTCTGTTAGGCACGTCTTCCATAGATACTCTCCTTTCTCACCACTGCCCTTAAGACACTTCAAAGCATGTGTTTTCTAACCTCTCCACACTAGGTAAACTCTCTCTTGTTCCCTGATACCTAGCACAGTGCCTGACACACTGTGAGTTCTTTGTGCTCATTTGTTGAATGAATGGAGTAAATGAATAAATGGCAGACAGTATGTGTTCCAGTCATTTGAGGATTGAGAGAAGAGCCTTTCTTTTTTTAGCAATCTGGAGCTAAGATTTTTATGGGTCTAATTTAGTGCTGCCAAACCATGGAGCTCCAAGAATGGTTACCTCGCTGAGGCAGCTGACCCCAGACCCACTAATTCCTTTTGCCCTGGACACAGCTAGTAGTAAAGGTGGTCACCTATGACAGGTGAGTCAAGAGGGGGAAATGACACTTCTTTTGCTATTACAAGTATTAAAACACTTGGTGACTGTGGTCAGTGGTCAATAGAGTTGATTGAAGAAAACCTAAATGTTTTGAGTCTGCTTTAGAGGTTAGTGAGTAGAGCTGTTTATTTCAGGCTTGATTCTACTCATTAGGTTGAGAGAGGGGTGAGGGATACTGCTGTCAGACTCATATAGCTATGAAGGGTCTTGCTTTAGCCCTGGGCATGTCAGGAATGTCAGACATGTTGATCTGTGCCTGCCACCTAGCAGTATGTGTGGGGAATGGATGTGGAGTCAGAAGACCTGAGTTTATGTGACGTCTCACGCCCCTGCTGGCTGATTCCCTAACCTTTCTGACCACCCAACGTTTCAGAGTCAGTTTCTTTGTCTGTAAAGTGGACACAGAGTACTGATTTCAGGCTTGTGCGGATGAAATTAATGCTATATCAAGGTAAGAAGTCATGTAAGATAATAATCTCTGGCAGCGGCACAAGTCGAACACACTGAGCATTGATGGGAGCACTTTCTGTCATGGCAGGTATGGAGAAACTTAGCACTCCTCTATTGCTCTTTCCTGTGATGAAATCAGCAAGCTAGCCCCAGTTGGCATATATGTAAATAGAAAAATAATATGGCCAAAGTAAGCAGAAGTGGGAAATTGCATTTGTATAATTTAAAAATAGTTTATTTTTTTAAAATTTAAGTCTTTTGCTTTCATTCAAGACATTTCCTCTTGATTGGAGTGGATTTTTTGTTGTTGTTAATTGTACTTTGCTTTGAGCTTTTCCTATTTATTTCAAGACCAGATAACCATTCTTTTGTTGACATAACCGCTGACCTTATTAAAAGTTTGTCCAGATAAATCACGATTTTTAAGATAAGAGAGACACAAACGCAAACACGGAAAACTGGCCACCACATGGAGGCTGGGATAAATAAATGCTCTACAATTGGTTAATAAGGGCACATCTTGGCCTATAGTTCTGATTTGTCTTTTCAATCCATTTGCAGCCTCACTGGGAAATGGGGAAGGGCTGAGCGTTTACTTGAAGATTTGCACAGAGTGTTAGATTTTTAAGAAATTTCCAATGCATTTTGATTCAGACAAGCTTTTGTTGGCTGAGAAATTACATGATGCACCCAAAATGCTTTTGCAGAATGTGGTATTGAGTGCCATTTTATTCCCACGAACTAGAAGTTCAATACAAAAGGCCAGGATTGAGAAATGCAGTCTGACATTTTATATACTTACTTATACCTCGCTTACGACTGAGCCTCTCCTGAAAGTTAAAAGTTTAAATTTTCCAAGTATATTTGGGGAGGGGAGTGGAGAAACTCTCAAGGCCTAAGAGGTACAGAGGCATCTCATTTGTGGGGCAGTTCAGACTTTCCATTTCTTTATTATGAGTGCATGATGGAAAGCTCTCTAATGTTAGAAGTAAATAATGTCCTTTAAGCTGTAGCACTCAGATTAGTTTAAATACTGTGCATTTGTAACCACAGCCAGATTATTTGATAACACTTGTCTCTGTCTATTATCAGAGAGCACTTGGAATGGATTTCTCCCATTTTATTAAGTTTTGTTTCATGAAAGGGGGTAGATGTTTTAAAATATGATAACGAGTTTATAAAACTTCAGTTTCAGATGTAAAAATTGGTTGTTTGTTGATGAGAACAGAGCATGCCCAAAGCAGAAAGGCTTTTATTACTACCATTCAGGTTTACCTGCTTTTAAGCAGCAACAGATGAGTCTTTTTGGTACTAGATAGGGAGGAGTGAATGTCCTGTGTTGATATAGAATTGTTTTAGTTATCTGTCCCTGTCTTAATTTGTCTGCATATTTAGTGTAATTATCTTCTTGATCTATGTTGTCTTAGGATGCAAGGGGGAATTTGAGCACCCTTCCTGCAATCTTTTCCTCCTATCAGAGTCTCAGAATCCACTCTTCTATTTCCATTTGACTAAATCATAGGCATCTAATAGGGAGCCACCTCCGCCCCCTACTAACTAGCAGAATAAGACTGACCAGTTTCCAACTAATCAATTACTTGAGTTACCATGTCCTGCAGATTTCTACTTTGCTGTATCTCTCAACTCTGTTGCCTTGTTCATTTCCAGCACCACTCTGCCAGTCTAGGCTTTGATCCGCACATAGCTGGACTAACTGCTCATCTACCTAATGTGGCTCATTCTCCATAGCACTATCATATTAATTTTCCTAATGTGGCACTTGACCCCTACTACTTTCTGCTTAAAGCACTGCCTTCTAAATAGCTAAGTGCCAACCTCTCCATCTGGCATTTAAGCTGCTCACATCATGGCTCCAAACTATCACACAATCATTGAAGAAAACACTTAGAGCACACTGATGGTTCTGGGGATATAGTGGCAAACAGGACAGCAAGTTGTCCCTGTCATCCATCATGGATCTTATATTCTAATGAGGGAGATAGATTTTAAATAGATTATGATGAAATTAATTATTTGAAACTCATGTGAAGAACTGCAGAGGAGAAGCACCATGTGCTTGGAAACTGCTATGGGAACGTGAAGTCAGGGAAGGCAAGCTGAACTCAAGAAGCTGTTCTGAAGTGTTAGCTGAAGCAAATTAGATGGAGTATGGCTTGGGGGAGGGAGACTGGGGGAGCAAAGGGGAGGACCCAGGGAACAACCTGTGGGAAGGAGTAAAGTACACATGTGAGGAAGTCACAGAAGCCTTAGACTAGGGAGGCAAGGGGCAGGGCCAATCCTAGAGAGGACAGTTGGCTCCATAGGCCTGGAAAAGATTTTGGACTTTCTTCTCTGAGTAGTGAGAAACTGAGTAGGATGTGACATGGCCAGATAGGAGTTTTTAAAAGTCACTCTGCAATGGGAGAAAGGTCTAGAGGCAGGCCTGGGTGCACGCAGGAAGACCAGTTAGGAAGCTGTTACAGAAACCCAGACAAGAGACTACTGTTGCTTCATGAGGGTGGTAACAGTACAGGGGTGGAGGAGAGTCAAATTTGAGAAATATTTTGGAGGATTTGGTGATTGTTTAGACATGCAAGTAAGGGAGCATTAAAATAACTGTCAGGGTGGTGGTAACATTCTCCAAACTGCGGAATACTGGAGGAAGGCTGGATTTGGGGAGAAATGTCATGTTTAGTTGTTACTTTCTATAAGACATCCAAATAATGACTTGTAGTAAGCAAATAAATCAAAAGGCAGTATTGTGTAGTGGTTAAAAGCATGGTCTTAGCAGCTCATGTGACCAGCATCTGTGCAACCTTGGGAAAGTTACCTAACCTTTCTGTGCCTTACAGTTTCTTCATTTGTAAAATGCGGAGATCCAAATAAGTTTAGCATACACAAAAACTGAGATTGGTGCCTGGTACAGAGCGAGTACTATTTAAATGTTAGTCATTATTACTATTATTTATATACAAGTCCAAAGCTCAAAGAAGTCTGGGCTGCTCATATAAACTTGGGGCTTGTTCATAAATAGTAAGTGAAGACACATGTGGGGACAAGGCTGTCTTGGGAGTGCGTATAGAGTGAGGGAGGAAAAGGGCCTAGTTCAGGTCTCCAGGAATCTGGGAGTGGACTGAGGAGGGTAAGCGAGCCAAGGCGCTGGGGACTTTGTGGAACAGAGAAAGGGAGAGAGGAGAAATTCAGAAGCAGACAGAAGAGTGTGTTTTGAGGAGTAGAGAGTTATTAGCAGTGTCAAATGCTGCTAGGAGTGCCTTAATGCTAAGACTGGAAATTGTGTGATTTAGCAAGCTGTTGAAAACTTTCCTGAGTTGTAGGTGGCAAAGTAGAGGTTGAGGACAACTTGAAGAGTGAGGAAAGAGGGACACATTAAGTGAAAATGAATTATTTGAGAAGTTGGTTTTTCAGAGATGCAAACTTCAGCCAGGAACATAGGGCTACCTCCTGGTCAAGTGTAAGCCAATCTATAAGGACTACTAGCCCTGAAGAGAGTCTATATCCACTTTGGCTTGTGAAAAAGACAGCCATAACCCCCTCCCTCAGTCATGGCCTTCAATGGGATGGAGGAGTTGGCCTCAGAGGTCTCCTGAATTTCAGGGTTCTGGCAGTGGTGAAAGTGGCATGTGTTAGCCAGACTGCTGTAGGCGTCAGTGGTCTTGACTTTAGCAGTGGCCAACAAAAAGGTCCCACCACATGAAGAAGTTGATGAAACATGAAGGATTGGGGAACATGCAGCCAGGCTCTTTGTGAAGAGTGTGCTGGACCTCTGACTCAGAAGGAACCTGGCCTCCAGACTATGAAGAGTGGACTTTGAGTCTGGGCTCAAATGCTTGTATTTGGGAAGACCATTCTTCTAACGTGGGTTTAGAGGAAACTCCAGATCAAAGTAACACTTCATAAAGGTGTGTACCATCACCCTGGGAGAGGAAACCTGGGAGAGCAATGAGGTTCGGGTTGAAAATCCATGGTTTGTGGGAAAATTCTGCTTTTGGGAAAACTTTCTTCTAATGTTTTTGACTGCAAAGGTTGCAAGCTGCACATGCTGTGACTTGCTAATGATTGCTGGGATGTGGAGGTGAACCATCTTGGGTCATCTGATCATGATGCCAGGCCACTAATGGGTTCCAGGCAGGCTGGATTCATAATCGTGAGGTTGGATCTCATAAGGGAGAGAGTCACTGAGATTGATGATATTCATTTTCTATAGCTTCCTTCCTCAACCCTGCCCCAAACATGACACCTTTTGTGAGAGAAAGAAGCAAATAATAGGAAGCAAAACATATAGTCAGTTATCATTATTCATAGTAGTTAGATAGTATAAAGTTATGTGAACACTGATTTAGTGAATACTAAACCATTGAGCCTAGGGGAAATACAGGGTTAGGTTCCTGTGAGCCTTTGGTCATAACACTTTCATCAACTGATCAATGCATAGCCTTGTTTTATGTGTGTTTCTGTTTAAAGACACTTATGCAATATTAATATATATTGTTGATTAACATTGAACCCGTGGCCAGCAGGATACCACTCATGTAGAACAAAGCTTATTTAACAAGATATTTTCTCTGTAAGGCATATCAGAGTCTTCTTGTGCTTAGGAAAGTTATACAACACTACATTTGGGGGGGCGCATTTTAAGCAACAAAGTTACCAAGAAAAAGCACAAAAAATGCAAACCATATGGCACCAACTATGCCATGAAAGGACACTGGTTTCCAGCAGGAGAGCTGAGACAAGAAGGCAGAGCACCACCTTGTTTGACCTCAGCTAGGAACCTGCACATCAGGCCACTGAGGTTTTTCACCTGCTCTGTGCTTGCACGTGCTTGTAAATGACTGCAAAAGCAGGGCAAATCATTATTTTGGGATTACAGATAAATTTTAGTGACTATATGAATTTCAGAAATAATGAGGATCTGCTGTATATTAGCCTTTTGATGTTCATGGCTGTCTATAATTTGGCTAAAAGTTGATTATTCTAGATGCCATTTAACTTGCCTTCTTACACTGAGATTCCATGATTGTCCCAAGAGTCAAAAACCAATCAGTTCAAATGTCTGTACCTTTTATACCTAAAATGCAGCACAGTGGGGAGCTGTGCAGAAAGATGATGGACATTCTCAGGTTTGCTCTTCTCATGGCTGCAGGATGTTTGCGGCAGTGCTGGACATCCCATCTGGACACAACCAAAGAGGAACTGTTTCTTCTTGTTCTGTTAGTGAAAAATCCTTCCCTAAAACATTCCAAGAGATTTGCTCCCACATCTCATTGGCTAGGAATATGTCACATGTCTATCCATTCACCAGCAAGGGTAACAAGACCCCCATCATTGGCACAAACCAATCCTATTTCACCCCCTGGAGCTAGAGCTGCACCAACTTCTGAAGCACATGGCTTTGTAGAGAAAGTGATTTTGAACAAAATTGGGGCTCTGATGAGAGGAAAAGGGAAATGGATTGGGGATAATCAGACTGTAGTGTCTACCATACTTAGTAAAGGAATTTTGCATTACTATATGAAAAATCTTTTAATCTCAAATTGAATTTGTGCTTTATTTTTTGCTAGAGTTTCCAGCACCCAGCAGACTGTCAGGCCAATTCCTAGACACTTCTTTTTGGAGGGAATCTTCAGAGGGTTGGTTTTTCTTCAGACACATACGAAAGAACTTGTGATTAGAATCATGGGGGAAAAACTGTGGGTGAGAACTTAAGGGACTTAATCTTGCTATGGTAGAATAAAGTGGGGTGCTGATTCATTGCTACTACTCCCTGTCTGATTGCCTACCTTTAGAGTTGGGCTGATCTTTGTTGATTGCCTGACCAGTAGATTGTAGTGAAAGTAAAGTTCTGGGACTTCTGAGGCTAGGTCATAAGAAATGTGTCAACTTTGTTCAAGACCTCTTGGAATACTTGTTCTTGGAATCTATCCACTATGTTGTGATGAAGTCCAAGTACCCCATGGAGAAGAACCAAAGCTCCTAGATCCCAAACTGGTTAAGCTCCCAGTTAATAGCCAGCATCAGCTTGCTAGATATGTGTGTGTGCCATCTTGGAAACATACCCTCCAGCCCCAGTGAGCTTCCCCAGCTGTCATTTCATGGAACAGAGATGATCTATCTCTGCCGAGTTCTAGCCTAAATGCAGATTCATGAACAACATAAGTGATTATTTTTGTTTTAAACCTCTACATTTTGGGGTGGTTTGTTACTCAGCCATAGATAACCAGAACATGTACTGCAAGAGAAAGCAAGACAGACTCAAAACTGCAATAATTCCAGCTGGATGCTTCAGAAACCAAGAGGCCTTTAGTTAGACTTCCATTGATCACCCTAGCCCCAGTGTGGTGCTCCACAACCCTTATCAAGTGAATGAATGGCCATTTTTCCCTTTATACCTTCAGAATATGCAGGGAATAAGAAGAAACTTTCAGGCTGTTCTTTTCTAGGAATATGATTTCAAGCTGTAGTTTTTTTTTTCTGTTTTTTTAGAACATTCAGAAAAATCCTAGAATCGAAGGGTTAAAAGGGAGCAGGTGCAGCTTGTCACCCTGCCCTAGGGTTACTTGGCACTTCATTCATAAGCTTTCCAGCAAGGATGCTTTAAGCCTCTTCTTGTATTGCGTTTGCTAATGTCCTGTTAGCCTAAGTGAGAGACATGGCCAAGCTCAGCTTCCAGGGTAGAGAAATAGACCTCTTCTTGATGGGATTGATGGGAGGAACTGCAAATGATTGGGACTTGTTTTGGCCAATCTATAATACCTATATAGGAGTCTATAATTCCCAAAGTGCCATGATGCTAAGTAACCTCCAAGGATGTGGAAAGAGCACTGACAGGTGTCAGAAGAGAGTCTAGTGTCTGTGCTGCCAATTTTTTTTTTTTTTTCCTGTGGAGCCTTAGAAAAGTCAACTCACCTTCTCTACCCCACTCCAGATGCAGGAACTGAAGCACATGCAAACTGTTAAGCTCAGTAATCGCTAAGGTCCCTTCCAGTACTCCAATTTTATCTTTTTTTCCACAGCAGAGGAGTCAGGTTCAAAGTACACATTATGGTAACTAAAAACATACTCGAGTGTGTTGTTTTATGGCAGTGCAGGGGCACCTCCCGACCAGCCAAACCCTGAGGCAGGACTCGGAACGAACCAGGCAGTTGCCAGTGCCAAGGGCCAGCGCAGCTGTGGCCACTTCCCTCTCCTTTCAAGTTTGACTCGGGTGAGTGGGAGGTGGAAATCATTTTTATTTCTGGTCTGCTTCCTGCTGATTGTGAGTCTTCTGTTCGTGCCCTGTGCACACTGAGCCTCACCTCCACGGTCCTATGTAGAGCCGGTTTCTCCTTTTACAGGTGTTTTCTTTTGCAGAGGTGGTGGATTGATGTGGCCACATTTTCCAAATACAAATGAGCCAGCATGGAAGGAGCCCTTGAAAGTAGAGTGCTTGGAGCCAAGCCCTGGAACTGTGGGGTGCCCCAGCCTCTTGGGGCCGCTGTCACTTTGCTTCTCCTTGCTTTGCCAGTGAGGTGGCAATGGTGATGATTATCCACTTTAAGAAAGCAGCGGTCAAAAACTTGAGGGGAGAAGACATCGGGAATAGTGTCCTCTGGGGATGGGGGCAGAATTGTGAATTTTGTCTTTCCCCTACAGAAACAGCTAGAATGATGAGAGGTTATGTGGCTTTTCACATCCTCACAGCTCCCATCGCACACCTCTCCTCACAGATGCATGCCAGCAGCCTGAATACAACCCTCTTAGTGGCCTCTTTCCCTCCAGCCTCCCCATATTTCCTTACAAACAGAACCACTGGCAGAGAAAGCACTGGAAGGAAAAAGGAGCCCCAGAAGAGCAGCCTCCGTGCCTAAGGTGTGGAGAAGACTGACAGAGAGTGTGGGGTTAAGAGCCTCAGGGCTCTGTGAATCCCCCTGGCAGCAACTCCCCTAATACCCCTCCATTCCAATTCCAATCCCACAGACTGCCCCAGAGACCCTGCAGGGCTGGTGCCAGCAGAAGAGCTCAAAGGCCCAAGGCTTACAGCTCCTGAGCTGGGCTTAATTCTCTGCATCAAAATAATAAAGACTATGGTGGTGGTAGTGGCTGTGGTGAGTGGGAGAGGAAGTGAAGGGTAGGAAAGAATCAAACGGAGCTTCCCAGCCTGTCCTACAACTGCGAGCTTTTGGGTAAGTGTGGAGACTCCTTTTATTCTAATATGGCTGCTTGTAACAATCAAGAGAGAGAACCAGAAAGAAAACACGAGCCAGTAACTGGCTGCCCTTTCTATACTATGAGCTATTCAGCAGAAGGCCTGCCCAACATGGGTCTGTTTCTTTGGGAGTAAAAATTAAACAGGGTTAGAAGATTTCCAGGTAAACGTAGTGGCTCAATATCTTACCTAGTGTCTAATGACTGTTGGGACAATATAAAATAGTATTGAAAGGGAGACCATGATTGTGAGCTACAGTGACCATTGTTGATAGCAAATGGGGACAGGTGAGTGTGTGTTAAGAGCACAGTCAGGAAAGGGTTTGGGATATAAGATAAGAAGATAAGAAGGAGAAGTTGTTTGAGAGTTGAGTAAATATGAATTACTGAAAAAAGGTAAGGGAGATCTTGGAAGAACAACAGACAACACAATTGAGTTGGCCAAAGATATTTGGCAAGTCCCTCAGCAGCAGAAGGATAGAGTCACAGTTGTCTGCTTTTTGGCACCCAGCTGATACCATGGAGAGGCAGGGAGAGATGAGATGACTGAGAGGCTGACTTTGAGAAGGCCCGGAACCTTGTAGAAGGGTTTTGGATTTTGGATAAAAGGGCCATGAAATGGAAAGTCTTAGAAGCATTCCATCCAACTATTGCTTAAGATGTTTCCTGATCTACTCTGTCCAGGGCTGGCCATGATGAAAGATTAGAAGTAACTTGTGTAACCAATAAATCTTCAGCCTTATTAGTCTGTGTCCCGCAAATAAGAGTGCACTTTCTTTTAATATCCCAATTAATTTGCTGGAGTACCTATTGGCCTAATTGCAGGAAATTAGTTTCTCTGAAATGTTCCCCAGCTAATTCTAAGATAACTTCCTTACTACATAATTAAAAGGGCTCAACCAAGTTACTGCTCTGAGAACAAAGGGATAGGCTGCTTCAAAGGCAAATTCTGGGTTGCATCCAGAAGGCAGTGACTTTTTGTTACTTTCAGAAGAGACATTCTTTTTTCAGCTTTCAAGGAAGCTAAATTCGTCTCTGTAGATAACTTGTTTCAGTGCAAATCATTAAGTGCCTACTGCGTAGCCAACTTGTTGCTTTGCTGTCCCTAGGATGTTGTCCTTGCTCATGTTCCAAGGTAGCCCATCACCACATCACAGGTGAGCCAGAGCAAAGAAGAAAGGGGAAAAGAGGGAAGGCCTGGAAATTGCACACACATTTTTTTTTTCATATCCCAGAACTCATGTATATTTTCATATGTAGTTGCAAGGGAGGTTGAACATGTAGGTTTTACTCTGAATGGCCATGTGTCCAGCTACAGATAACAGTAGAAGAAAGAGAAATCATAAAATGAGTGAAAAGCATAGCTTTTGCTCTAGGCATCTAACATATGCCTTTTTTTTCATTGAATACTTACAATAACACTGCAAGATTATTATAGTGTCCCTAGGAAATGTAGGCTTAGAGAGACACCTTCCGTTGGCTGAATCTACCAGGAAGCCAGAGGGCAAGGAAGCCTCATGTAGGTAGGGAGCAGAGGAGGGAAAGGTTGGGAATGGGTGTGAGAGCAAATGGGTCAGTGACATGCATGCCATTTGGAAGTCACTATGGACTTGGCACGTGGCAGAATCCCTACATCCTCCATAAAATAAAAATATTTATTTGATGGATATGTGCCAGAAGAATACATGCCTAATCAAAGCACTTAGGAAAAAAGAGAATTCAGATAGCACCGAGTTTGAGATTTGTAGTACAAGGGCAAAAGGGAAATCGTTTGTTAGTTGTTTTCTGAAAACCCTTCTGGGTCCGGAATTGGTTCCTTGCGGTGGGTTCTTGGTCTCGCTGACTTCAAGACTGAAGCTGCAGACCTTCGCCATGAGTGTTACAGTTCTTAAGGACGGCGTGTCTGGAGTTTGTTCCTTCTGGTGGGTTCATGGTCTTGCTGATTTCAGAAGTGAAGCCGCACAGCTTTGCAGTGAGTGTTACAGCTCTTAAAGATGGCTCATCCGGAGTTGTTTGTTCCTCCTGGTGGGTTCGTTGTCTTGCTGACTTCACGAATGAAGCTGCAGACCCTGGTGGTGAGTGTTACAGCTCATAAAGGTAGTGCGGACCCAAAGAGTGGGCAGCAGTAAGATTTATTGTGAAGACAGAAAGAACAGAGAAAGAACGAGGCTTCCACAGCATAGAAATGGACCTAAGCAGGTTGCCGCCACTGGCCTGCTGGCTTGGGTGGCCAGCTTTTATTCCCTTACTTGGCCCTGCCCATGTCCTGCTTATTGGTCCATTTTACAGAGTGCTGATTGGTCGGTTTTTACAGAGTGCTGATTGGTGCATTTACAACCTTTTAGCTAGACACAGTGCTGATTGGTGCGTTTTTACAGAGTGCTGATTGGTGCGTTTACAAACCTTTAGCTAGACACAGAGCGTTGATTGGTGCTTTTTTACAGAGTGCTGATTGGTGCATTTACAAACCTTTAGCTAGATACAGAGCGCTGATTGGTGCGTTTACAATCCTTTAGCTAGACCGAAAAGTTCTCTAAGTCCCTACCTGACCCAGAAGCATAGCCGGCTTCACTTCTCATTTGTCCCTCCCACCCAAGCTGTACATGGGGAAGGTATATCTGTGAACATTTGGTAGAACTTGGATATGGAGAGTAAAATGCAAAATTAATACCAAATCAGATGTTCCTGCTGTCCTCACACAAACTTGAAATGATGCCAGCATCTATACAGTATGGAAATAAAGCTGTTACAAATACCATCCAATATACCCTAAAACCTTCCATTTCCCCACTGTTCCCTGGTCTGTCCTGCCTCCTGGCCTCTGTACATGCTGTTCCACTTGAAACTCCACGCCCTACATCTCTCTTCCCACTCTTGCCTTCTAAACCCTTTTCTGTTTTCCTTTGTTTGGCAAATTCCTTTTCATCCATTATGCCTAGTTGCATGCTACTTCCTCTAAAAGGCTATTCCCAAGTCTGAAATAGACTTGTCTTCTGTGTTCCTAATACATCACTACTACTAGTAATAATAATATTAATAGCAGTTACTGAGCACTTGCCATGTTCCAAGTGCTGTGCTAAGTGCTTTCTATGCATTATCTCATTTGAAAACCCCAGTAAGGTATGTACCGTTATTAACCATGTTTTAGAGATGAGGAAACTGAAGATCACAGAGGCTAAGTTTATTAATTTCTTGGGGCTACCATAACAAATTACCACAAACCTGGTGGCTTAAAACTTGGCTAGACTTAAAGCCCCAGGAGCCAGACTGTGTCTTGTTGATGCCTACTATTTTCACACCATAGTACCTGGTTGGTGATGCATTTTCAATAACTGTATGTTGAATGAATAAATCAGAGCCAGGTACTGTTAAGAATGCAGAACTGTTGAGGGCATATTGTTCAATCTGAGTCATTACTCTGGCTACAGAACCTGGCACTTCATTGTCTCGTGGCTCCCCACCACCCCCTTTTCTGAAGGTGCTACTCACTTCCTGGGCTGTGTGGCTGTTGCTGGCACCCTGAGTGGGCTGGAGTCTGAGCTGACAGCCCAGGTTTTCTGGTCCGCCCTCATGCCTAGCATCCCAGGCCTATCTGAGTGCGTCTCCACTTCTGGAGTGGGATGAAGTACCACTCCATAGGGATGTACCCGTTTCCTGAGCAGTGGAAGGGGGACTAGATGATACAACTGAGAAATGTGGGGGATCAGGTCCCCATTGGGTAAGAGCTCCATCAGCAGGAAGCAGGGAAATTTAGGTTTACAGATCATCTCAGAAAAGACACTGTAATAATGTGTGCTTCTGTAGATGCCTTTTGACAGAATGTAAAAATTGTGTATCACTTTCAAATGTTTCTGTGACATTTTCTACTTGGTCCAAAAAGTTCTTGGATTGTAATTTTAAAAACCCACACATATTTATGTAAATATAAAATACAAAATCACATTTAGGTGGCAAAAAACTCTGTATCTTTCCTCCTGACTTACCTGCTAAAAACCCATATAGTGATGTTAGCATTTACCTTTCTTATCCTGTATTCACTAAATGGTGCTGTTCATATAGGTGCTTATATAGTTACAGAAATGAGAAATACAGATATAATGGAATGATTAAAAAGGGGCAGGGTCTGTGTGATGAGAAGCCTGGGCCCTGATTCTGAAGAGGAGGCCATGAGCTCTGGCTGATCTCAGAGGCGGCAGCCAGTGGAGTGCAGTGGGGCGGGAGGACAAGTGACTTGAGGAAGGTAGGGAGGAGGGGAGAGGGCATTTCAGAGGGAGGAGGGACTGGTATGGGCAAAGGACAGAGGCTGGAGCTCCTATGTCATGACACCTCTTCTTTCAATTGTTTCTTGCTTGGACCCCATGATAATCCTTTTTAAAAAAATTGAGATAAATTTACATAACATAAAGTGAGCCATTTTAAAGTGGACAATTCGGTGGCATATAGTATTTCTCAGTGTTGTACAACTATCACCTCTATCTCTTTCCGAAACATTTTCATCACCCCAAACGAAAGCCCTGGACCCATTAAGTAGTGTTATAGACTGAATGCTTGTGTCACCCCAAAATTCGTATGTTGAAGTCCTGATCCCCAGTGTGATGATATTGGAGGTGGAACCTTTGGGAGGTGATTAGGTTTCTATGAGGTCATGAGGATGGGGGCCCTATCATGGAATTAGTGTTCTTTTAAGTAGAGGAAGGGATGTGAGATCTCTCTCTGCATGCACACATCAAGGAAAGGCCCTGTGAGGACATAACCAGGAAAAAGGCCCTCACCAAGAACCCCACTATGCTGGCACCCTCATCTTGGACTTCCCAGTTTCAGGAACCATTACAAACGAATATCTGTAAAATCATTACAAACCCAGTCTATGGTATTTGTTACAGCAGCCTGAGCAGACTAAGAAGCAGTCACCACCGATTCCCACTTTCTCCCAGACTCTGGCAATCACTAATCTGCTTTATTTCTCTGTGGATTTACGTATTCCAGATATTTTATGTAAATGGAGTCATACAATATGTGGCCTTTTACATCTGGCCTCCCATTCTGGTCTTTTTAACATGTCTTCTGTTTTTCTCATTGCCCCTTCAAATCTGTTCTCCACTAGCAGTTACACTGCTCTTTCTTTTTTCTCTTTTCTTTTCTTTCTTTTTTTTTTTTTGACGGAGTCTTGGTCTGTTGCCAGGCTGGAGGGCAGTGGCACAATCTCGGCTCACTGCATCTTTCGCCTTCCAGGTTCAAGCGATTCTCCTGCCTCAGCTTCCCGAGTAGCTGGGACTACAGGCACACGCCACCATGCCCAGCTAATTTTTGTAATTTTTAGTACAGACAGGGTTTCACCATGTTGGCCAGGATGGTCTCGATCTGACATCGTGATCTGCCCACCTCGGCCTCCCAAAGTGCTGGGATTACAGATGTGAGCCACCACACCTAGCCTACACTGCCCTTTCTAAACCATGAAGCTGAGCACGCCACTCCTTTCCTGAAAACTGTTGCAAGGCTTCCCCTTGGCCTGGGATATATTCTGTGTGCTGTGCCTGCCTACTTCCCCAGTGTCAGCTCTTAGGCTCTGAGAGCCTCACACACCACTCCCCCTGACCATTGTTTCCAAACCCACCTCCTTTTTGTTTTTTGCACACAGCTAGGCCTTGCTATTAGGTTCGTGCAAAAGTAACTGTGGCTTTTGCCATTACTTATAATGGCAAAACACGTAGTTACTTTTTCACCAACCTAATATATGCTGTGGCCCCAGCATGTAACACTCTCTCTCACTCACCACCCTTGACCTTGTGTTAGAAAGGACTTCCTCTAGAAAACCTCTAGATGGGGTCAGTACCCTTGTATGATCTCTTATCTCTTCTTTCAGCCTGATGGTAGTTGCCCTCTCTTTTGCACCTGCTGGTTGAATACCAGTCTTCCCACTGCTTCCTGAGGGCAGGCACCGTGTGGGTCTTGCTTACTGTTTACCTCTAGCACATGGTGAGCTGGCAGTAGTGTTTGTTTAATGCAGGAAGGGTGATATTTTCAAGGGCTATCAGGTAGAAAAGTTTTTGAAAGGAGGGGTCAGATATTCAGCAGTAGTGTTATACATAGTCAGACCGGGGAAAGCCTTGAATGCCAACAGTTCAGAATTCATTCTGTAGGTCAAGGGTTAACAGATCTAACCACTACAGGGGGCAGGCAGGAACCATAGTGGGGAAAGGCCAAGAAAGATGCAGAAGTGGTGATGGGGTCATGGTGGGCCGTGGAGAGCAGGTGCCAGGGACAGAGCAGCCACCACTCAGTGGCAGCAGATCATTGCCAAGTAGAAACATGGGCTTAGAGTTGCCAGACTTTCTGACTTTTTAAGAGAAGTCAGAAATCAATCAAT
Organism: Pan troglodytes; assembly: GCF_028858775.2. NCBI lineage: Eukaryota > Metazoa > Chordata > Mammalia > Primates > Hominidae > Pan > Pan troglodytes. Next base: position 105,602,569 of record NC_072405.2, read on the forward strand.
CAGTCTCAGTCTCTCTCTCTCTCTCTCTGTGTGTGTCATACAAAATCTCAATTTAAAAATGTTGTATCTAAATTATGTTTTTGAAAAACACAGTATAAGCCAAACAAAAGCCATCTGTGGGCTGGATTGAGCTCAGAGACTTCTAGTTTTCAGCCTCTGCTAGAGGCATTTAAGTTTTGCTTGAGCTGGGAAGTAACAGATTGCAAGTGGCATTGTAGGAAGATACCTGCATAGGTGATACACAGGATATCTTGACAGAAGAATCATCTGGCTGCAAGTCCAGCTAGAAGGCTGGCACACCAATTTACTTGTTCAGCACCCACTGAGCACCAGGTCTGTGCCACACTGTGGGGCTGTTCCAGAAGAGAAGACCAAGGTGGCACCTGCAGGAACGAAAGCAACACGTCCTTCCTCTTGCTATAGCCCCACTCAGTGCAATGGAAGGGCTCCAGCTTGCGCTATGCAGTTGGGTGGCCTGCTAGTCATGTGACTGCGATTTGGGGTCTGACCTCCTATGAGAGCTTGCATCCCTGGGGTCTCTGTCTTGTTCTTCAGTCTTGCTTCCCACTTCATGGCTGTGTCTTGCTTTTCTGTGACAGAGACCCTTGTCTTGATACCTGATCCAGTGTCTCAGCCCATCTGAAGCCAGTCCCATGACTTCCTAGATTTGAATGGTGATTTTTTACTACTTTTTGACAGACTTTGGGGTCTGCTTGCCGGTTTCACCCATTTTCACCTGTTCCTGAATTCCGAGTCTGTGTGGACACCTCTCTTGCTTTCTTTAGACCTTCCTAGTCCACGCTCTGATGGTCACTGCTGCCAGAGGTGACCCCTGCCATTCCTTTTTCCTTTGGGTGGGTGTTGTATTCTGCCTGCAGGCCTCAACTTCCCTGAGAGCCTGCAGAAGACTCTGTCCCACCAGGGTCTCCCCGCTCCAGCAGGTGGTCTAGTTCTGGATCCTGACCCTTTATTGCCGCACAGCTACATGCCAGGCCCCGATAAGGAGCGTCCACCCTTTCCTTAGTGACAACAGAAGTAAAAGTGTAGAACATTTACACACATTCCAGGGGTTTAGATGGGATAGGGGTCAAGTTAAACACTGAAAAAGTTATGGTCCCCCTTCCCATCCACCTGTGTCTTAAAAACCATAAAACTCCAAACTCATCTATACATTGGAATTAAAATAGCCTCTTTTCCAAATTTCAGCTAGCAAAATTCTGGTTGAATTGATTAAAGCTTTCTCAAGTTTTTCCCCTGCTTTCCTAGTGCCTTAAACATATTGATCTATATTGGGCCTGGGGTGAGGAGGATAGAAACGTTGTGAAGCCACCCAAGGGGGAGATCTGAGCAAAGCAACCAAGAGAACAGGCTTAGGGTGGTGGTAAAGCAATGGATTTCCCAATAACTCTAGATCCTAGATGTCCCATAGTTCTTACCTATTGAATTAATGACATTTGTTGTTTGAAATAGAGCCTAAAATTAAGTGGTCATTGCCTAGATTTGAGCTTCAAATCAGACTTGTTCTGAATTCAAGCAAAGGCGAATGAAGCTTTTATTTTCAATTTTATTTTTATTTTTTAAAGAGAAAAAGGTTTCATCAATTTCAAAAGCTTCTCAGTTTATATCAAGATCCAAGAGTGGTTAAGTTAGATGTTGAAGATATTACCAAAAGCTATGGAGCAGGAAAAGGGGGAGACAATTGGCAGGAGGGAAATTTCTGGTAGACAGAAAGGGGAAAGCCCTGCTCATGCTGCGTGAGGCATCTGGAGGGCCAGGGAAGGACCATGTCAGCTGTCAATCAGCAAAGTGACAGCTCAGAGCTGACAGAGGCAGGCGGACCAGCTGAGTACAGCTCTGTTGCCTCCAGCACAGGACTCCAGTGAGCAGGGCAATGAGAAACATCTCAGCAGAGGATAGCCTGGACCTAGGTCTGCAGGGCCCCCTTCACTGCTGGGGGAAATGCTGGCACTTCATGGGAATGAGGAGAGGGAGAAAGACCTCTCAAGAGGGAAAAAGCTGTCCTCACATGGAGTTTAAACTTTGAGTGGTTTTAATTGGCTGCTTTGAATATTTTTGTTTTTCTGCCATCAGCAGATGTGGGGGCTCAAAAAAAGTAGAGTCGTTATAACAAAATAAACGACTTTTTTTTTTTTTTTTGCAATATCTGAATCACAGTGTGTACTTTTCAAGTCTCCCCACGCATGCACATATGTGCATGCATTCACACACAATATAGAATCATATGTAGTACTTCTGCAGATCTAAGAGATTGCTGGCTATTAAAAGATGCAAGCATTTTGAACTGGGAGGAGATAAGAAGAGAAAGGGCCAAGTGATCTAGTTCTAAGTGTCATCTTTTATTATGAAGACAATAAAATCTTGAGTTTATGTTCACTTCAAACAAAAATCATATGTAGTACTTTGGGAGTTGGAGACAAGGAAGAAGAAGGAATTCAAGATGACACTGAAGTGCCAAGTCTGAATGATTAGACCAGGGACAATGTCAAATATCTATAACATGAATAGGTAAGGGGTGTGGTGGATAAAGCTTGTTTGCCACAGATTGAAGGTAGCCAATTCTTCCACTCTGGAGGTAATCATTGGAGATATTCCTTTCTGACCCACTTTGCTCTGGGCTGCCTCATCTCTGGCTAGAGTGGGTCTGTCTTCTTGTTGGCACTTATTTAGCTGGTTGGGGTCTGGAAGAGAACACAGTGTAATCAGACTGTGCCTCCATGGCCTAACCACCTCTTTCAATGAGCAAAAGTATAGTCAAATTAGTTTTTGTTACCAGTAGCAACTACAAAATAGGCTGTAAATTTTTGATGTTAGTGTTAATTTAGCCTTGAACTTCATTGTAGAATTAAATTTAAAGTTTAGCCTCTAAGAATCTTAGGATTAGAAGAAACCTTAGAGGCAATTAAATCCAACTTCAGCCCTACATAAAAATTCAAAGAAACACCTTGGTGTTTTATCAACAAGACAAGTTCCTTAGGGGGAGGGACTGTGCTTTACTTATTTTTGAATTCCCTATGCATTGTACAATGCCTGGAACATTGTAGGTGCTCTTTAAATGTTTCAGTGCTTGTCCAATATGCTTGTTAGTTGGTAATAAGCAAACCGGCATATTTTAGAATAAGTAATCTAAGTTTCCAAATCTAGAGTTTTGTTCATTGTAGACTACAGACAAGTTTAGCAGATGCTAAACCACAGGTTCTAGCTTACATGCTAGAAACATCTAAGTCAATGACGGTGATGGAGATGTCAGGACTCTGCAAACATTAAACATCTGGCTTTCTATGCTGACACACAGAATTAGGAATTAAAGCACTTAGTTTAAAAATATTTAAAAAACCCTTCAAGACTGGGAAAAGACACCCTTCTTTATAGCCAGGCAGACTAAAGACAATTGTGACGTATTGACATGTTTTTAACATTAATACTGGTTTTTGTTTTTGTTTTTGTTTTTCTTGAGACAGAGTCTCGCTCTATCGCCCAGGCTAGAGTGCGGTGGCATGATCTTGGCTCACTGCAACCTCCATCTCCCGGGTTCAAGCAATTCTCATGCCTCAGCTTCCCAACTAGCTGGGATTATAGGAGCCTGCTACCATGCCCGGCTAACTTTTTTTTTTTTTTTTGTATTTATAGTAGGGATGGGATTTCACCATATTGGCCAGGCTGGTCTTGAACTCCTGGTTTCAAGTGATCCGCCTGCCTCCTCCCAGAGTGCTGGCGTGGGCCACCGCACCCGGCCAACATTAATACTTTTCATGTTGAAAATATAGATTTCACATCTGGGAACAAAGAAAAAAAACAGAAGAATTTCTCCCCTAGGGATCAGCAATATCCCATCTGAAAGGACAAATCTAGTATGCTGGTTGGGTAAGCATAATTACAGCAGTGGCGGGACCTGGAGACTTTCTGATAGGAAGAGTCACAGCAGGGAATGAAGCCAAATAATAAAATAAAAAAACTTTCCAAAATGATGAGGGCCCAGGTTGTTACATCTCCATGACAACAGAAAATGCAATATTTCCACCCTTATTTACCCTTCTATTCAACCAAAAAAATGCATGGCATTTGCCATGGTAACGCCTACATCATATATGCATGTATCACTTCAGATATGTGGCTGCTATTCTAAAAACAACAAACACATACCAAGACATGAGCGTCATGTGAAACCTCTACTCATTTTACAATGTTTTGATGGAAAAATATGTCCCGCTGGACGTTAACATCTTTTTTTCTCAAGGACTGTGTTCCAGTTTCAGTGGCAGAAAACCCAGGTGTCCTTCTGCTTCTTTCTCTGCCTCCAGAGTCACAGTGAGAGCCACGTCGATGTGTCATTGTGAGTGGTTGGGGGAGGAAGTTTGGGCTAAGAGTGTCAGCCATAGGACAGGTGAGAGGGGGTTATGGTTTTGACAGGACAGGGAAGGTGGCTCTGTAATCACAATGCCTGATTCTGTGGCACAGGGGAGCACAGGAGAGAGCTGTCTGTATCCCCAGAGTGATTTGAAAAGCCTCGATAGTCCTTTTTTCCCCTAAAGCTTTCTTCCGTGGATTTGCATTGAGAGATGACATTCAGACAGTCACATCTTTCAATTACAGCAACGACGCTTTTAACTAGGAGAATAATTAATGGCTTACTCCCAAAGTAGCCAGTATCACCTTGGCTCATTAAAATTGATATATGAGCTTGTCCAGGCTCTAAGAGGATTGGGCTTGGGACTGACAAGATAGGGTAGACGAGAAGGAAGGTGTTGAGAGTGGGGTGCTGCTGGGATGGCTTCAGAAGTTTGGGACCTCAGAAGAACTAGACACTGGGTGGCTGAGGGATGGGGCTCAAGGTCGTGAAAGAGGCAGGGGGCAAGGAGAGTGAACAAATAATCCAAGCTGCATGGCAGATATCAGGCTCTAAAAATAAACTTCACAGTTTTGTCCATGGCTGCCCAGGTTTTCAGCTTTCTAATGTACCCTGCTGTTGGCCTGACATGAAAGTTTGGGGTTTGGCTGAGAAGCAAAGGTTCCATGCCGCGCTGTACCGCCTCCATCCCTATCCTCTCCTGAGCCCGCTGCAATAACATCTTTCCCAAGCACACATCCTTGAGATGACCAGGATGGCCACAGGAGAGGGCACTCTTCCATCAATTACCAACGTTTCCTGTCCCAATATTTTATTTGGCACCTCTCCTTGCTACTTTTCTCTTATTGCCAGTTATATGGCCACTATTTTTGGTAGTTTCTGACCCAGAGAGTCTTGAGGAAAGGTCAGAGTGCCTGTATCTGAGAGTGTAGGGCTATTGTGTTCCATTCCCAGTTTAGAGTCCCACTGAGCGGCAGGTGCTTCTGGAGGCCTAGTCGCATTCATCGGGTGAAGCGCTGCACAGTGATGAACACATTGCAAAGTCTCAGTGACTTAAGATAGGTTTATTTATTTATTTATTTATTTAGTATTTCTTTTTTGTGAGACGGAGTCTTGCTCTGTTGCCCAGGCTGGAGTGCAGTGGCACTCACTGCAAGCTCCACCTCCCGGGTTCACGCCATTCTCCTGCCTCAGCCTCCCGAGTAGCTGGGACTACAGGTGCCCGCCACCACGCCCGGCTAATTTTTTATATTTTTAGTAGAGATGGGGTTTCACCATGTTAATCAGGATGGTCTTGATCTCCTGACTTAGTGATCTGCCTGCCTTGGCCTCCCAAAGTGCTGGGATTACAGGTGTGAGCCACCGCGCCCAACCAGCATAGGTTTATTTCTTGTTCAGGCCTTGCCCGGTGCTTCCCTAGGGCATCTTCCTTCCAGGCCTTTACTCAGAAATGGAGGCTGCTCAATATTAAATAGCCATGCTTTTGAAGCAGATTACAGGGTTGGAGGGGTCATGTGGCACATCCAGAAGTGGCATGCGTGCCTTATTTTCACTCATGGCCCATTGGTTGAGCTCATGAATATTCAGTGATCAGTAAATGTCTCTGCTATACTTATGACGTCCAGTGGTCAACTTTAGACTTGTGATTTCAAGAATAAAATGGGAGTAGTTAGGGCACAGTGATCAGTTATCAAGAGGTCAAAAAGATGAAATCTTCTGAAGACATCCACATAAAAGTTGGAAAAATATTTGTGTGCCACTTCTGCTGGGAAGGTGCTTTCTAATAAGCATTGTCGTCAGACAGATGGGACCAGCCAGAGACCAGCTGTGGGCTGCAGAGCCCCCTTCGCTGTACTGCCTGTTGCCTGTCATCCCCTCAGCATGAACAGGGCATGGCTCCTGGTGTGAAAAGACTCATGGCTGGAGCTTCTTGACTGTTCTAGGTTCTTGTCCCCCAAACACTAGATGATCTGTTGCTTTTGTATCTCAGGGGTTCCACCTGTTCCTGACACCACAGACCCCTCTCAGTGTAGAGTATGTTCCTTTGCCAAAGATATGAGATGCTGTTCTACCAAAGAAATGGAGATCCAGTTGTTCTGAAAAATTCCTGAACTCGACCCAAATTATAAAAAGCAACCTCCCCAATCCCAGCAATTTCTGCTGAGGGATGTGGTGGCAGCTAATCAAAAGAGGTGTAATTATCACCTCAGAATGGTGAGTGTATCAGCTCTGAGGTGCAGCATGAGGCATGGGCTGAGGAAGCGGGAGGCACCAAACAGGTTCTTGATGACTAAGCGCATCCCTGTGGTGACCAGGAGGGGACCAAGCTGGACTGGCCTTGCCGAGGGGAGAAGTGGTGTGATTCATCAAGGCTCACTTCCCGCGGGAAGCTGCCCCTTTTTGCTGGGGCACCGGCTTCTAGTCTGAGGCTGGGTGCTGCCAGTGCTTTCAGTCTGCACTACACAATTTACTGCTAAAATAAATGGTCTCCTGTGCAGATCTCAATGTTTGTGTGTATGTCATCACTGCTTGCCAAATACCACTAAGTTAAAAGAAAGTAGTTCCTGTGTCTGCCTGCCTCTCAGCTGCTGAGACATAGAGGAAGATCTAAGTTGGATCTTATCTGAGATCTTAGAAATGGCAAGCACAGATGATCTTACATCTAGTCCAAGAGTCTTATTGTGAGAGATTTAAATCATGAAAAGAAAAACAAGAAAGATGACCATGGTTTCTTGTCTATGAAAGAAGTGCCATGTTGTAACAAGCATCTTTTCTTATGATATTCATCTTTTCAATTGATCAGTTACCCAATATTAATAATGCCCAAGGCTGTCTGCTTTGGTTTTCTTGACAGCTCCTATGTGTAGGCAGACCGGGTAGAAATAGAACCATTTTTGCAGCAGTGCAGGTTCTCTTTCCTTTTCTGCAAGATCTACAACCTTTGGCTGGGGGTGACTGTGCAATGGAGAAAGGAAATAATCACACCTTTCAGGGACTGCTGGATGCTGGCTCTGAACTGAGATGAATTCCAGGAGACCCAGAATGTTGCTGTGGTCTACCAGGCAGAGTAGGGACTTGTGGAAGTCAGGTGATCAATGAAGTTTTAGTTCAGGTCCATTTCACAGTGGACCCAATGGGTCCCCAAACCCATTCTGTGGTTATTTCCCCAGATCTATAATGCACAATTGAAATAGACACACTCAGCAGCTGGCAGAATCTCCACACTGGGAAACCTTCCTAACTTTTTCTCCAAACCTGCTTGCCTCCCTTATCTGCCCCTCCAAGCTCCTCTCCTCCTCAGCATCAGTTGCCCTTTCTTTGTGCTCTTACAGCATTGTTTATTTATCCTATTAAAATGTACATCACACTCTAGTATAATTTTTCATGCAATTGCTTTTCCCATGTGAAGGAAGCAACCATGTGCTATTCTTGCATCTCCAGCACCTTGCTTAGGGGCTAAGTAGATAAAAAATGTGTGAGGAATAACTGAATGAACCAGTGAATACATCACTGAGCCTCAGGGACATTATGACATTTATCCAGAACTTCCAACACTATGTTGAATAGGAGTGGTGAGAGAGGGCATCCATGTCTTGTGCCAGTTTTCAAGGGAATGCTTCCAGTTTTTGCCCATTCAGTATGATATTGGCTGTGGGTTTGTCATAGATAGCTCTTATTATTTTGAAATACGTCCCATCAATACCTAATTTATTGAGAGTTTTTAGCATGAAGGGTTGTTGAATTTTGTCAAAGGCTTTTTCTGCATCTATTGAGATAATCATGTGGTTTTTGTCTTTGGCTCTGTTTATATGCTGGATTACATTTATTGATTTGCGTATATTGAACCAGCCTTGCATCCCAGGGATGAAGCCCACTTGATCATGGTGGATAAGCTTTTTGATGTGCTGCTGGATTCGTTTTGCCAGTATTTTATTGAGGATTTTTGCATCAATGTTCATCAAGGATATTGGTCTAAAATTCTCTTTTTTGGTTGTGTCTCTGCCTGGCTTTGGTATCAGAATGATGCTGGCCTCATAAAATGAGTTAGGGAGGATTCCCTCTTTTTCTATTGATTGCAATAGTTTCAGAAGGAATGGTACCAGTTCCTCCTTGTAGCTCTGGTAGAATTCGGCTGTGAATCCATCTGGTCCTGGACTCTTTTTGGTTGGTAAGCTATTGATTATTGCCACAATTTCAGCTCCTGTTATTGGTCTATTCAGAGATTGAACTTCTTCCTGGTTTAGTCTTGGGAGAGTGTATGTGTCCAGGAATTTATCCATTTCTTCTAGATTTTCTAGTTTATTTGCGTAGAGGTGTTTGTAGTATTCCCTGATGGTAGTTTGTATTTCTGTGGGATCGTTGGTGATATCCCCTTTATCATTTTTTGTTGCATCTATTTGATTCTTCTCTCTTTTTTCTTTATTAGTCTTGCTAGCGGTCTATCAATTTTGTTGATCCTTTCAAAAAACCAGCTCCTGGATTCATTAATTTTTTGAAGGGTTTTTTGTGTCTCTGTTTCCTTCAGTTCTGCTCTGATTTTAGTTATTTCTTGCCTTCTGCTAGCTTTTGAATGTGTTTGCTCTTGCTTTTCTAGTTCTTTTAATTGTGATGTTAGGGTGTCAATTTTGGATCTTTCCTGCTTTCTCTTGTGGGCATTTAGTGCTATAAATTTCCCTCTACACAGTGCTTTGAATGCGTCCCAGAGATTCTGGACATTAATCCAAGAAAACCCAGCTCATAGCAGAGCCAGGCCTTGAACCCAGATCTCAATTTTAAGTCCGGGTTTCCTTTTACAGCATCAGACATCCTCACCCCTTACTGTTGACCTTTCCCTGGCCTTCTTGTTCACACGTTTAATTTGGTTTCTTGGTCACTCCTTTGCTGGCAGAGTAGTAGTTATCACTAGAATTGGCTATACAACTTGAAGGACCTAGTGCAAAATGAAAAGACGGGTCGTTGCTCAAAAATGATGAAGAATGTCAAGACAGCAGCAGCAGAGCGTTCAAGCAATGCGGGCACAGGTTGCCCGCCCATAAAGTTGGGACCTGGTTTACTACAGAGTACCTTTTTCCCTTAAGGAGGTGTACCTGGTTTCTGACTGCATGAACTGTGACCTGTGTAGTTTGATTGTGTCTATTCCTGGGGCAAGTGGCTTGATCAGTCACCTCCAGTAGGAAGGGCATGGTGACAGACCTGTTGTAGAACTGAATTCCAGAGAGGAGACCGTGCCCAGCGTGGTTGAGCCCCCACACAAGTTCTCCCCATGGGTTCCTTCTCTCCTCCTTCCCCTGCCCCAGAACAGTCCTCAGAGGGACAATAGGGTAGTGAGTGTGTGACGGGGTCACGTGAGCCATGTGGCCTTTCATTTTCCAGCTTCTGTGTCTGAATGACTCCCTCTGATTTCACTTAGAATCCCAAATAATCCACTTGCACAAAAACATCAGTGAGCTCTGTCACCTTTATGTGACACAGAGGAAACTTGACGACATATACATTGCACATCTTAGTACAACTTATAATCCCTCAACAGCTGTTTCTCTTCTCCCCTTGCTCTTCTATTTCTCCGCTTCCCTGCTCCTTCCTTCCCTTCATGGCCCCCAGCCACCTTGGACCTACTCCCCGTCCCACCTCCCCTTTGCTTCGGGAACTTCAGGCTCCTGGCCTTTATGAATAGTAGTGCAGTTCAGCCCTTCCAGCATCAAACTCCACATGGAGGGACACAGGCGACCCCTCAGTTGATGGGACCTTCTCCATTTATAAGATGATCATCTTTGCTATTCAAGTGAGCCCCTTGGGGTCTTTTTCCCTTCATCTAAAGTCATTAATACATTTTCTAATGCATGTACAGTGAAAGAGTACAATTTTCTTTATTCTTATTGCCTCTTTAATTCTGGCTTTTACACAGGACATCCCCACTCCTGTCTAGCCATGGGGGTGGGAAGAGTGGGTGGCTGAGGCAGGGACCAAGCCTGTTCTCTCTAAGCATGGCGAGGTCTTTTTCCCTGAGTCCCTGGCAGGAGGGGAATATCTTCCTGGCATCCTGAGTCTCAGTCCTGGATTTATGGTGCAGTGACCACTTTATTCACTGCTATGAGCCTACTTTTGCTTTGTAAGCCAACAGATTTGGTCCAGGCAAGTATCACCACCAGAAAGAAAGGGTAAACATTTCTTTTTCTGTTTTTTGAGACAGAGTCTCGCTCTGTTGCTCAGGCCGGAGTGCAGTGGTGCGATCTCTGCTCACTGCAATTCAAGCAATTCTCATGCCTCAGCCTCCCAAGTAGCTGGGACTACAGGAGCCTGTCATCACGCCTGGCTAATTTTTTGTATTTTTAGTAGAGATAGGGTTTTGCCATGTTGGCCAGGCTGGTCTCGAACTCCTGGCCTCAAGAGATCCACCTGCCTCGACCTCCCAAAGTGCTGGGATCACAGGCATGAGCCCCTACACCCAGTTCAAACATTTCGATTTTAAGCATAGACTTTTATGCATTTTGGTATTGTCAGGAGAGAATGCTTTATATTTGGCAAGACTTTGTCTTAAATAAGAGAAGTGCTTTTCCAATAAGATGCAAACTTGAAAGGAAAAGAACACAGGCAAGAAATATTAGCTATTTGGGGGAAACAGACAGATACTGTCTGCTCTCTCCTCAAGAGAAACATAACACCCGGATTAGTGTTACTAGGTGTGGTCTCATGAAGTCAGCTGGCTCAACGTTGGATGGAATCCTGCTCTTTGGGAGAGCAATATTCATGTGTTAATCTAGTATGGCAGTCAGTTTCTTTTCAGTGGAAGGAAAACTCAAATGAAAAATGCAAAACCTTAGCATCTTTTCTGACCAAGCTCAGGGGTGTGGGTTTAGGCGATTAGCTGGGTTTTCATTCTCACTCCTGGGAGGGTGCCAGCATTGTCTTTTCCTGGATAGTGGAGTGTGTGGCACTCTTGCATGCTCCTTTTCCTTCTTATTTCAGTCCCAGCCCAACCCGTCCTCTTTCTTCTCATTTAAACCAAGCCAGTACTAACCCAGGGCAGCTCCACAGAGAGGGGCCTCTTGAGGATGGGAACCAGTTTTGTTTACAGTAGTGTCCCAGGATTTCGCTTAGTGCCTGGTGTACAGTAGCTGCTCAATAAATACTTGTGGACTACAGAAGAAAAATGGAATGGGGAATTAGCAAAGCAATCCCTGTGTAAAGCACTGTGGCCCCTATTCTGGAGCAATTTACAAACTCAAGAGCAGTAAGACTGAGTAGCGACTCAAGGGGCTCTATTCACAAGCTTGGGGTGGTGTGGTGTTGGATGTGCTCATGCTTGTCTGTACTGGAGGTGACTGAGACTGATGCTGTTTGCAAACAGCAAGACATTGCCAGCAATCCTCAGAATCTGGAAGGCAGGCAGGAATTGGAATTGGAATGGATTAGCAGCTGTCTGCTTGTAGGCAAAGCTGTCTGAAATAGAGTGCAAGAATCATTGATGTCCATCATGGAACAAGATTCTATGAATTGAAAGGGACATTAGAAATAACCTAATTCAACCTCCCCTTTCTCCCTTTCTATCTTTTCCTTCCTGCTCTCCTTTGGCAGAGAGAGAAACTGAAACCTAAAGAGGTTAAGAGATGTATTCAAACCACATAGTTAGTTGGCAGGAGATTCTAGAACATATTCCTGATCTATTCCCAACTCCATTGCTCCCTGGCGATCTTACTCCTGGAAGTGGTTCTTAAACATTTCATGGTCACTCTTTGATAATCGGATGGAAGCTCTATACTTTTTGCATCACAAAATGCATATCCTCTGAATTATACAAAATTCTGCATATTCTGGGGATTCCTGTAACTTACTATTTATTCCCACGACCTCTGTTTATTTACACCATTGCCATTGGACAATGTCAGAAATGCCTCTGGGGTTAAACCAAAGCTTAATCTTCACTAAAGATTTTAGGTCCAGCCCCTTTTAAGGGCTACAGAGCCAAAAGGCAATTTTCCTATTCTGTTGGGGAGTGGTAAGAAAGCTGTAATTGTAAAATGAGATGAAAAAACAAAAAACACTACAAAAGGACTAGTGTGGTTGAATCCCAGGGGTGAAAAACTTTCTGAGTGGAAGAACTTGGAGAACGTAGAGTCATTGCCCACAGTGGGGGACTCTGGCCTCACTGTCTGAAGGATTGCAAACATGCCTACGTACAGTCGTAGCACATATACCTTGGGGAACAATGTCTCTCTGGCAGGGGGCAAGTATAAGATGACTTAATAAATCTTTTCCATCTCTAATTTCTATGATTCTGTGAAATAAAAACATGAGTCACAGACCTTCTAAAAAGCAGGCCATTTCAGAGCTGGCTTGATCACCAAGATCAGAATTAAAGTTAATGTCTACATCTGGGAATTTAAATGTGCAGACTGTGGTGTTCACAGGGAGGCAGTCTGAAGGACATCCTGGAATCAGTTGATTTTCACACTGTTGCTTTTTAGCACTGGGTACTTCAGAAGGTGTAATAAAAAAAAACAAAACCAGTCAGATCAAATATGTGAGGAGGGCTGTCTGACATTCTGTTCTTGTCCCCACATGAGGCTGGGACTTTCGTGTCCAGGAGACTTGGTTGCTGGTTCTGTGTCATTACTCTATTTAACATCACCAGTACTGTGGAGAACTGCCATGGCCATAGGGATGCCCAGGTAGACAGAGATATAATAATGTGGTCTTGGGTCCATTCATTCATTCATTCATTCACAAATTTTGAAAGAATCCACCTGACCATGAGTCTATTCGTCATTGCATACTGTGTCTATCACATCAAAGCACCCTTGGATCTGCCTATTGAAATCAGAATAGAACCCAAACTCCTTGAGGTGGCATTCAAGGCCCACCAGCGTGATCTGGCCCCTGCCTACTCTGGCCTCATCTTCCTTTCCTTCTCCTCATTCACTGTGTTCAGCAAGACACCCTTATTTTGACCCCCTGGAATGCCAAAACCTTACTGATCTCAGGACATTGGCACTTGCTCATCCTTCTGCATGAGTGACAGCTTTGATGCTTCCATGATGTCCTTATCACCCCTCAGGTCCCCAACTAAATATCCCCTCTTCACAGAGGCCTCCCCCTTGATCGCGTGAGCTAGTGCTGTGGTCCAGCTCACTCTCTAGACTTTCTCTAGAGCACTTGCCTGTACTGGGTAGCACCAGGTTTGTTTCTGTGTTTATCATCTGTCAGAAAATTAGTTCTAGGGCACAAAGTCTGCCTTGTTCACCACTGTATTCTTAGTACCCAGAGCTATGTCTGGTGTATAGTAAGTGCTCAGTAAGAACTTGTGGACTAACCGATGAAACAAACTTAAGTTAGACAACTACTACCTGCCAGGAACTTTCATATCTGTTGCCGTGTAATGTTTATAGCCTTATAAACTATCATCCGTATCTTATAGGTGAGGAAATGGATTTAGGCAGAGTGACTTGTTCAGGATCACAGAGCAAATAAGTGCCAGAGTGAGACTTAAGTCTTATAAACACACATTCCAAGCTCCACCTGCTAGACCCCCTCATGCTTTACAGGAGATCGTATTATGAGAAGCTTGAACACTTCAGATGTTTGTAGGAAAAGCCTCAGCATTCTCTTCCTGATCTAGCCAGGGAGTTTAGCTCTTCCAAGATTTTCAGCTTGAGGCTTACAAACTTAGCTGATAACTCACCTGCTTCTGGAAACAGACCCAGGGAAGGTCTCAGCATGGCACCTTGTCCCCCTTCCTCAATCCTCTCCTTGTGACTTCCACTTCTGTTCTGAGCCACTTGGGAGTTGGCATCACTGATTCCATTCACCTACAGAGCCGCTGCCCTGCCTCTTCCCCTTACCCTTCACAGCCCAACCCTCAGGTTATACTGAGTTCAGAGAATTCTACCATAAGGCTGTCATAGGAAGAGGACCTGTCCCATGTCTTGGCAATTGTGTGGGCCCTCCCTTTTTCTTTCCCTACAGGTGCAGGGGCTGGTAATTAGATCCCAACTACAAACAGTCAAGGCATGGAGGGTTCTTAGGGTCAGAAACTCCTCCCCTATCCTAATCTTCCAGATCATTCTGAGAAGCCTGAAGTAAAAGCAGTAGCATAATAGGGTTAAATCAGTATGCTTTATTCTTCCCCTTCCCTTCCTTCTTCTCCCACCCCCTTCTTTCTTCTCTTTCAGCAGGGAGCATTTACTGGGCACTGTCAGCCCTCAGTTAGGTGAGAGTGATTCAGGGGCAGATCAGACATAATCCCTGCCTTTGCCTAAGTCTGGAAGAAAGAGTTAGAAATGTAAACACATAGGTATAATTAAATTTTTATTTTTCCCTCTTTAATAAGCTGGACATACAATTCTAGGTGACTGGGATTTTTCCTCGGAAGATACCACTTCAGCGCCTTTTGGACTTCGTTATTGCTGATGAGAAGTGTGTTAAACTCTAAGATTATCTGCCGTTCTTTGCAGATAATCTGTTGTTTTTCTTTTTCATGTTAAAGACTTTTAGAAAGAAACATTGATAGTATATAGTTTCACTATGATGTACCCACGTATGGGTTTATCTTTATTTTTGATCTCAGAATTTGAAGTACACCCTAAATATGAGGGTTTTTGTTTTCTTTAATTTTAGAAAAATCTAAGCTGCTATCTTTTCAAATATTGCTTCTCCAACATTGATATTATTATGGACCTTTTTCTTCTCTCTTCCACATCTCTCTTAACTGTGTCTATCTGAGCTGAGATTGGTCTATGCTGAATTTCCCAGGCCTGTTTTTCTTTTCTTTTTTAAAATTAAAAATTTTAAAAATATAATCACAAACTTACAAAACAGTTGGAAGTATAGTACAAGTAACTTGTTTTCTACAGACCTATTTGAAGGTGAATAGCTGACCTGATGCTACATCACCTCCAAATGTTTTGGTGTGTTTCCTATCCCTAAGGACATGCTCCTACATAGCCACAAGGAAATTGTCAAGATCAGAAAATTAACAGTCACGTTGCTACCAGACTCTCCCTTCAAAGCTCACCCTGTTCCAATTGTAGCAAAATTATTCAGGCTGGAATCACATGTTGCATTTAGTTGTCATGTCTCCTTTCCTTCTTTTGGTCTGGAATGGAGCCTCAGTATTTCCTTGACTTTCTTGAGCATGAGCTTTTGAGGAGTTACAGGCCAGTTAGTTGATGGGATGTTCATCAGTTTGGGTTTATCTAATGTTTCTTCATGATAAGGTTGATCTCACACACCTTTGGTGGGAATATCACAGAAGTGGTGGGTATTCTTCTCACTGTATTCCATCAGGCGGCACATTATTTCACATTGTCCCATTACTGATGATTTTTCTTTGATAGCTTGACGAAGGTGGTGTCTGCCAGACTTTGCCAGGGTAAAGTTATCCTCTTCCTCTTTCTAATTAAAATGTGTTTTATGGGGAGATACTTTGAAACTGTGTAAATATACTGTTACTTATCACACTTTCAATTCATTCGTATCTCTGTGAACTGATGGTTTCCTGCTCTATTTAATGGACTGTAATCTGGTACTCTTATTTATTTTGATACTGAAATTGTTCTTGATTTGGCCATTGGGAGTCCACCCAGGCTGCTTCTGTGTTCTTTGGATATATCTCCATCATTTTTTGAGGATCTCCTTGCTTTTTAGTATGACGAAATGTTTTAGTCTCATCTTATACTTTCCCTAGCCCAATATTGGAATTTTTTAAAGAAACCCTGATCTTGCAGTACAGAATAGTACTTAGAAGCCAATATCTGGGTAGTAGGTGTGCTCATGGTTCTTGTGGTATCTGTGCCCCAAGGCCTTCTCAGTGGACAGAGCTAGGGAATATGTACATGTGTATTCTATATACATACGTATATACATACAGTAGATAGATATATGCATGTATATAAACATATGTATGTATGTATGCATATATGTATGCAACATACAGGCTGCCCCCACATGTGAGTTCCCTCTTTACTTGGCTTGGTTTCCAGGCTGCTGCTCCTGCATGGATGATCTTCTCATGCTGCTTGATCTACCTTCTTTTTAATTTCACTAATTATCTCTTTGCTTTTAGTCTAGAGTACATTACATCTTTGAGTCTTTAAAAATTGCAGTGACTATATTTTTCATTTCCAATATTTCAAATAAGCTTTTGAAAATCATGTGTAGCAGTCCTTTCTTTCATTTTTGTGTTTTGTTGTATAAATTTTTGGTCATGTTTAATGGTGTCTTTCTTTCATTTATTTCTCTGAGTATCCTAAATGCTTACCAATATTATTTTTTGAAATTCTACCATAGAGTTTATTTCATCTGGAGTGAATTTGCGTTCAAGTTTGCTGGCTAACTTTCCTGGTATTAGGTTTCTTGTGTTTTAGAATTTTGGTTTGCGGATTTAAGAGAGAGCTTTTGTTGTTTTGTTTTTTTCTCTCTCTTAATATTCAGTTCTTTTTTTTATTGTTCCATTTTTGCTTTATCACTGAGCTGCCAGGTCTTAAAATTGAGATTTGATTGCAGACTCAGTTTCTTGTCATGAAGCTTTGTTTCTTTGTTCCCATATCCCTTGGCTCACAACTTCTTATGAAGCTATACTTCCCTTTATGAGGTCAGTAACCCTTTATTTTCTAGCTGTTAACATAATCAAGAAAACTCCAGCCTTATGGCTTCTTGCACGGAACCTGGCCCAATGCCTACCCACAAGTGGGGAACCTTTAGTTCTCATTACCCTGTCTTGCTTCCAGCAGCTTCTGGCTATCACTGCTTCTGACTCCAGAACCCAGCAGGCCCACAGTGTCAGCCCTGAATTTAGATTTTTGTAGATATTTTGAGCATAGATATGTCTTATGGTTTCATCTCTTTTTGTCTATTATTTGGAAGAAAGTTGTTAAAAGCAAAGGTTTAGGCAAATTAAATTTAGCAGAGTTTATTTGAGCAAAGAATTATTCACAAATTGGGCAGCCTCAGAACCAGAACAGAACCTTGGAACAGGTTCAGAGAAACACCAGTTGGCTACATGATCAGGCAGCATTATATGGGCAGAAAATGGAAATGAGATACAGAAAACAGAAGTGAGGTACAGCGTCAGCTTAATTGGTTATAGCTTGGCGCTTACCTTATTTGAACATAGTTTGAACAGCTGGCCACTTGTGATTGACTGATGCTCAGCTGCTGTGATTGTCTGAGACTCAGCTATTTGTTACAGAAACATCCTGGTAAATTAGACTTTCAGTTAGTTTATGTACTAAGTTAGGTTACAGTTTGTTATGTAAGGACCCAAGTACAAAGGCATCCTCAGGCCAAATTTAGTCTAGTTTAACAGAGTGGAAGGCAAAGAATGAAGCTATGAGTCTATCTTGACAGAGAACCTTATTCTTATTTTTTTAATGTATGAATCTGTGGACCCTAGACCTTCCTTAGCATCATGAGACTTCTCTACAACTTTTAACCACATACATGGAAACTCAGTCCCACCCATGACTTCTGGAAGTAAGGAATGTACAGTCCTTTACAAAAGTCTTACTGCTAAAGGATCAAACACATTTGGCGATCAGTAGATAGTAAAAGTCAGTTCTTTTCCCTTCAAGGTTATCCTAGCCCATACTGAATGTCCTCTGATGGGCCTTAGAAGCCTCTTCTCTGTCTGTCTCCTCCCTTCCTTCTCTCCCTCATGATCATCTCTACCTTTCCCAAGCTTTCCTCTTCTCCTCCCAGCTTCCGTTTGTTCCTCTCTGTGGAGTTGGGGTGGCTGGTGCTGGTGGACATGGTGGGGATGTGTATGCTTCAGGTACTGCAATAGAGAACGGAGGTCATGAAGAAGAGGGGCTGTGCCTGAATATTCTGAGAGCAAAACTCTGGTGTGTTACTTAAATGTCTCAGTCTCTTTTCCCTGAATTTCAAAGATCTTTTATTATGTTTTATGGCCAAGTTCCTTGAAAGGAGACGATCTTGCTCCCAGTTCCAGAAAAGGAGAGGGAAGCGAAAGAAAACTTAATTCTGCCATATTTTCACAAAATTAATTTGGTCCCCATTAAATGTCACAGAATATGTTGCTTTGGAAAACTTTTAGTCCCCATTGTAAGTTCTTAGAGCCACAAAGCAAATCTAAGGTACATCTGGAAACTTCTAACTCTTTCTACAAAGTAGAACAAAAACCAACAACTTCTTGAACGCTTTTGAGGAATAAACTGAGGCACATAGGCAGAATTCAATTAAAAGCACATCGTAAACTTTTAAAAGTATCGTGACAGCAGTAGAAGCATCTGACCATTTCAAGACAAGACTTCTAGTTACATGGAAACCAGTTTCATTTCTCCAGTCTTTGCAGAGCCTAATAATGTGTTACAAACATGAGGTTATTTTACTTTATTTGAAAAATAATTCATCTCATTTTTTTTCAAGTTCTCTCAAATGAAATCTGCCTGGTACCTCCAAAAGCTGGAAGCCCTTTTTTTTTGTTGTATTTCTGCACAGTTGGGATTTTCTGCTTCTTCAAAGGGTCAGTTTGTACAGTGTCTCTGGAATCAGGCAATCTTATGTCAGAATCCTCTCCAAATATTCAGATTGTAATTACTATGGTGCCAATGAAAAACAGCCTCTTCTTAGACAAAAGGATGATGATGGTAGAAGCAGAAGGCTATCTGTCTGCCCTCAGTTCCTGAGCTCCCAAGAAAAGAAATTTTTTGTTAGAGGAATTAGACTGTGGCTCTAAAGCATATGGAAAGCCTCTACCAGTAAGTTATATAATCAGGGACTAAGTTCTTTGGGGTATGCAGCAGATAAATGGCATTTTTGACTCTTGACACTGGTAATTGATCACCTGCTAGAATGAATCATGAAGGGAGGGTATGTGAGAACAGGAGGGACCTTTCTATAATCACGAGTTTCTAAATCCAAAGGCTGTGGTGACTGTAAGACCCCTCTCCAGTTTTGGTGGCTCCTAAAAAATAGGGCATATTATAATGACACATGGATGTTTTATAGTCCCATCTATCTAGGTATGACAATATTAATTGAACTGTCAGATTGCTCGGGACTGAGATGCTTGGTCAAAATACTTGGAATTACAGAGAAAAAAATTCCCAGGGGGTCAAAGCAGGTGTACTCAATGTGGAATGCAAAATTCACAGAGTTAGTGTTGCCTGCCTGCTTTTATCTGGTCAGAGATTCCAGGGAGCTGTGGGGCTCATTCATGCTTGAAGGATTATATTAAGATGCCTGGATCTTGCAGAGCTGTCTCAGGCAAGCATGTTGTGTGCACAGCTGGTTCTGTTACCTTAAAACACCAGTTAGTTTTGAATTAAGGCTTTGATGAAAGATGTCAGTGTTGATCTTGGGAAACTCTTTACACATTAATTCAAGAGACGTGTTAGCTAAAGAGTTTGGGGCATAGGTTTGGAGATGTACTAAGAGGAGAAAGGGAAACAAGGTATTATTTCTATATTACCTGATTCTGGTTGGGGAAAAGTGTTAGACCTTGCCACTTTCTGAAATTTGGGTTGGGAATTAAAACACAGATTACTATTGATTTTAAAATGTTGAGTTCATTTAATCATGAACACAGCATTCAGCATTTTCTCAATGGATATATAGCAGTGCTAACTGTAAGAAAAAAGAGGAGAATTAACTTTTTGTCTTGTAAATAGCAACCCAGAATTCTAACTGCCCAGGATTCTGAAGAATAAATTCATTGAGGCTGCCCAGTTTTTGCAACTGCCATGAAACCACTTAAAGATTTTATGTCTGAGAGCCTTGCTCAAGATTGTTATTTAAAAACGACTGTAATGTGGAATACAAGTGCCTTAAGGAAACTGTCCTAGAAACTCATAGTCCAAGGCAGGTGAGTTCTGGCCACTGTTCGGTTGGTCTAAGAGAAGTACCATTGTATGGAGATTTTAAGTAGTGTCTAGTTGGCTGTGCCCAGCCAGGAGGGTGATGGGAGGGTGAGCATATCACTTCCCTATTTTCTATTCATTGCCTTTACCAATCTACCCCAAAATTGGGAGTTATCAGTCCTAGAGCACCCACTTGGACCTGCCTATTTGTCTTCTCACACTTGTCTCGCTTCTACATGAGATAAGTTATGCTTTTTCTTGCCTTCATATCTTTGTTCACTCCATTCCTTTTATTTAGATCCCCTTCTGCTTCTCAGAGTTCTTCCCAAATCCCCTGTTTCTGAGGTTGCCACATAACCCCTTGGAGCTAGATGTTCAGTAAATACCTAAGACATGAAATGAAGTGAAACAAAATGAAATAAAAAAGGGTCATCACAAGATCCAGCTTTTTCATACCTTCTCCCTGTGAGGTGCCCTTTAGTGGCTTCCTGATCACTAAAGGCATTCGCCATTGGTAGGACTGCCCTTGACTGGGCGCTGCTGTTACCCCAAGTCTCCAAGCTGCTCTGTGTTTTCAGGAGCCCTCCATGTGCCAGGGCAGGAGTGGAGAGCTGGGCATGTCCTCTTCTCTATTACTCTTTGCTTTAAGGATACGAAAACAGTGTTGCTTTGTCTGTTTCCTACTGGGAGCTCAGAGTAAACACAGCTATACATTCTTGATTAACATCTCTCAGCCTCCTTGTAATTCAGATAAATCCAAGTGAGAGGCATCATGCTGTAGTGCATTCATGCATTTATTCATGGACGAATGAATAAATTCATGGATGAATGAATAAATGGATGAATGGAGTACAGCATGATATCTCAATTCAGTGATATCCTGCAGATCTGACTCTGAACCAGTAAGGGGTTCAGGGTCAGATCCGTAGGATACAATGGTGATCCAGTAGATAGCATCCTTGCCCTCAAAAATTTAGGGCTATAGTACTAAGCCAACTTGGTGTGTCTACCTCCTTTGTCTTTAGGTGTTTTCCCTGTAAGCTTCCTCTGATTCTTAGCAGGTGGATTCTGGGCAGGTCTGTCCTGCTCTTCTGCCAGGTGAGGCCAGGCAGGTGTAATGGGGCTGGATTTAATCCTACCTGGAGGTGACAGTGGGCCATGCAAGGGGTGGGGGAATCTCTGTGTCTTTCATTCCCTCCCTCCCAAGATCAGGTGCTTGGGGCTTACCCTTTCATACTCACCCTTGACTCAATGTCAGACTCCTACCCTCCTACCCTCGGTTTCAGAAGGTTTATAAGCCTGATGAATAGGACTTGCCCATGTGGGACAGTTTGGATGGCAAGGCCGATTCTTGCGTGGTATGCAGCTGATGGTGGAAACAAGGACAGCTCGGATGGCTGTTCAAGGCAGGTGGCAAAGGAGCGCACAAGAATGGTGGCTGATGGTGTGCAGGTTGGGATCAGCTCCTGCCTGGATCTTAGGTACTGGTCAATGACCACATGTGTTGGGCACGGCCCTGGGCAGTCACTCAGAGCTGACCCAGCTCCTTTCGGTCCTGTCTGTCCAGTTCTGGCCTCCTCACCGTAGATTCACAGAGCTCTGCCCAGGTCAGACTCTCCACTTCCTAGCCTGGGCAGCTCTCCTCTGCTGTCCATGTCACACTCTCCGGTCTTTGTCTATTTTTTTTGACAATCCACTCATTCGAGCAGTTTCTCAAAGAGGATGCTTTTGGCATTGTGATAATTAAATAGTCATAATTAAATCCCTGCTCCCAGATTTCCAGCTTAACCCTACTTCCCAACTCCACCATCCTTGAGAAAGAGGGGGAGGTACCACTTCTCTCGCAGATCCCAATGAGAGGGTCATGGTCACAAACTCTAAGCCTTGTTTCCTTCAAAGTTCAGCTTTTGATTCTCAAAAACTTTTTTTCCTCTCAAAAAGGCTGGTTTCTACAATACAAAAATGTTTGGATTTCCCCAATTATCTTTTTTCTGTTATATATTTTTAATATCCATGTACAAGCTTAGAAACTGAATATTAAAATGGCCTTTTTGCATCCCTGCTGTTATTCTACCTGGGGCAATGAATGGGTGGGGGCGGGATAGGGCCTGGCAGTTCCAAGGAAAATCTGTGTTCAACATTTCTAAATTTCAGTGCAGTGCCCATGTCTGTCTCAGCAGAAAAAATATAGCTTAGGCTCCAGTGGGCGCCTTACTCCATCAGCTGTAGCTTTCTATGATGTCACCTGGAGCATCGTCCACCCCCACATTGGCCCCACTTTAATCAAGATAGAGAAAAATACAGCATGGCTCCTTAAGATGTCCAAAGCTAAAATAGAAGAATCATTTGCCAGGGGGTGGGGGGTACAGATTTAGGAAAGAGATGACAAGACACATTTCTAGTTTGAAGCGAGTAGATATGTAGCAGAAGGCAAGGACAACTTTGGAGAAATTGCAGAGCAGTTGAGGGTCCCAGGCCCTCAGGCAAAGG
The DNA here is from genome assembly GCF_028858775.2 of Pan troglodytes. Lineage (NCBI taxonomy): Eukaryota > Metazoa > Chordata > Mammalia > Primates > Hominidae > Pan > Pan troglodytes. The sequence continues at coordinate 105,625,240 of NC_072405.2, forward strand.
CTAAGAAAATTATTCAGAATAAAAGCAGCATCTCATTAGAAAATATGTGTGAGGTAGATTGGTAAATAATGAAGAAATATAAAAGCCGAGAATGCTTATCTTGCTTCACTAAAAAGTGAACAGCAATCAGAATGGCAAAGAATAAAAGACGTAAAAAGAGTAAAATGACAAAGAGCCTGTTAGTACTAAGTGTGGCCAAGGGGGTGGGGTGGGGAGTGAACATTTGCTTACTTAGCCATTAAGATGGTGAATTCAGATATCCAGATTCTGGAGTATAGTTTGACAAAAGTATTGATATCCTTAGAAAATATATACTGTTTGATAAAGTAATTTCACTCTTGTATATACAAAGAATGTTTATCCCAGCATTATAATGGAGAAAAATTGGAAAATATCTAAATGTAAATCAGCTAAGGATTAGTTAAAGAAATTTATGGCATGGCCATTCCCCATGATAATGTTGATCTGTATTTATTGATCAGGAAATGTAACCATCTGTTTTTTGTTAAATTTTTTTTGACATACAATAAAAGTACATAATTAATATATAAAACTTGCTGAGTTTGAAGGTAAGTATATCCCCGTGAAACTATCACAGTAATCTATGCCATAAACCTATCTGTCCGTCACTTACAATCACCTCCAAAATTTCCCCCATTCCTTTTATTATTACTTTTGTGATGAGAGCATTTAACATAAGCATATTTTAAATTGTACAATACAGGATTGTTAACTGTAGGCACTATGCTATACAGTACATCTCTAGGACTTATTTGTCTTGTATAATAGAAATTTTGTACCCTTTGACTAACTTCTCCACATTTCTCCTCCCCTATCATATGTTTTTGTTTTGTTTTGGTTTGAGACAGAGTCTCACTCTGTCACCCAGGCTGGAGTGCAATGGTGCGAGCTCGGGTCATTGCAACCTCTGCCTCCTGGGTTCAAGTGATTCTCCTGCCTCAGCCTCCCGAGTAGCTGGCATTACAGGCACTCACCACCACGCCTGGCTAAATTTTGTATTTTTAGTAGAGACGGGGCTTCACCATGTTGGACAGGCTGGTCTCAAACTCCTGACCTCAGGTGATCTGCCTGCCTCGGCCTCCCAAAGTTCTGGGATGACAGGCGTGAGCCACTGTGCCCGGACATATGTTTTTTAAGTGGGAAAAAAATAAGACAGACTATAAAGCATCTAAAGATAGTGTCATGCCATCTTGGTAAACATTTTAAATTTTATATATATATATAAAATTTCCAAACTATATATATATATATATATATATATATATATATATATATATATATATATATAGTTTGGAAATGTCTAAAAGGATGTATGCTAAAATGCTATCTGGGCTGTAAGATTGTAGGCGATTTTCATTCTTTTCCTTATAATTTGTATTTTCTGAATGCTTGGTAAAGAGAATAATCGGAATAAAAGAAGGTACTTCCTCTTAGGAATCCAGTTTAGGTTATTTGTGCTTTTCTTCTCATCAGTAGCCAGAAAATGGCTGGGAAAGATGGGACAGACAGAGCAACTTGCAAGGGTCCTGAGACTGCCCTGGGAGCCTAAGGTGATTGATTATAGCTTTTCTTTCTGGAATAAAGAAAAAAGAAGATTCAATAAACAGTTAAACAGAGTTTGGATTTCTTTTAACTTTTGTTCTGCCAAGTATATAGCCCATGTGTGAGAAGAAGGTATTTGTCATACCATACTAGTGTTTTATTTATTAGGAGGAAATGATGTATTTTGATGTCCTCACAGAGGTAAATGGAGCAGGCTTATTTGTCTCTGTAGGACTATTTTCACTTTTTATCTTTCTAACAGCAACAAAATGGAGCTGACCCCATCAAGATTGCCTTATGCTCATTACCTTAGGGGAGGTCTGAATTGGCTGGAGGAAGCAGGCACGTGGGGAAAAATGGAGACCAAGCCCCAGAATGGTTAATCAAGTGTGGTTTAGAAGCCCAGTTTCATATTATTTATTTTTCACAGGAGTTTTGTTCTTTAAACAAAAGAAACAAGCACAACAAGCATGGCCATACCTTAGTGGGTCCACAGTTAGGTCTGAGCTTGGACCTATCTCCTCTGCATCTGCAGTGGAGCCACGCCTCACTCGACTCAGTAGCAGGTCATGTGTATGTGGGAATATTAGGGATTGTAGGAGGGTTATTAGCATCACTGGAAGCCTCAAATTTGAATTCCATCTTAAAGACTGGTAGTTTAGGGGGAGCTGAATGATGAGAACACATGGATACATGAGGTGCAGAGGGAACACACACACTGGGGCCTGCAGGAGTGTGGGGGTGGGAGGAGAGAGAGAATCAAGAAGAATAGCTAATGGATGCTGGGCTTGATACCTGGGTGATGGCATGATCTATGCAGCAAACCACCATGGCACACGTTTACCTGTGTAACAAGTCTGCACATCCTTAGTTTTATTTTTTAGACCACTTTATTGGGGCATGATTGACATGCAAAAAGCTGTGGATATTTAGGGTATACAACTCCATGAATTTGGGGAGAAGTATACACCTGTGAGACTATCACTACCATCATATCAAGGCCGTAAACACATCCATCACCTTCCAAAGTTTCCTCCCACCTTCTTTATTATTGTCATTATTATTTAATTATTCATCTTGGTGGTAACAACAGTTAACATTAGGTTTACTCCCTTAGCAAATTTTAAATATACAATACAGTCTTGTTAGCTATAGGCACCATAGTAGATCTCCAGAACTTATTTATCTTGCATAACTGAAACTTTGTACCCTTTGATCATCACCTCTCCTTTCCCCTGCCCCCAGGGCCCTGGCAACCCACTGTTCTACTCCCTGCTTCTGTGGGTTAGACTATTTCAGATTCCACATGTAAGTGAGATCATACAGTATTTGTCTTTTAAAGAAACCACCAGTATTTTATTACTTTTATGCTAGGAAGCCTCTAAGTTTTGTATTATATACATCCTTTAGTGAATAGAAAAGTGTGCTGATAGCTTTTGTGAATGTATTTCTGAAAAGTGCAAGAAAATGCATTATTTACAAGCAGGTTAAACATTCCTCCTGCAATTTCATTTATGAGCTTAATTTTCCCAAACCCTCATGAATACCAAAAGGTAAACTCCATCTCAGCACACAATTAGTGGCTTTATATATATAATTCTTATTTGATCATTAAAACAGTTTCTGAGCTCTGCAGACCAATCTCTTCTCCCCTCTTGACCCTGCCAGCCTTTATTTTGCTCTAGCTTTATGCAATGACCTCCACCCCTGCCAGCCTTTTTGTCTGGCTAGGCCCACATATGCGTAACTGAAATATCATGAATTCCAGATGAGTAGGATCCAAATTTGTGAGCTTATTCTATATGCTTATTAATTCCACTGCCCCACACAGGTGGAAATGTGGTTTTGAGAGATGTTGGACACTGTGAATGTTCTCCATGCACTGCAAGGATGGAAAAAACATGTGCTAAATAACTCTGAGCTGACCGACTGTAAAAACTCATGGTGCGCAATAGCTCTTAAATTTTTATAATGGCCTGCTTACCTTTGGTGGTCTCGTTACTAGGCTTCAGTAATTGTTATGTTGGGATTCTGTCTAATGGTGGAAGCATGAGGTAACATTGTTTTAAGATTTCTTAAATGAGTTAATACCTGGGAGGTGCCCTTGCCCCTTTTCACTCATTAAACAGAATGTCTTTGTCTCTTAGCTTATATGAAATACATTTAAGAGGACAAAAGAGTTCCTAAAGGGAATAAAAAAATGTACTGGAGTGAGATGTAAGAATGCACCCAGTCAAACCCTGCATACAAGCTTATGATGAGAAGCTAGGTGGTGGTCTACTTTGTTAGGTTAGAAATGTTCTTAAAAGAACACCAGCTACCAAAGATGGGAACTGTGTGTATATATTGAAATAAAGTGGGAAAACCAGGTCAGCCTGAGGATTAATAGGAGGCCAAAGTGGCTTTAAAAAATAGGCAATTGAAGCAAAGTGCTTTTAAAGTTTCACTTATTTAATTAAAAGTCACAATTATTCATTTATCTGAAGCTGTGGTTTCTTTCTAGATTCATGGTTAAGAATATTGATTCTGGTGCTAGACTTTCTGTCTTCAACTGTGGGCTAGCTTTGTCATATTGGGTGAGTTGTTCACTTATGTAAGCCCTAGTTTTCTCATCTGGTAAATGGGGAAGACAACAGTGTCTTATAACATTGTTATGTGGCTTTTTTTTTTTTTTTTTTTTTAGGCTTTAAGTTTTAGGGTACATGTGCACAATGTGCAGGTTAGTTACATATGTATACATGTGCCATGCTGTGCACTGCACCCACTAACTCGTCATCTAGCATTAGGTATATCTCCCAATGCTATCCCTCCCCCCTCCCCCCACCCCACAACAGTCCCCAGAGCGTGATGTTCCCCTTCTTGTGTCCATGTGTTCTCATTGTTCAATTCCCACCTATGAGTGAGACTATGCGGTGTTTGGTTTTTTGTTCTTGCGATAGTTTACTGAGAATGATGATTTCCAATTTCATCCATGTCCCTACAAAGGACATGAACTCATCATTTTTTATGGCTGCATAGTATTCCATGGTGTATATGTGCCACATTTTCTTAATCCAGTCTATCATTGTTGGACATTTGGGTTGGTTCCAAGTCTTTGCTATTGTGAATAGTGCCACAATAAACATACGTGTGCATGTGTCTTTAGAGCAGCATGATTTAGAGTCCTTTGGGTATATACCCAGTAATGGGATGGCCAGGTCAAATGGTATTTCTAGTTTGTTATGTGGCTTAAAGGAAATAATCCATATAAAACATTTAAATAGCATGATGACTGGACTCAATAAATACTGTGAATTTATGAGTGGTTCTTGTTCCACAGATGGTGTTATTTCTGCTCTAGACTTGAAGGATGTAATATATTTTTAATATACACTTTGTGTCTTCACACATATCTTTTTTTTTTTTTTTGAGACAGTCTCGCTCTGTTGCCAGGCTGGAGGGCAGTGGCGCAATCTCAGCTCACTGCAACCCCCGCCTCCGGTTCAAGTGATTCTCCTGCCTCAGCCTCCTGAGTAGCTGGGACTACAGGCACCCGCCACCATGCCTGGCTAATTTTTATTTTTTATTTTTTGTGTTTTTAGTAGAGACAGGGTTTCACCATGTTGGCCAGGATGGTCTTGATCTCTTCACCTCATGATCCACCCGCCTTGGCCTCCCAAAGTGCTGAGATTATAGGTGTGAGCCACTGCACTCAGCCTTCACACATATCTTATTTGATTCTTCCCACCATCTTTTGCGGTAGGCAGGGTAGGTGTTATTATCACCTTGTAATAATCAGGGTAGGGTAGGTAACATAGTTTGGATATTTGTCTCCTCCAAATCTCATGTTGAAATTTGATCCCCAGGGTTGGAGGTGGGGCGTGGTAGGAGGTGTTTGGGTCATGGGGGTGGATCACTCATGAATGGCTTGGTGCCTTCCCCATGGAAATGGGTGAGTTCTCTGTTAGTTTATGTGAGAGCTGGTTGTTGAAAATAGCCTGGCACCGCTACTCTTGTTCTCTCTCATCCTCCCTCTCTGGTCATGGGATATGCCAGCTCCCCTTCTTCTTCTGCTATGATTGGAAGCTTCCTGAGGTCCTCACCAGAAGCAGATGCTGGCACCATGCTTCTTGTACAACCTGCAGAACCGTGAGCAAAATAAATCTCTTTTTAAAAATAAATTATCCAGCCTCAGTTATTCCTTTATAGAAACATAAAACAGACTAAGACAGTAGGCTTCAGTAATAAATAGGCCCCCAAAACTTTGGTGGCTTAACCCAATCAATGTTTACCCATTGCTAATGAAACAGTCCAAGGAAGATATTTTGGGTTAGAGGGCAGCTTTCTTTCACAGGGTCATTCTGGGATATATTTTCCAGCTTTGCCATCCTTTAATATGTAGACAACCAGGTCCTCATCGTTATCCACGTGCAACTGGTGGGAAGAGGAAAAGGTGGCACAATAAATTTTTGGCTTGAAAAATGGCTCACATCACTTCTGTGCATATTCTGCTGGGTAGGAATGACAGTTACATGGCCATGTGTAACTGGAAAGGACACCAAAGATAGAGTCTAGCTGTGTGCCTGGGAAGAAGATGAAACATATGCCAGATTTATGGTGAAGAGCTAGCGGTCTCTGCCACACATGCATTTAACAGGGTGAAACTGAGTTCCTGGGAAGCTAATGCAATTTGCCCAATGTGGCATAGATCTTTGTAGCCATCGTCCAGTATGTTGGGATATGATGTGAATCCTAGCTAGAATCGTAATTGGGGGCAGCGGGGCAGTGAAGAGGATGTAGAAGGAAAATAAGACAGAGCTGGGGTCACAGAGAGCTAGCCGGACATGTGGCGTGGGGATGCCCATCCAAGCAAATTCCCTGGAGGGTGCTCACAGCTGCTTTGTTTAGTGCTCCATGCCACTTTGCTTGCATTTCTTGCTGTTTCTTTTTCCCATTTGTAAACGCCTGCTGGGCCACTTGCCCTGGGTAAAGAAGTTTCAAATCTCCACTGAGATAAAACAATAGCACCTCCCCAGCTGCTATTGTTGCAGGCACCCTGGCTGTAGGCTCAAGGAGAAAACCTTGAATCAATTTGCCTCATGGAGGCCGAGGAGTTGGCTGCCTGCCCTTCACAACTTGTTAAAGTGAACACTTAGACTCTAGGGGGGCGAGAGGGTTGATTCTCGCTCCGTGATCCTCCCCACTGATTGTTTTAGGTGCTGGGATGTCAGTGTCACAGTTCTGGGGTGGGGGAGGGGTTTAGTGCTGAGCCTTCCATCTCTTTCTTGCCTGAAATGCTTTTAAAAAGTAAAACTTCAAATTTGCTGGAATTTTGCCTAGATACTTTTTCTCTCCCAGCCAGACTCAGATACTCCCCCAAAGTTGTTCCCTTGGGACAAGAGTCTCAAAAGCCCATGGCTCCTCCCATTCTGGGAGAGATGATTAATACTCAGGTCACAAACACTTCAGACCCATGATGGAGGGGGCTCCCTGTCCATCCTGGCCGATGGCCGATTGGACCAGCCAACAAGTTTTGTTTTACTTGACATGAAAGCTGGTTGAAGTTAAGCAGGAGACATGTTTTTGTTTCTTTAATAAATAAAAGTAAGGACTCTGTACATGAATAAAAGTAAAAGTCACTCCCCTGAGGATTTTAGGCTTCCAAAAATAGTCCCAAGCTTAGCCAAGGCCAATGCAGCCAGAATTTCCATGGAAAGCTTCGCTGGTGAGGAAGAGGCAGTGCCAGGGGATGTACAAACAGGCTGTCCCGTCTTCTCCCCCAGGCCCTTCGTGTCTCAGCCGCCGGGAGTTTAGAAAACAGGTTTTTGAAATCGGGTTCATTTTCTGGTTTGAGATAAGTCAATGGCAGCAGCGGCACTATTTATTTATCATGGAATCCAATTTAGGGGCTGCAAGGGCTCTATGGAAGTGGATGGCGAGGTGGTTTACAGTGGAGGAGTTGGGGGAATTTGTCCTTGTCAGACAGGGAAGACTTATTTCTTGAATGAAAGATGCAGCAGGAAAATTATACTAAACAAACAGATGTTTTTAAAAAGTCTGTTTTAAAGTAGCTTTCTCTTCCTCCAAATAATTGATTATTCATGGCAAAGGCGAGCCGGTTAACAGCAAGAAATTGTTTCCCAGTATTTGTTGTTGGAGATTCCCACTCTTCAGGGTTTGCTGCACAGCTTAGAGGGCTGTTGATCTTGTCCACCTGCACCCACAGCCCAGTTGTCTCTCCTTGAACGAGACTGTCTGAAGTATTAGCATTTTTCTGCCCAGCACACTTTACTGAAATTAGGGTTTTAGGGGAACTATTAGAAATATGAGAAAAAAAGAACTGTACCGGCCAGGGTGGGTCGCACCACCTCTGCTGTACAATGACGCTTAGAAGGTGCTGTGGCTCAGAGGAACAAACCTGAAGTTTCAGGAAAGCGGATTTTAAAAATAAGCACCCTTTTGTGGGAGGGAGGGTGGTGGTGACATTTTTAGCTATTAAAAATTCAGCTGCTTGGGAATCAGTGCATAGTTGCTTGAAAAATGGTTTTTCATAAATGAATGTGTTCTTCATGAAATTAAGGAGACTTAAAAAGGGCTCAGAAGGCAAAATCAGAAAATCCTCCAAGGGTACCTCAAGCTGAACAAAAGAGGAAAATACTCTTTTCTGCCATCTCAAGTTGTAACTTGGTTTTTCTCATGTGCTCTAATTTGGAGGGTGTGTGTGTGTGTGTGTGTTCAGGATATGGAGAAGGTTTAATTACACACATTACCCATCAGAAACTTACCAAATGCCGGTTTGAAAGACAGAAAAAGTAAACTGGAATAAACAGTGATTATAAATTTTATTTTAATTCATATTTTTCAGTGGGCCAAATAATCATGGCAACAGGACTTTTAGAAGCACGTCCTCTGAAAGCCATTTTCTGCCTGTGGTTGGAAAGGGACTGTGAGTCTTTCCTCAGGAAGTCAGTAGCCCTACCTGGTGAGGTGATCAAGAGTTTGCTAGCACAAGAGATGAAGGTATGTCATCTTATTTCCCTTGATTACACTGGAGGGGAAGGTAGCAAACTCATTAACTGTGGAAAATAATACAACATGTGTTTTTATTTTGGAGTCTTCAAAGAAATGATTTTAAGAAGGCTTCTTGGTCACTTAAAATTTTAAAACAAGGCCAGGTGCAGTGCCTCATGCCTGTAATCCCAACACTTTGGAGGCCAAGGCAGGCAGATCATTTGAGGCCAGGAGTTCAAGACCAGCCTGGGCAACATGGTAAAACCCCATCTCTACTAAAAACACACAATTAGCTGGGTGGGGTGGCACATGCCTGTAGTTCTAGCTGCTCAGGAGGCTGAGATGGGAGAATTGCTTGACCCCAGGAGGTGGAGGTTGCAGTAAGCCAGGATTGTGCCACTGCACTCCAGCCTGGGCAACAGAGCAAGACTCTGTGTCCAAAAAAAAAAAAAGTTTCAAACAAAACTACAATCACAATAACTGAAAAACAAACAGTTTTTTCTTTTTGGTTAGAAAGAACTCGTGCACTACAAAGACAAATCCCACTTGGGCCAGAAGCATGTGTTTACCACTGGTGAGCTGAGATTCTTTGACAATGCCCATCTTTCATGTTTCTAGTCTTGGATACTCTTCTTGTCAATTTTAGCTGTAAACATACTTAAAAGTTATAATCCTATCCTGTATGTTTTGATACCCAACCCTTCAGATACTCGGTCAGAAGAGTGTAGTGCTGCTAAGAAATGTTGTAGTCTCATTAAAGAAACATTTTAGTGAGAATGTTCAAGAAATTGTCTGCTTGTGAATGCTTGTCTCTGTGTTGGGAAAACATCTGGGTAAATAGTAAAAAAAAAAAAAAAAGTCAGTTAATAAAGAAGATGGTGTTTTATAGTATATCAGATCTTCAAATGTTAGTCCACCCTGGCAGTGCACCTGTTGTAGACAGCAATGCCTCCCTTTATAAAAGAACATCTCCTCTTTCCAGCTTCAATCATAGAAACATGCATTTCAGTAAACAAGTCCATCTTTACCATAAGCTGTGCCTTTCACAAGTCCATAGCCTTCAATGTTAACCCTCCTGGGTCATCTTTCTTACTTGAAGTGGCTGGCTCACCTGTTTTGACCCTTCCCCATAATGAAGTTTCTTTTCTTTCTCAGTGACAATTTCCATTGTCTTCAGGTTGGTGTGCCTGCATCTCCCTTAACCACAATCGTGGATTGTTGCATGCCTTGTAGGACACCTAAACGTCACTCCTAATTTGAAGATGAAGAAATTGAGCCAGGAATGACAAAGGGGTTTCTCCTATCTCAATGTGAATATAAAGGTCACCTGCTTTGTTGCCTAAATATTTCTCGGAGCTGTCACCACCTCTTTCCCCCAACATCCTCTGCCCTAGGTCAGTATTCATCACCTTTCTCTGGACCCTATCAAAATTGCCTCTGGTGTAGTCTCTCTTTAGCTAGTCCCTCCCACTGGAGTTAGACCAGTCAATCTAAAATATGAATGTGGTCAATGCCACTTCTGTGCTTTATACCTTCAGTGAGTACCCATCACCTTTCAGATGAGTTTCAAGTTTTTTAGCCCGGTATGCCAGCTGCGCTGTGACATAACCTCTGTCTCTCTAGCCTGATTTTAGAAAATCTTTTTCATCTCATTCTTTATGTTCTATTAACATTGAGCTGCACGTGGTACCCCCAACATATATCCACACCACCAAACTTCACTTACATTTGAAGTTTTGCTCACATTGTTCCTGTATCAGTCAGATGTTTTGGTTGCAAGCAAATGAAACAAACCCTGGTTAACTTAGGCTGGAAAGAAATTTATTAAAGGGACATTGGGCAGCTTACAGAAGTGCCACTAAACCTGAAGAACTAGGTCGGAGGCTAGCCAGCTGAAATCATAGCTCAAATCATGCTCTGGAACAGATCTATTGAGTTCACACCACTGCAGCCCCCAACGTTGTGGCCAGCACTGTCCACACTCTGACACTGGGACCTGGGTGCTGCCCCTGGCTCCGTTGGCATCACAGTCTCTGGGAACGAGACCTTGGGATGACGGCTGACGGTGCCAGAAATGACTTTTCATGGTCTGTGTTTCATTGTACCATTGGCTCCTGATTTAATGCTTTTGGCATGTGTATCTATCTGATTGTCCAAACCTAAGTCACATGCCTACCTAACTGTATAGAAGAAAGGGAAGTCTCAGGGTTGTACACCTTCTACAGTAGGAATTCTACCAAGCTTCAAAAGGAGAAAAATTCTCTAAACAAAGGAATGAAGTTCAGACACTGAGCATCCCAAAGAAGGATAGCTGGCCATTATAATTCCTCAGCCTTTGTGACAATTCTGTGAGCTGCTCAGTGTCCTTTCATGGCTAACTTGTAGTGCTTTGTCACATCTTTATTTGCCTAGTTAAATCTTGCCCATGTTCTAACATAAACACAAGTATATTTGCTGCAAAGAAGTCTTCCTTGCACCCCAGGTTGGGATTAATCTTTTCCTTAGCCTTTGGGCATATTTATGCCTTATTGGTTATGACATTTTATTGTGTTCCTGTTTAAGTATTTGTGTCTGTGTCTCATTTGTAAGCCCCCCACGGGTATGCACTTTGCCCTAGACATCTTCCAGTGCCTAGCACAGTGTTTGGCTTATACGACATGTCCAATGAATTCATTCATTCACTCACTCATTCACTCACTGTTTGTTGAACTGAATGGAGCTAAATTGCCAAAGATTACACACGTAATCAGTGACATAGGTGGAGTAAAATTCAAGTCTCTTCACTTTAGTGTTTCTAAAGTAACGGAAGCTGTGACATCCCTCCTTTTTTCTCCTTTCCCCTCTTCCACCCTAATCATTATTTATTTCTTTTCATAGTTTAGCTTCTGCTAGTCTTCATCCTTCCCAGTAAGTTTCTCTCCTAACCATTGCCTTGGCAAATGGTTCAAGGAACCCAGAGCTGTTGATTTGTAAACTGTGGCCCTGCCAGGTCAAGGGGAGGCATGAAAACCTTGGACTTGGAGTAAGCAAATGCAGAGAACTTTTGGGAAAATATGTGCAGCTACAATTTTGTCTTCAGTAATTATGCCAGGAATTGAATTAGGTTTTCTTGGAGCAGAAGGTCTAATAGATCAATGCTCTGGCCCATGAGCCCTCCAGCCAAGAAGTGCATGCGTTTTTAAGAGGAACATAAACACAGCTCACACTGGTCATACAGCAGCTTGGGTAGATGGATTTATACTTCAGCAGACAGTTGGTCCCTGGGTAGAAACATGGGCCAAGGGCCAGGAGACCCCCAGTTCAATTTCCAGTTAAGTCATCTCTGTTTATTTCTCACAAAATACATATTTAAAAAAATTTGAAATTAAAACGTCATGCTTAAAACACTCTACAGTAAACAGAGGCCTTAAAAGAAGATCTGTTGCCAGCATCACTTTTTGTTAAAGCTGTATCCAATTTAAAGTTTATTTTATACCCAGGATACGGAATGGTGCACAGAGTGCTGAGAAATTACCACACATCTGGGCAGGACCAATCAGATGTTTTGGCAGGACATCTCCCTGAACGGGACACCCCCAAGCTTGTGGGGGTGGCTTCAGGCATTGATGAACACATGTGGACAGGCACAAGGGGCATTAAAAACAAGGTGTGTGCATCTACAACCCTCTCCTTTCTGCTGCGCCCAACAAGTTCTATTGATTCTACCTCTTACATATCTCTCATATTGCTCCTTTGTCTTCATCTTCTCCCCACCCTGGTCCCATCGCTATCACCTCCTAATTGGTCTCTCTGCATCCACTATTGTCTCTGTCCAATCAGTCTGCACCATGTCACTCACACCACCCTCATCTACTTCAAATCCATCGGTGGCTTCCTGTTGCCGTTAGAATAAAGGCAAAAATTCTTAACATGGCCCAAGCCCTTATGATCTGGCCCCATCCAGCTCTCCAGCCTGATCTGCCCTCTGTAGGGCAACCACGCTGGCCTGCCAGCCATGTGACCTTGTGCCACATCCCTCCTGCCCCAAAGACACCCTCGTGCTGTTCCTTCTACCTTGGGAGCACTCCACGATGCCCTACCCCTTGCTCTTCACTGGCTTAATGCCCACCTATGCTTCAAATCTTGGTTTTGAGATCACTTCCTTAGAAAACTCTTCTGTACCCTCCCACCCCCATGAGATCCCCTTGTTCTCTACTCTCACAATACTGCAAGAGCATTTTTCTGCTTTTTAGCATTTATTGTCACTTGAGCTGACACATTTATTTCTGTGATTTGAAGAATCTTGTTGTTTCCACTAACAATACTGGAAACATGTCTGGAGGACTAATTGCAAACCTAGAAGTTTCTAAGTGTGTCAGTATATTAACATACTTGGTTTTTACAAAAACGGAGAAAATATTTCCTATTTCTACCCTCCCTGAGGGCTTAGGTAACTAGCTCACGGCCACACACCTAGTAATCACAGATTTGGGATTTGAGCCAGGCCGGCTGACCCCACGGTGCACATATTTCATCACGATTCTGTGTTGCCTTCCTACTACATCAGTGTTTCTCAATGTTTGCTTCATGTTTGCCCTCCCTCCCACCCAGCTCTTGAGGCCAAAGAACCTTTGTTTAGATATGTTTTACTGATCTCCCATGAAATTTTACTACCACAACTACACTGTAGCGTACAGAATAATGCTCCCCTCCCCAAGATATTCACATCCTACACCCTGGAACCTGTGAATATCTTACATTACATGGCAAGGAGGGAATTGAGGCTTCAGATGGCATTCAGGTTGCTAATCAGATGACCTTGAGATGAGATTCGATGTGTCAGGCACTATGCTGGGAACAGGAGATGGAGTAGTAATCAAAGCCAGAGACAATTCTTGTTTTGTAGTCCAGTACGTGCATTCTCCATGGGGGTAATATTGCCCCTAATGGGAAAAATAAATTCTCAGGATGGTGGAAAAAACTTTATTCTCTTCATATATAAAACACAGATATGCATAGAGCACAAACACACACACAGAGTTGTATTAGTTTTCTATTGCTGCTGTAACAAGTTACCATAAACTCAGTGGCTTAAAAAAACAGAAATAATTATCTTACAGTTTTAGGAGCTGTGTCACTGGGCTGAAATCAGGATGTTGGCAGGGCTGCATTCCTTCTGCAGAACCTAGGGGAGAATCTGTTTCCACGCCTTTTCCAGCTCCTAGAGGCTGCTGGCATTCCTTGGCTGATAGTACCTTCCTTCTATGACAGACAATTATCTGGGCGGGCCCAATGTAAACACAAGGGCCCTTATAAGTGGAAAAAGGAGGCGAGAGAGCCAGTGTCAGAGCGATGCAGTGTTAGAAAGACTTGACTGACTATTGTTCGCTTTGAAGATGAAGGAAGGTACTATCAGCCAAGGAATGTCAGCAGCCTCTAGAAGCTGGAAAAGCTGTGGAAGTAGATTCTCCCCTAGATTCTGCAGAAGGAATGCAGCCCTGCCAACATCCTGATTTCAGCCCAGTGACACAGCTTGTAGGACTGTATGATAATTATTTCTGTTATTTTAAGCCACTGAGTTTATGGTAACTTGTTACAGCAGCAATAGAAAACTAATACAATTCTGTGTGTGTGTGTGTGTGCTCTATACATATCTGTGTTTTACGTATGAATAGAATAAAGTTTTTTCTACCACCCCAAGAATTTGTTTTCCCCATTGGGGCAATATTACCCCCATGGAGAATGCATGTACTGGACTACAAAACAAGAATTGTCTCTGGCTTTGATCACTACTCCATCTCTTGTTCCTAGCATAGTGCCAGACACATAGTAGGCACCTAATAAGTATTTGTTGAGTAAATGAGTGAATGAATGATTGAATGAGTATGAATTTGAATTAAGGGCCATAATCCTACTTATGAAAAATAAAAAGGGCTAAAGGACTCCATGTTAGGAACAGAGTGAATCAATGTTTTTGAATAACTATGAGACCATAGTGCTGTGAACAGCACGTTCATCACCACGGATTTATCAATTTCCAAATGCACCTGTAAAAATTGGTTAGACCAATGGAGGCAACAGCAGAAAGAGTCTTGGGAATGTCAGCTCTGGGGTGTGCCATGAGCACAGTTGCAGGCAAATAGCCTTCAGCCATTTGGGGTAATTGCATGAAAGAGCTTCGCATCTAAGGAAAAGTAATCAAGATCTACTGTGAACTGGGTGAAACTACTTGGCTTATTAATAGTCAAGCTTCCTATGTACCAGCTTCCTTTTGTACATTCTCTTTATAGAACCCATGCACAATCAGTATTTTAATCCCCATTATACAGATGACACAGCTCAGAAAGGCCAAGTCCTTGCTCAAAATCTCTTTACAAAGATTTTCTAGGCACTCCAAATCTAGAGAAGGAATGCCTTCCAATTCATTGTCATTATTTTAGCTTACCACAAATCTCTAAGATTTGAGTTTAAATGAGTCATTTTTAAGGTTTAGGTGGAGCCAGGGAACATCAGTGGCATATGCTATTTTTCTGCCAGTTCCCTTTCTTCCCTCTCATTTGCCAAGCGTCCACTCGGAAAGGGCTTTCCAGGGCTCCAGTGTTGGTGGCCCAGCTTTTGCAGGAGAACCTACAACATCATGTGATTTTCTGGCCACCTTGGCTCTGGGGAAGGTGCAGGCTCTTCCCAGGGCCTGCTTTGTGTCTCTGTAGTGGTGATGACGAGAGCACTAAGCTCCATTGGATGACAGGACATGCTGGCTTTGGTTTTGCCCCAGCATTGGCAAGTTGAGCACATTCCTTTTTGACCCTCCTAGAGCTGCTGTGTGGGGCAGTCAGGCAGAATCACACCATTGGGGTGGATCTAGGGGGATGGAGTGTGGAATGTGCTGAGCTCTGTCTTCCTTGCCAACTAGGAATGGGAAGACTGGAGGATTGCTGGAGGGAGGGCAGGGGTCTTCATGGAGGTGGGCAAGATGGGAGCCAGGGCACAGTGCAGTGCAGGAGGCCTCTGGGGGAGTCATTTCTCAGGCACATGAAGGGGATGGTCTCAGAACCACACTTGGCAGGGTCTGTCTCTTCATTTGATCTTACCACATGGCAGTCTTGGTCTCCAGGGCCATGCATAGCTAACGAGGAACACTTGTCTGGCATTCACATTTACAAATAACTTTCCTGTGCAAGATCTCAGGATGGTGAATCTTGAGGGGATCTGATCCAATCTCTCCATGGCTGTTTTGCTTCCACATTTTAGCAATCACTGATTCCAGTGCCTACTATGTGCAACAATAATGGGAAACACAAGCATTTGGATTGCATTTTTCGTTCAACATATTTTTGACTTCCATTATCCAATTTTATCCTATATCCCATCCTGTGAGATTGGATCTTATGCCCTCACTTTTTTCAGATGAGAAAATTAAAGCTTAGGGGGCAAATTAACATGTACTAGTTTGTTAAGCTGTGGACACTAATAATATGATCTACCACAGTAGTAATACTACTGTAAGTGCTTACATTCACTTAATTCTCAGAGCATTATTATTCTCAGTTGACATGTGCAAAACCTGAGGTGCAAAGTGACTAACAACTTGCCCAAGATCATATAGTCAATAAGAAGAGGGAGGATGTGAATTTAGGCAACCTGGCTCCATAGACTAGTTTCAACCACTGTGCTATCCGACAGAGTAGGGCTCAATGCCAGGGCTCAGTTCCATACTGTTCTTTCCTCTCTACCGTGCTACCTTTCTATGCCAAATGATCTGGAATATATAAAGGAAAATGACATTGTTCTTGCTTATAGTCTTTTGGGGGGAAAGGTGTGCAACAGTTGACTCTTCAGGGTGAAAACACTAAATGCTAAGCTGAGGTCAAGGGGAACTCTAGGGAACCCTGAGGAATGGCCCAGGAGACTTAGACCTCATAGTCTCCATAGCCCCTTCCCTGCTGATCCTTTTCATACTGGCCTGGCCAGTCCTAATTTCTCCCTGAAATAGAGTAGCCTTCACAGTTGTCCTGGGTTGGTCATTTTGACCTCATATTTAGGGGTTTGGGGTAATTTCTCTAGGAAGTTTCTCCCTATATGCAGCATGACCAATAAGTGTAGAGGTCACCAGCAAGCAAATTGCTCAAAAGAAGTATCACAAACTGTCCTGTACCAAATGCTCTACTTCCTGAAGATGGAGACCCTTTGGGCGCCTGGCTGGTTCTCACCAACTTGGAAGGATCATGTGTTGCTGCCTCTGTTGGGTGCTGCCATTTCTAATCTTGAACTGAACCCAGCACATCATGGCTACTTTCTCCCAGCTGTGAGCCCAGTTCAGTCTTGCTATACTTCTGGGGTTGATGGTGCAATTAGAGATGTCGTTTAGTTACCATCACCACCATAATTTTGCCAGAATACCTACAGTTTGGTTGCTTTGATAATCATTTCCTGCTAGCTCTGAAAGTATATCTAGGCCCCCCTGTTGGGGTTCTTGCCTGCTCTTCCCTTGCCCACCCCAAGTATACGTCTTTGTCATCATAGCTTGAAACTTCTGGAACTCTGGCCAATTAATGCCTGGTATGGGTATTTAGGAGACATGCATTTGTTTAGTTCAGGCTTTAAATTAACCAGGAACCACCCCCTCAAATTGACTTAGAATTTGTTTGACTATTTGATGTTTGGGGAACAAGTTATACGGAAGTTGGTGTCTCACTCACCAATAAGGATCTCAGATAGTCTTGCTTTGTGGTTTATAGTGAGAAGGTGATAATCCGTGTTCATGGTTATATCACCAAGTAATATAAAACCATCTGATGTCATGATTCCTTAGCACTTTACTCTTAACCTCGATGTAGCATTTAGTACCTATATTAGGGTGATTTGTTTTCATGCCTGTTTCACCCATAGACAATATGCTTCTCAAAGTCAGGAATCTGCCTCATTCATTTTTGCATTTTCAGTCCAAGCATAGTACCTGGAACACAATATGTGTAGAAAAATCAAATCAGTGTCTTTGATCTATTTCATAAATAATTTACTATTGACAACCACTGAATCATAACTATATAGTTATATCTCCAAGTATTAAGTTTTTAGCTTGAGCTGTTTAGTAAAAACTATAGACTAAACTTCTTTTTTATTTCTGCAGCAATCCTGTGTTCTTCCACTTCTCCAAGCATGTGATGGTACAACTGCTTAGCATGCTGAAGGAATCTATTACTTTCACTCATATTGACCATAATTATAGTAACATTCATATTGTACTTACTATATGTCAGGTACTGTTTTAAGACCTTCCATGAGTTTTCACAACAATCCTGTTATTGCCTTCATTTTACCAAGAGCCAAAGAGACTAGCTCAAGTTGATGCTATCTGGGAAAGCTGGGGTTTGGACCTGGTAGAATGAGTCAGAAGGCATGCACTTAGATGCTATGTTATGCTTCATTTTGAGTAACTTCCTTAACCAAGCAACATTTACTGAGATTCTGTGGAATAGATTTTCTCGGATAATCTTGACAATAAGACTAAGAGGTGCAATTTTTATTAGTTTCATTTTTCAATTGAGGAAACTGAAGCACAGTTTAAATAGCTCATCCAAGGTCATATCACTAGTAAGGGGAGAAGACTGAATTTAGAAACAGATGCCCTGCTCCTTCTCTCCTATCACTGCTGGCTACAAATCAATTAACTCCAACCATTTCTTTAATTCTGGGGCCTAGTTTGTCTGAATTTTCACTTTGCCAGTTTGAGTCTTAAGAGGCTTTGGAGTTTAACAGACCTGGTTTGAGTCCCTATTCTTCCACTTTCTAGTTCTGAGACATTGGTCAAGTCAAATTACCTTCTTGGTGTCTCAATTTCCTTGTCATGAAAATGGGTTTTCAAACACTGCATGTTCTCACTTATAAGTGGGAGCTGAACAATGAGAACACATGGACACATGGGGGGAACATCACACACTGGGGCCTGTGGGGGGAGGAGGGAGAGCATCAGGAAGAATATCTAATGCATGCTGGGCTTGATACCTAGGTGATGGGATGATCTATGCAGCAAAGCACCATGGCACACGTTTACCTAGGTAACAAACCTGCACATCCTGCACATGCACCCCTGAACTTAAAAGTTGAAGAAAAAAAAAAGAAAATGGGTTTTATGTGTGAAAATTAGATGAGAGGATGCCTGAGGGGAGGGCCTGGTGCATGGTCAAGCTCCGTACATATTAATTTCTATTCACAGGGTTGGCAAGTGGCCACATGGTCCAGTGGCAGAAGGAGGATTTGAACTCACAACTCCCTGCTTGACCTTGTTGAACCCCTCTACTTCTCATCTGTTTCCTTGTGTTCTTTCTCTGTATCCTCCCATCTTCACCTTATTTAACGGTTTAATTGGGTAAGGGGGTATGTAAATGCCCTTTTCAGAATAGGCAAGTTTTATTAAAGGCTCCTTAATTGATTTTAAAGACAAGAAAGTATTGATTATAGAACTAAATAGTTCTGGGAACAATGTCACCGAGTTAAAGAAGGAGGAGCAATAGCATTAGGTCTGTGAAAATTTGTAGTCTGTGGGCCTATTGTTAGTTAAACCTCAGACAGGTTTTCTGGAAATAGCTGTGTAGAGCAATATATGAATCCTGGAAATAAAAATCAGAAAGATTAGATAACCCCCAGGACAAAACAAAACAAACAAGCACAAACTAAATAAAGGAAAAATAAAAAGAGATAAATAACAAATACCTTCTTACTCTGATAAAACAGATCTGTCCCATTTAGGAGCTATCAAACAATGTCTGCACTTTAACACCATTCTTTTCAGTCCATGAATTTCAAATGCCTTAAATACACTAACTTAAGACAAGTTCTCACCTTCTATAGAAGCAAGGTGGAGGTAGGTCAGCCTGCAAGGTGAACTTGGCTTTCTGGGGGAGGGAGAAGTAGCAGTCTGGCAACTTCACAAGAACCTTTGCTTCTCTGTGTGGCCACGGTCACCTGGCAGCTGCTGTAGCCTGGGCTTGGGCAGCCCCAGGCTCTAACCCCTTCTCAATAACTGCTTTCCTTTTGCAAAATCATGATGTTCTTTCCCAAGTTAGGGGACAAGAATTTTCTTTTCCAGAATGTACTCCGAAGCTAGGATACAATTACTCATCTGGTTTAATTTAAAATGCAAAATCTTTGAAAAATAGGTATTTTCAAAAT
Organism: Pan troglodytes; assembly: GCF_028858775.2. NCBI lineage: Eukaryota > Metazoa > Chordata > Mammalia > Primates > Hominidae > Pan > Pan troglodytes. The sequence goes on from NC_072405.2 coordinate 105,644,944, forward strand.
AAGCATTTTGGTTTGGAGCTCTGGTTCTCATTAACTTGGCTGAAGCTTTTGATGATATGTTGGAACTGCTTAAACACCAGCTCACATGCCTGCTCTCAGGTGTTCCTAAACCCGCTGCTTTCCCTGGGGACCGCAGGCCTGCGGCGTCCTGACAGCCCCACACTGTAGCCTGGTGTTCCCCTCGCTCCATCCGTGACTTTTTTGAAAGGGAGCTGAATGGTTTAATGTGATGTTTTGGTAATCTCTGCCACTCTGCTGAAGTGCACGGGGCAGGAATGACAGTACTTGGGGGTCTGGTTCTGCCTTCAAACACTTGCAAAAATCCTCTGGTATCCATGATCTCTCACCTCTCCTCCTGTCATGCCTCTGTGGCCAGGAACTTACTGTCACCGGAGTTCATTGTACGTGAGTCTTAAAGAAAAACTTTGGCTGAGGCTGAAGAGTCTTTCAAGCCTGATAGGGGTGTATTCAGTATTATTAGACCAAGCCAAATGTAATCTCTATAACTACTGTTAAACCTAGGATGTGTGGAACAAAAAAGACATTCCAGAGGCCTGTCAAATTACATGTCTACTTTAAGGCATTTCTTTTGTCTGTGATGTTCCAAGTACATTAAGAGCATTTCCAGCCAGGCGCAGTGGCTCACACCTGTAATCCCAGCACTTTGGGAGGCCAAGGCAGGAGGATCACAAGGTCAAGAGATCAAGAACATCCTGGCTAACATGGTGAAACCCCGTCTCTACTAAAAATAAAAAAATTAGCTGGGTGTGGTGGTGCATGCCTGTAGTCCCATCTACTCGGGAGGCTGAGGCAGAAGAATCACTTGAACCCAGGAGGCAGAGGTTGCAGTGAGCCGAGATTGCGCCACTGCACTCCAGCCTGGGTGACAGAGTGAGACTCTGTCTCAAAAACAAACAAACAAACAAACAAAAAACATTACCTTCTGCTTCTCAGGAATAACCTTCTTTAGAGAGGAAGGCAGGAGACTTAGGAATCCTTTTTCTACATACAGGTTCCCCGGGAAAGGGATAGCAGGGCTCTGAGACTGCAGTCACCTAAATTTCAGGGTTCCAAGCCTTGGGTGTTATGTGTGTGAGACAAGATTTTTCTCTCGGCATGGTGGTAGAGGTTCTGTACTGTCCACATGAAGCCTCATGCCCCCGACCATCCCCAGAAGCTGTGATTCCACAGAGAGGGTGCATTTGGAAAGCCTTCCTCAACCCCTCACTGCTTTGGTAGGACTTCTGTTCAGAAGACTCCAGAAGAGCTTCTCAGCAGCTTCCCATTTAGAAAGTAAGAAAGGATGCTGTTTTTTTGTTTGTTTGTTTTGGAGACGGAGTTTTGCTCTGTTGCCCAGGCTGGAATGCAGTGGCGGGATCTTGGCTCACTCAATTTCTGCCTCCTGGGTTCAAGCAGTTCCCTCCCTCAGCCTCTTGAGTAGCTGGGATTACAGATACCCGCCACCATGCCTGGCTAATTTTGTATTTTTAGTAGAGACGGGGTTTCACCATCTTGGCCAGGCTGGTCTTGAACTCCTAACCTCATGATCCACCCGCCTTGGCCTCCCAAAGTGCTGGGATTACAGGTGTGAGCCACTGGTCCCAGCCAGGATACAGTCTTAATCTCATTATCCTTCTGATACTTCTGGGGACTCAATCTGCTCAAGCCATAGTCGATTCAACTGTGACCCCACATCCTTGGAATCTCGGCCCTTGCCCCAGAAGGAAAGCCTCTACTCAGAGTCCTTTTCTCCTCATACTGTCCAGGGCTTCTCCCGTCCTCCTTTACTCCGCTGTTCCTTCTCCTAAAAGTTCTGTTCTGTCCTGAAAGAGGACAAGGATGCTTGGTCCTTGATCTTAATCTTCTCTGTGAATGTTCTTTTCACCATCTGCTCAGTAGAAACCTGTTAGAGATCTGTGCTTAGCGTTTTGCTGCTACAAACCCAGTTTCTTACCTCCAATTTTGAAATAAAGAAATGCATTGAGAGCTGAAAGTTTTTCCTGTCCCATTTGGTAACAAAAACTTAAGTTGATGTGCAGGTATTTATTATACTTGCTGTTAATATCCATACATTTCTTTGTAGAAATATGTGTGTTTCATTATGGAGTGCTTTCCAGGTGTTATGTATTGACTGTATGTGTTCCATTATTAACTTCTCTAAAATCTGAAAAATTCTGACTCCAGAAACACATCTGGCTCCAAGGTTTTGGATAAGGGACTGCAGGCCTGTTTTTCTTTTTCTTTTTTTATTATTATTATACTTTAAGTTTTAGGGTACATGTGCACAATGTGCAGGTTTGTTACATATGTATACATGTGCCATGTTGGTGTGCTGCACCCATTAACTCGTCATTTAGCATTAGGTATATCTCCTAATGCTATCCCTGCCCGCTCCACCCACCCCACAACCGTCCACGGTGTGTGATGTTCCCCTTCCTGTGTCCATGTGTTCTCATTGTTCAATTCCCACCTATGAGTGAGAACATGCGGTGTTTGGTTTTTTATCCTTGTGATAGTTTGCTCAGAATGATGGTTTCCTGCTTCATCCACGTCCCTACGAAGGACATGAACTCATCATTTTTATGGCTGCATAGTATTCCATGGTGTATATGTGCCACATTTTCTTAATCCAGTCTATCATTGTTGGACATTTGGGTTGGTTCCAAGTCTTTGCTATTGTGAATAGTGCCGCAATAAACATACGTGTGCATGTGTCTTTATAGCAGCATGATTTAAAGCTCTGCTTTCAGGTAAAGTCCTTTTCTCCATTCAGGATGTGCTTTCTGCCTATTCCCCATGCCATGTTGATATCATCTGCTCTTCTAGCCATTTCCCTCCACAATAGAGGCTGCTCCTCTCCATCTTTTCCTTCTGTCCTAATCTCTGCACCAAATCCACCCTGACTACATTCACTATTTGCCAACCCTGAAGACCCTTTTCGGTCTTAATCTTACTTGCTCTCTCTCTGTCACTAGAAACTGTTCACCTCTTTGTGATACCATCTTTTCCTTTACTTTCTTTGGCACCATTCTTCTCTGGTTCTCCTTTCCTTCTCTGACCATGTAACCTGTTAGTGAACTTTCCTAGCCCCTCACCCTCTGCCCTCTTCTGCTCTCAGAAGTCAGGAGGCAGGAGGGCTGGATTAGCCCAGGGTATTTCAATAGGTCCTCCCTTCCCGTGAGCCCTGCCTTTATCAAGAAAAGGAATTATTGAGTGGATAAATGATTTCTCCAGGTTTTGTCCTTGGTCATTGATATAGTTTGGATATTGTCCCCTCTAAATTTCATGTTGAATTATAACCTTCAGTGTTGGAGGCGGGGCCTGGTGGGAGGTGATTGGATCATGGAGGTGGGTTTCTCATGTATGATTTAGCACCATCCCTTTGTGATAAGTGAATTCTTGCATTTATTTATTTATTTATTTATTTATTTATTTATTTATTTATTTAGAGATGGAATCTTGCTCTTGTCACCTAGGCTGGAGTGCAATGGTGTGATCTTGGCTCACCATGACCTCCATCTCCCGGGTTCAAGTGATTCTCTTGCCTCAGCCTCTTGAGTAGCTGGGATTACAGGTGCCTGCCACCACGCCTCAAAAATTTTTGTGTTTTTAGTAGAGACGGGGTTTCACCATGTTGGCCAGGCTGGTCTTGAACTCCTGACCTCAGGTGATCCGCCTGCCTCGGCCTCCCAAAGTGCCACGATTACAGGCATGAGCCACCGTGCCCGGCCAGGTTCTTGCATAGTTATTTTATGCGAGATCTGGTTGTTTAAAAGTCTGGGATGTCCCCCTTCTGTCTCTCTTGTTCTGCCTCTTGCCATGTGATATGTTGGCCCCCACTTTACCTTTTGCCATGATTGTAAGCTTTCTGAGGCCTCACCAGAAGCTGGGCAGGTACCTGGTGCCATGCTTCCTGTATGGCCTGCAGAACTGAGAGCCAATCAAACCTCTTTGGTTTATAAATTACCCAATCTCAGGTATTTCCATATAGCAATGCAAGGACAGCCTAATACAGTCATCCTCCTTTCTCACTTTGTAGTCCTCCAGGAGCAATCTCACACACCTATAGCTTCATCTTCAGACCAAGTCTCCCCCTGAACTTTAGAGAGGGACACACAACTTTCTACAGGATATTGTCAACCCCACTGGATCCTCAGAATCAACATGTCCCAACATCCCCTTGTTGTCTTGATGACCTCCCTGTCTTTTTTGCATCCATTAACCATCCCCACCTCTGCTCCAAGAATTTTAACTTCTATCCTGTCTCCTCCAGCCTACTCCAGGACCAAACAAATTCAAATATTAATACATGGACTTGTTTAATTCCATTAATAAGTAAAACTGTTAGGCATTTCCTTCAGCCTAGGGAACCATGAAAAAGTTACTGAGACACTAAGGGCATTATGAAGTGAGGAAGTTTGGGAATCTGTGTAGTATATAGAAAGAGTCCTCATTTTGTTTTGAAGACTAGCTACATAATACCCCTTTGGGTGGATATACGTACTGTGGTTAATTCTACTGGCTCTCTATTGATGGACCTTTGGGTTGCTTCCAGCTTTTAACTATTTCAAATAGTGCTGAAATAAATAGCCTACGCATGTGCCTTTTTTGTATCTTTGCCAGTATTTCTGTGGGAGAGATTCCTAGAAGTGGGATGGCTGGGTCAAAGGGTAAATACGTATGACATTTTGCTAGAAACTGCCAAATTCCCCTTCATGGGGGTTGTACCATTTTGCATCACATCATCAAATTATGAGGGTGTCTTTTCCCCAAAGTCTTGCCAACAGAGTATGATGTCAAAGTTTTGAATTTTTGCCAATATGATAGGTGAGAAATTGTATCTCATTGTAGTTTTAATTTGCATTTCTCTTATTATAAAAGAACTTGAGTGTTTTTTTTAAAAATATGGTTAACAGTCATTTTTATTTCCTTTCCTGTGAATTGTCCATTTATATTGCTAGTAAAATTTTTATGAGGTGTTTAATCTTTTTCTTCTCCATTTTTAAAAGTTCTCTCTACATAAATTGCAATTTTTTTGTCCTTTGTGTTTTTAATTACATATTATGGTGGTGTGTCTTTTTTCTTTACTGTGCAAATTCTTTTATGTATCGTATGTATATATATGCATTTTTTTTGGTGAACCTTCTGAATTTTTTTTTATACTTTAAGTTCTGGGATACATGTGCAGAATGTGCAGGTTTATTACCTAGGTATACACATGCCATGGTGGTTTTCTGAATGCATCAACCCGTCATCTACATTAGGTATTTCTCCTAATGCTATCCCTCCCCTAGCATACCCACCCCCTGACAGGCCCCAGTGTGTGATGTTCCCCTCCCTGTGTCCATGTATTCTCATTTTTCACCTCCCACTGATAAGTGAGAACATGCAGTGTTTGGTTTTCTGTTCCTGTGTTGGTTTGCTGAGAACGATGGCTTCCAGCTTCATCCATGTTCCTGCAAAGGACATGAACTCATCCTTTTTTATGGCTGTGTAGTATTCCATGGTGTACATGTGGCACATTTTCTTTATCCAGTCTATCACTGATGGCATTTGGGTTGGTTCCAAGTCTTTTCTATTGTGAATAGTCCTGTAATAAACATATGTGGGCGTGTGTCTTAATAGTAGAATGATTTATAATCATTTGGGTATATACCCAGAAATGGGATTGCTGGGTCAAATAGTATTTCTAGTTCTAGATCCTTGAGGAATTGCCACACTGTCTTCCACAATGGTTGAACTAATTTACACTCCCACCAAAAGTGCAAAAGCATTCTTGTTTCTCCACATCCTCTCCAGCATCTGTTGTTTCCTGACTTTTTAATGATCTCCATTCTACTGGCATGAGATGGTATCTCGTTGTGGTTTTTATTTGCATTTTTCTAATGACCATTGGTGATGAGCTTTTTTCATATGTTTGTTGGCTGCATAAAAATCTTCTTTTGAGAAGTGTCTGTTCATATCCTTTGCCCACTTTTTGATGGGGTTGTTTTTTTCTTGTAAATTTATTTAAGTTCTTTGTAGATCCTGGATACTAGCCCTTTGTCAGATGAATAGATTGCAAAAATTTTCTCCCATTCTGTAGGTTGCCTTTCACTCTGATGATAGTTTCTTTTCCTATGCAGGAAGCTTCTGAATGTTGAATCACAGTTAGGACAGTTTTTTTCTATTCTATGAACTCATGTTTTCTTTTAATGCACCTTTGACTTTGCCATGCCTCTCTTTGTCTAGAAAATGGGAAAGACAATCAAAGAAAAATCATGTAAAATTTGGGAGTGCTAAGACACCTTTCCTTACCTCGAAGTGTCAGGACCTAAAATAACTTTGTGCATTTTCCTTTTGACATGTAGTCAGTCATCATTTGTATTTGGCTTCAAGTTCCAACTCTTAAAATGTGGCTATTCCATCTGGAAAGCTGACTTTAAAATATATCAGCTATAACTGGCAGTTTCCTTTGTTTTACCCCATAAGAGATAGACAAGTTAATTGACTACCAGAGTAGAGACTTCATTACAAGTAAAGTAGCAATGGAATTCTAGAGGCTGGTTTGAGTGGCTCATTGGAGTTTGTGTTCATCATTGGCAGAGTTTATGTGTATGTGCATGTATATGACAATCTACAAAGGTGCTCTGTATCACATTTTTTTTCAAAGTGATGTTGACTTATGGCCATTCAAATAATGCAATGCACTGTGTTGCGGGGAAGCAAGGGAAAGCTTTGTAGAAGGATGAGGTCATGTTTCTACTATAATGTTAGGAAACACTAACTTTGACCCCAATGAAGGGAAATGTCCTTCCCCCCAAATTCCATTCTTCTCCTTAGTAGACTTGAATTACAAAATACTGTATTTCATTGCTTTTTGAATTTTGTTAATAAAAAGTTTGTAGAAATTTGTTTTCAATCTTGTTATATGAGTATCTACATAATATTCTTGATTTTGCCTTTGGGCCTGCAAAGGGTGAAACATTTTCTATTTGGCTCTATATAGAGAATGTTTGCCAATCTTTGCATTAAATAAACGATAACACTTCTGATGGATCTTAAAAGAGAAATTTCAAAGTGATGTGGGAGAGTATAGCTAGGGGAATTAACTAGTCCATGGCATGGATTCACACACTTTAGGGTGCAGAAGAATTCTCACTTTCTCTCTTCCCTCCTCTCCTTCCATCAATAGTAGTCAGATTCAATAGCTTTAGAGTGAAAACAAGGTGCCTGCATTTTAAATGAGAGAATCCAGGTAATTCTGTTGAAGTTTGGACCACTCTGAAAAACCTGCTCTGGGGTAGGGAAGACCTCGTTAAGGAAATAAAATTTAAGCTGAGACTGGAAAACTAAATGAAGCATACACGGGCAGTTTGGAGAAATGTATTCAGGGGAGAATGGACAATGAATGAAGGTAGGAGTTTCTGAAAAAGTGAAAGAAATCTGGGGTTTCTAGTACAGAGAGAGTGAGGAAGGAATGCAAGAGACAGAGGAGACTGGGGAGAGAGACAGAGACTCGCTCCTAGAAGGACGTAAACCATGTTATAGTTTGGACTTGATCCTAAAGACAATGAGAAACCATTAAATATATGTTTTTAAAATAATTATTTTATATTTGCATCTTTATATATTTACCTACATATATACATAATTTTATGTAAGTGCCCATATATGCATGCCTTTGATGTGTGTGTTGTCCTTTTCTGTTTGTCTTATTGCTTGGTTTCTCTTCTTCTCTTTCCCCAAACTCTCCCCAAGGAATCCATTGTTAAGGATTGAATTGTACCCTCACCCACAGCCAAATTTACGCGTTGAAACTCTAACCCCCAGTGCCTTAGAATGTGACTGCATTTGGACCTAGGACCTTTAAAGAGGCAATTAAGATTAAATTACATCCTAAGGGAGAGGCCCTAATCCAGTATGACTGGTATCCTTGTAAGAAGGGGGAGAGGCACCAGGGATGATGGGAAAGAGTAAAGACAGTGTGAGCGCTCAACGAGAAGGCAGCTATCTGCAAACCAAACAAGGAAAGAGCCTCAGGAGAAACCAAATCTACTCACACCTTGATCTTGGACTTCCATCTTCCGGAATTGTGAAAAAATAAGTTCCTGCTGTGTAAGCCACCCAGCCTGTGTTATTTTGTTATGGCAGCCTGAGCAAACTAACACACCCATATTAGTATCCTAGATCTTGTGCATCCATAATTTTCTTCTTGATCGTATAATCCTATACAAATATTAATATATATACCTATACTTCATATTTCACTTAACCTAAGATGCCATTAGTGAAAGACAGTGATTTTATGTTCTATGTAGAAAGAAAAAATGCTGTCATTCACACTATGACCCAAAGCATGTCTAGAAAATGGGAAAGATGATCAACGAAAAATCATGTAAAATTTGGGAGTGCTAAGACACCATTCCTTACCTTGAAGTGTCAGGACCTAAAATAACTTTGTGCATTTTCCTTTTGACATGTAGTCAGTCATCTTTGGTATTTGGCTTCAAGTTCTGACTTGTCATTTTTATTTTAAACTTATTAAATTAGTCCTTTTAGATCTATTTAGAGATCATTCCTTCGCACACATGAGAAGAAAACTATTAGTGACATTAGTTGGGTGAGATATTTTAAAAACGTTGCCTTTGGAGTCTGACTCTTCTGAATCCCTTTTCAATTCCTAGGCTTTGGGGTCTGTGCTTTTCCACACCCCATCGTCCTCGGTGCATCCAGAGCTCCCGTGATGCATTATTGCCTGTGACAGTGCCCCACTGTTACCTCTGTGGTATTCCTGCAAGCCTCCAATCCCCCTGCAGGTGGGTGCACATGCTTTGATGTGCATGTGTAGGCAAGGAGGGTGCCGCAATGACTGACACATGGCAGATGGTGACAAAGAGGCATCTTGATATCAGAAAAATTACAACGTGAAAACAAGCGTTTCAGAGTCAAGGAAATACAAATAGTTTATATATACACACAGAGACATTTCTGAATGGGATAGGTAGTGATTTTTTCTTGTCTCTTCTTTTTTTTTTGTTTGTGACGGAGTCTCAACCTGTCGCCCAGGCTGGAGTGCAGTGGCTTAATCTCGGCTCACTGCAAGCTCCGCCTCCTGGGTTCACGCCATTCTCCTGCCTCAGCCTCTCGAGTAGCTGGGACTACAGACGTGCGCCACTGCACCCTGCTAATTTTTTTTTGTATTTTTAGTAGAGACGGGATTTCACCATGTTAGCCAGGATGGTCTCAATCTCCTGACCTCGTGATCCGCCCACCTCGGCCTCCCAAAGTGCTGGGATTACAGGCGTGAGCCACCGCGCCCGGCCATTTTCCTGCATTTTGCTTTTCTGACTCAACAATACTGTGTAGAACCCTCTCCAAGTCACTTGACATAGCTCTTTTTCATCCTCTTAAGTAGCCTTATACTATTTTATGGTGCAGATATATCACAGTGTATTTAGCCCGTTTCCCTTTTATGAATATTTATTTTGTTTATGAAGCTTTTTGTGACTCCTAACCATGCTATGATAAGCATTCTTGTATGTATGTTCGTAAGTGTTAATGCTTTTATTTCCAGGACTGAAATTACTCAGTTGAAGGATACTGTTACTTTTAATGTATGCTGTAAGGTTTCTCCCCACAAATGCTAGGAAACCTTGTCCTTCCACCAGCAGTATATGAGAGTATTCTGTCCCCATAGCCTTCATATTTATTTTGGGAGAATTAACATAGTCTTCTTAACAGGAGAGTGGCTCTCTTGTTTGTTTTTAATACTATTTATTCTTTATATAGTTCTTGTGCATTTCTTGCCAAATTTATTCCTAAGTATTTCATAGTTATTTTTCCTCTTAAAATATTTCCCTCATTTCATTTCCAGAGGATTGTTGTAGAATAAAGTAGTGCTATAATTTTAAAAATATTCAACTTGTATTCATTCATTTCCTTTCCATATTGTCTTATTTCTGTTTTGAATATTTAGTCATGTCATTAGCATTAAGAGAAATCACTTTTTTTCCCAGTCTCTGAAGGCTGGTAGCATTGCTTTCTTCATGGCTGTTTTCTCTTGAAGGAAGATGTGGCACCTCCATGGCTACCAGAGGTACTGTTCATTCCATTTTCCTCCTTGCAGAATAGCTTTAATTTCCCTTTACCATTCCTCTTTTCTCTACACTCTTGACAGCATGTTTGACTTCCTCCTCTCTCTACCTTCCACCCCCAACTCCTACATTTTTGTTGAGATAGTGTTTTTTCTTACAATATTTCCCACTTATTTCAACAGTCCTCATATAAAATAAATTACACACTATTGTCTTAGTCTGTTTTGTGTTGCTATAACTAAATACCACAAAAGAATAGAGGTTTATTTAGCTCATAGTTCTGAAGGCTGGGAAGTCCAAGAGCATGGCACCAGTATCTGGTGGGAGACTTCCTGTTGCATCATGACACGGCAGGGAGATCACTTGGTAAAATGGAGCAAGCATGCTAGCTCAGGTCTCCCACCAAGGGGGCCCCACCCTGATGACCTTATCTAGTCCTAATTACCTTTCAAAGTCCCTACCCTCAATCAACATATGAATTTGGGAATGTTTCATATGTTTCCAACACATGAAATTTGGGGAACATATTTAAACCATATCACCTATATACTACAGAAATAGACTATGTATTTTCATTAAGGTTTAAGTATACACACATGTTAAGGATCACAGCTCAGTAATTTATTTCTTTTTATGTTCTTCCATCTTCAAGTGTCTGTTCTGGTTAATTTAGTGTTTTTTTTTTTTTTAATTTTTTCCTCAGATATTTTCCTCAGAGGGAACACTTGAGTAACATAATTTTTTGTTCTTGCCTGTGTTGTAGTATTTTTTCATTCATCTGACAAGGGAATAGTATCTTGGCTGAGTATCTTAGTTCATAGTCCTTCCATTCAATTATCTGTAGATACTTTCCCCTGACTCCTAGCTCTCTGGGTTGTGGGTGAGAAGTCAGATTTTTTTCCCCCATAATCTCTGATGGGTTGGTTTTTACTATGTGTATGCTTGTGAAATTTTCTCTTTGTCTTTAAAGTTCAAGAATTTCAACTTGCCTGTATGTGGTTCTTCTTGTCAATCCAGCTGAAACTCTATACAAACCCTTCCTATCTGAGAACTCAGATCCTTCTTCAGTTCAGGGAACTTTTCTTTATCATTTATTGAATTATTACCTTTTCTTCACCTGTTCTGTTTTCTCTTTTAGCAACACCTATTATTTTTATATTAACTCTTACTGATCCCTCTAGTTCTCTTTTTTTCTGGATCCTTTAAATTTCTTTTTTTTGTTCAGTACTTTGAAGTATTTCTTGCATTTGATCTTCCAGAGCACTAATTAGAGCCTTAATAATAATCATCTTTAATTTACTGAATTTTCAAAGAAAAATTATATTTTTATGCAAGTAAAGTATTTTAAAACTGCTTTTAGAACACCTTAGCAACCTTATTTTCTATTCAGGCTTCTGCCTATTTCCTTTGGCAGTTCTGTTTCATGAGAACTCATTTTGAGTGTTCTACCTGATCTTCCTTTCTCTGGTTTGCTGGGACCTCTTAGAGGGACTGTTAGTTTTCCCTGTCCACTCTTTAAGACTCAAGTCTGGTTGTTGAAGTTTCCTTAATGATGGGAATCCTACAGGAGGTAAGAAGCAAAATGGGTTTATGGTCTGTGGGCCTGTAGTGTAAAGGCATGATGTTAGCATTCTGCTGAGATCCCTGAAGAAACTCCTATGATCTCCCTTTAATCACTCAGCTTAGGAGAAGGGAAAGTTTATTCACCTGTTCTACCTCTCTTGGCTTTGGAAGGGTCTGCAAGATCTGACATACTTATACAAGGTTGATGTTAACTTTGAGGAAATGGAGGCAAAGTTGGGATCCACAAACCCCTGATTGACAAGTCCTTCCACCTGCATATCTACATCTACAGGTCCTGGCTATCACCTCTGGTCTGCTGTTGACTGTCTAGCCCTAAAGGGAGGGAATTCCACACCAGCTCTGTGTGAAGAACTTTATAGAACCCAAGGTCTTACTCACAGATCTCAGAACCTGCCAGGTGCTGGAGAAGCAAGTAGATCATTCTGGGAGTGCTGAGAAGGGCACTTTGCTCAGATCCCCATGTTCCAGAACCCCAGTATGTGTCTGTTGTTGAAGGATTTTAAGCATAGGTGTGACATGGCTGGATATGCATTTGAGCAAGATTGTAATGCTGAAGGCAGAGAGACGAGTTAGGAGATTGCTGCAGAGTCTGGAAAAGAAATGAAGAGGTTTAGACTATGGAGGTCACACAGCAGAAAGAAAGAAGTGAATGGATTTGAGACTTATTGAGGAGGTCAATTCTATAGAGCAGATTGATTAATTGGAGGTGATGGCTATGGAAAAGGCAGGCATCAGCAATTAACATGCTATATTAATAGAATTCAGAAGACCATCAATCCAAAATCAGATATTCAGAGGATCTGCATGAACCTTGGCAAAAGAAATATAAAAGTTTAGGCAAAGCAGTTTGTGCTCAATCCTAAAGAGAATCTGAATTTAAAAAATGTAAAATCAAAAGAAATAGCATCTAATTCATTCATTTGCAGAATATTTACATAGATCCTAATCTGTGCTAGTCACGATGCTAGGGGTTTCAGATATATCTATGAGTATGAAACTGTACTTGTCATTAAGAAGGCAATTGTGTCTGTCAGAAAGTTGGACAGAAATGCATATGGCTGGTCTACTCTGTCAAAATTATTCGAACATGTAATTAGAAGAGGCACACAAACCTTTTTATAATGAGATAGTACATTAGAATGGGAAGGGAAAGCCTTTCAGATATTAATTTTGTGTTTGTTCCTTTTTTTAGTGAGAGCAGCTCCAGCTACTTCATAGTAGGCGAGGGGGTATCACAGGAGAATCTCTAAGTGTATGTTGTAAAAGAAAGACAAAGGACCTTGAAATTATTTAGAAGGGTCAGGGTAAACCATTTTAGCTTCACTTGAGGGGAGGTGACTGGGTCTGGTCTAGTAGGTGGTGCATGCCAGCACTCGTCCTGTGTAGCACTCCTGGGGCCTTCTTAGACCTGCCTTTGTGAGCTGAGAGCTGGAGAATGTAGCCCAGACCTGGCAAGGTGTGAGAAGCTGGTGGCTGAGTGTGACATGGCAATTGTCTCTCCTCAGGGTCCCAGTAGGGAAGGGCTTTGCTCCAGCACCCATCATGGCTGCAGTGGAGGTCTAGCCTTCTCACTGCCCTCATGTCTGGCCTTTAGGAAAAGTGTCATAAGTTTGGGTCAGGGCTCCTCCCAGCCCTAGGTAGACCCACCTCCTGCCCCCAGAGTCAGCTGCCCTGGAAGTCCTGAGCTTCATCTTACCCATGAGGGGTACACAACACAGCACAATTCCTGTGAGTTATACTGAAAGAATCAAATGGCCTTTCCTGAGATGTGCAGGCCTATTTGAACAAAAATCCCTTTCATAGAGGATGTGAGAAATGAAAGGGCTTCAACTCAAGGGGCAAGAGTCAGCTTGGCTGAGACTTATCCTAAATATCCATGGACGACCTAGTGAAAGCCATTTCCATTTCTTGACTTGACAGTTGTATCCAGTTTCTCACATTCAGATGCAATCTGCCAAGCCAGCTTTACTTAGTCACAAGCAACCCAAATCCCCGGTCAGTGCTTTAAGGCAGGACTGAGCTATGTTGGATCCTGGCTGGCAGACCCCTTGTATGTGATAGGGGTCTGATGGCCATGGACTTGATTCTGGACCATTGGCTGCTCTTATTGACACATCAGGGATTTAAGCACTTATACTCTGGGGACAGAAAATGTGTAGAGGGACCCCATGGTAACTCTTGGAAATGAAGGCACAAATTTTCTGTATTGTGGGATTCTTTCAGGCATCTGTTGGCATGAATAAGAAAAGAATGATCAAGGTCCTCACATGGAGAACCCCACCCTGTCACATTATTGAAGAGGAGTCTTAGTCATTTTGGGGAATATTCCTGAGGATCCACCCACTGGTTCTGGGAAGATGTAGGAATTCTCCATTTATGAGTTGGAATTTTTAGTGAACAGATAAGTGAGCATGAAAGAATTTGAAAACCAGCTGTGGATGTGGAGAAGAGGAATGGTGGTGATTTTACCAGTGATGTGGGCAGTTATTCTTCTGCCAACATGCCATAGATATTTATGCTTCTGGTCCTTGATCTGTTCTCCCTGCACCATGTTCTTTCTGTAAACTCTAGGGATTAAAGCTGAAGGCAGCGCCTCAAAGGATGTAAGAAGGCAGCAACCAGGACAGTAGGAAAGATGGGTCCAGGGAGGAATGGACGGGGGTGAGGGATGGCGCTGGCTGCCTACCTGGTGGAAGTACAGCTGGAAACCAGGAGCAGCATTAGCAGGAGACCCAGAGACACTCACCTTCTGGGAATTCCTCACCTTCCCTTCCTCCTCCCTGACCTGGGCTTTCTGTACACTGCCAGGACAATGATGAATATGGGCATAACTGTGTTGATAATGTGGACTTGGGGACTCTGATGGTTTTATAAAGGGCTTCCACCTTCACTTGGCTCTCATTCTTCTCTCTCTTGCCACCATGTGAAGAAGGATGTGTTTGCTTCCCCTTCAGCCATGATTGTAAGTTTCCTGAGGCCTCCCCAGCCATGCTGAACTGTGAGTCAATTAAACCTCTTTCCTTTATAAATTACCTAGTCTCAGGTATGTCCTTACAGCAGTGTGAGAATTGACTAATACAGGGGCATTTCCAATTTTCAAAAGTACTCTATGGAATCACTTTTATTGTTCTATATTTTTACTTGGTAAATTATTTTATAGATTATTTAGATAGGTTGTAAGTTGAATGTTCCCAAATTTAGTGTGCAAGACAGCACTGTTTTTTTATAGTTAATATTCCACAGTATGAGTCCGAGGCTAGACCCCTGGGGACCCTGGGGACAGAGCATACACTTGGTCTACCTTTTTTTGGATCCATATGGTATCTTTTTAATACTTATGAGGTAGTTTTCTTGCCTTGTCTCCTCCATACATAGGCCTGATGGGATTTGGCCCCCTACATAGGTCTAGCTAAGTCTCTCTCTCTCTCTCTCTTTCTCACTCTCTCTCTCTCTGTGTCTGTGCCTCAACAGTTAAGACAGACCGATCTGCTCTATAGATTAAGTTATTTTAGATCTATGAGAAAAGGAAGAGGGGGCTCTTCAGCGGTTTTCAAGCTTAGGCTTATTCTCCAGCCTCTTATTCTTCCCAGAGAACCTGGCACTGTGGGTATCTTGTGCTTACTCAGCCATTACTAAAGCACTCCTCCATTTCTCGCTGTGACATTGGTCCTTATGTGTATACTCAGAACTCCAAACATATGGATCTGTGATTTATTCTTATAATTATTTTTACTTATTAAGAAATGATGTGCCACTAACTTTATAATTATTCTACCTTAATTAGATGTGCTCTGCTGCACATCATCTGTATGCCTCAGTTTCCTCATATGTAATATGGAGGTAATGACAAAAGTAGCTGCCTAATAAATACAAAACCTAATGAGGCAGACACTTGTCGTTACCTCCATATTACAGATGAGGAAACTAAGGCACACAGATGATGTGCAGTGGAGCAGTTTTGAAGTCAGGCAGTTTAGTACCAGAGCCCAAATACATAACCCCTATCCTACATTCTTGCAACTGCAGGCATGGTGAGCTCAGTGTGGCAAGAGACTCATCATAGACCAGTACTGATGCCTGTGCTCAGACACGGCCAAGGTCAGTCACCACCAAGCATGCTTCATGAGTTCCGCCACTTTCTGTTGTGTGGACTGTGGACTCATTACTCAACCTCTTGTGTCTCAGTTTCCTTACCTGTGAAACGAGGATAATAGTAATGGTACCTAACTAATAAGGTTACTGTGAGTGTTGACACATGCAAAGTGATTAAGAAAGTGCCTGGCACACTATAAACCCTCAATAAATGTTAACTATCGTTACTATTAAAAAAGAAAAAAACAGTGCTAGGGGGATGAATGGCCTACTTTTTAGGAAGCAGCTTCCTCCTAAAAACCCACAGGGATTAGAAGAGCAAAATCTTGCACCTTCTCTGTGTGGATCTTGTGGACCAAACCTGGAAAATTTATTTTCATCTGTTGAATAGTAATACCACAACATGGGAAATAATAACTCTAGAACAATGTTTCCCAAATATTGTTCCAAGGAACCCTAGTTCTGTAAGCTATTAGTAGATGTACAAAGAGTTTCATGGTCAAGTAAATTTGGGAAATTATACTTTAAATAGATGTAAACAGGTTTCTTTGTTGCAGGAGTTTTCAGAGCCTTTGGCATGCTAACAGTGACAGTAAATCTCCAAGAAGGAGCTAGAGCATGCATTTCTTCCCCCAGATTTGACCACAAAATCCATCCCCTCCTGCCCCCAACATACAACTCTTTTACCTGTTTGGGGCATCACATAGGAAGAAAGGCCACTCTGGGCTTACAGCAGAATGCTAGAAGATGGCAAATTCCTCAGGAGCAGGAACTTTTCTGTTGTATCAATCTGCGTCCCCAATACTATAAGCACAAAGGGCCAATAATATTGTTGCCCTTAATCACTTTCTTAGGGATAACACGTCCAGCATCCTGAAGTGTTCGCATCAGGTTAAGAAACATACCTGTGGCTGGGTGCAGTGGCTTACACCTGTAATCCCAACACTTTGGGAGGCCAAGGCGGGCACATCATCTGAGGTCAGGAGTTTGAGACCAGCCTGGCCAACGTGGTGAAACCCTGTCTCTACTAAAAATGCAAAAATTAGCTGGGCATGGTGGCGGGCGCCTGTAATCCCAGCTACTCGGGAGGCTGAGGTAGGAGAATTGCTTGAACCCAGGAGATGGAGGTTGCAGTGAGCTGAGATTGTGCCACTGCACTCCACCCTGGGTGACAGAGCGAGACTCTGTCTCAAAAAAAAAAAAAAAAAAAGAAACATACCTGTTTTCTTCTCCCTTTGCAAGGTGTTCTTAGCTATTCAAGGTGAAACTCTTGCATTTTTGTAGTTCCTTTTCAAAGGATTCTTTCAATATTACCTCATTTTACCCTACTGGGTAATTTATTTTTAGCCTCAAATCCAATTAATCCAAAGGTGTTAGGGGAATCTGATCTGATATTTGTCTATTTAACCCTTTCTTCAGGAAAGTACTGAGTTTTCTCTATTCTGCATAGAATTGCTGCTCTATAACGATAGTTGATTAAGAAAGAAGGAACATAAAATTCATGTGACACAGTTGTGGTCCCACAGAGGTCACAAGGTATTTTAGGGAAGACAAAAAGTTAAAGAGGTAAAGATAACAATAGAAAACATGTTTCTAATTTAATGTGTTCACAATAGTTTACACATGGGGCTGCAACTAGACCATGTTGGAAAGAGAATAAGTAAAATAAAAGCTTGAAAAACAATCTCATTTTGTGGATTGAAACATTTTAGGGGAACTATTTGCTTTAAATTAATTCCAAGGTCCTGCAATGAAATTTGGATCCTTTCTCCATCGCTCTGTGGTGAGGGGTGTAGGGACAGAGGGAAAATAGATACAGAAAGAGCTTTGAAGTGTTTAGATTCAAGCTAACCCTCTGTAGAAAGGCTGGAAGAGAGGGGTGTGAAAAAACTCATCAGTTGGCAAATTCTCAAAATAGTTTTTCTTTCATTATGTTTCCCCCTCTTTTCCCTCAGGTTCTTAATTCTGAGATAGGCGTGATAAAGGGGCCCAGCCTGCCTGCTCTTGGAACCCAGTTCTAAAAAGGGAATGCTCAGAATCTTCTAAAGAAACTTGATCAATTAGAGAAAGTTTTCCTGGTTTGAGCATTGAGAGGAGGGCTGGGGCAACCCATCTGATGGCTCTCACCAGGGACCAAAGCAGGTGTCACTCCCTCCTGGCATAGGGCCAGGATGGAGACACTCAGGAGAGCAGATTTGTTGTGAAGGGTTTGTACTGGCACCAGGAGAACTCAGAAAACACCTTTTTCTCCCCTCTGTCCTCCTCTTCTCTCCTCTCCCCCCTCTCTCCTCCCCTCCCTTCCTCTCTTCCTTTTTGCTTTATCCTCTTCTTCCTTTCTTTTTTATATGATACGAAAAGCAATCCACAACTCTTTATCCAAATCCCCCATGTGAGGTATGTTTTGGAATTCAGAATATTCCAAGCTTTAGAAAGGTAATTGAGTGATAGATGTAGTCATACATCTATTATGGCGTAATATATATACCCCAAGCAAGGTCTGAGGAACCACTTTTTTATTATTTGCAGTTTAATTCATGGATATTATCATTCAATAGCAAACACATTGACTACGAATAACTTCACATTAGGCTAGTTCAGGTTTTGCACTTACAGAAACCTTTCCATTTTCAGAGCTTTTGGATTTTGGCATCTTGGATAAGGGCATGTGTACTTTAAAAAATCCCCCTTGATTATGTATAATTAGAATACCTTGATTTTACATGCACAGTTTGATGAGTTTTAACAAATGTGTTCACTCACAATCAAGACACAGAATGCTTCTACCATCCCAAGATTTCCCTCGTGTCCCCTCAGTGTAGGCCCAGGCCACTGACCTACTTTCTATTACCATAAGCTTAATTTGTTTTTTTCCTAGCGTTTTCTGTAAAAGAAATCATAGAGTATTTACTCTTTTTATGTCTGGTTTCCTTTGGTCAGCTTACTGTTCCAAAGACTCATCCATTTTGGTGCATATATCAATAGTTCGTTCCTTTTCATTGCTGAATAGTATTCCATCGTTGATGTACCACAATTTGTTTATCCACTTACCTGTTGATGGACATTTGCATTTTTCTTCATTTTGGCTGTTAGGAATAACGATTATAAACAATTGTTTACAAATTTAAAAAAATTATTTGGCTAAGTAACTAAAAGTAGAATTACTTGATCAGAGCATAAGTGTATGCTTTACTTTAGAAGAAACTCTACAGCTGTCTTTTAGTGGCTTTACCATATTGCCTTCCCAGCAGCAGTGTATGAGAGTTTTGGTGGTTCCACATCCTTGATAACATTTGGTATTGTCAGTCTTTTAAAATTGTAGTTGTTCTGGTGGCTTAATGGCACCTTTAATGAGGTTTTAGTTTGCATTTCCCTAATGACTTAAGAGAAAGTCCTTAGCCAAATGAAACTTAACAGAGTTAATTGAGCAAAGAATGATTCTCGAATCAGAGTAGGCTCAGAAAGACTCCAGTGCAGCTACGTGGTGGAAGATTTATGGACAGAAAAAGAAAAGTGGCATACAGAAAATGGAGGTGAGGTATAGAAACAGGCAAATTGGTTATAGCTTAGTGTTTGCCTTATTTGACCACAGTTTGAACAGTTGGCCCCCTTTGATTGGCCAAAACTCAGTGATTGGCACAAGAGTAGGTTACAGTGTGTTTATACCTCCATTTAGGTAATAGTTCACAATGTACAGAGAAACCTTTAGGCTGAACGTAAAATATGTAAGGAAGCAGCTTTAGGTTAAACTTGATTTAACTTGATTAATGATACTAAACATTTTTTTTCATGTGCTTATTTACCATTGCTATAGTTTATTTTGTATAGTGTCTGTTCCATTTATTAAAAAAATTTAAAAATTGAGTTGTTTTTATTATTGAGTTGGAAGGGTTTTATTTTTTTAAATGTATTCTGGATACAAGTCTTTTGCCAAGTATATGTAGTGCAAATATTTTCTTTCAGTCTGTAGCTTGCCTTTTTATTTTCTTAATGGGTATCTTTCAAAAAAATGGAAGTTTTAAATTTGAATGGAATTCAGTTTGTCTTTTAAAGCTTGTGCTTTTTGTGTTCAACTAAGGGATATAACTTACCATTTTTTTTGGTTGAATATTATGTGTTTATAGACAAGAAATGGTCACTAAAGCAAAATAACTGAAAATTATCTTAGAAAATGAAGGCAACTGATGTTTTTGAGCACCTGCTATATGCCTGGCTCTATGCTTAAGACTCTCTTATGTCATTAATCTTCAGAGCAAACCTCTGGAGTTTTTAAAGGGTATGTAATAGAAGTTCAAGGGATGTTATATAACTTGGTCAAAGTTATACAGCTGCTCAGCAGAGAAGACAGAATTTGAAATTAGGTCTTTTGAATAATGATAATAATAATGATAGCTTCCATTATGGAATACTTAACTCATGCCATTCGTACTGTACTAAGTGCTTCATGTGGAGTAATTTAAACTAGTCATCACAACCATCCTATGAAATGAATAATATGATTTTACAGATGAGGAAGCTGAGGCCCAGAGATGGTAAGTATTCTGACCAATGCCATATAGCTCTTAGGCTCGGCTTTCCCTGCTTTATTCCAGTCTCTTTTAGGATTCATATTTAAGATGGTATGTGTTGAGTTGCACATCTTTGGTATGTAAGTCACGACACTCCTAGGAAACTTGGTTCTTCACTGGCCCGACTACAAAACAGTAGTTTCTGTAGGTGAAGATTTAAGAAGGGATTGCAATCATTTTTCTTTGTTTCAGTCCTCCAGTTCTGTAATTATTTCCTAGGAAGTTTGTTTAGAACCCCATTCCAGAGAATCCCTGGGTATTTGAAATGTGTTTGCACCATTTAATCAAGTTTTCCTGAAAATGCAGCATCTTGGTTTTGACTGTGTGTGCTCTGATTGTATAGGCTTAATCTAATGGTTTGATTCCAGATTCCCAAAGCACTGCTTTTGATTTGAAAGGATAATTTTTGCATTGCCTGTAGAAGTTTGCATTTTACAATAATTTTAAAAGAAGCTACCTCAAGTTGCAAATATGGCCTAATATAAACCTTGCTTCACTACTTCCATCAGTATCATTTCTCTTTAGAGCTGCATCTCATCATTTTCTCTTCTCTTCCAATATGTTTTATTATAAAATCAGACACATTAACTATTTCTCAGTACACTGTCACCTCCAACTTCACCATAGAAGTCTCTGTAAGTCTTATTTATTCTCATTCTCTCTCACTCAGACACAATGCACAGCAACACATGTACACACATGCACCCACATTTAGGGTTAAGAAACTTCTATGAAGAGGTTTGGTGTGCTGTGATACCAGACCTCAAAAAAAAAAAATTTCTAGAAGTCACTCTTTTCCCTCATCTTAAAGTGAAAAAGCTCTAGATTATCTTCTATGAAACATCTATGAGAACAGGTGATGACTCACTCAAAAGATGGGTTACCTTTATGAAAAGTGTAGAATTTCTCATGAGGACAATGGGCCAGAGTATATGAAATCTGAACTGCTCAGGTCACGAGGTGACTAGATCTCTCTCTCACATAAATGATTCGGGACAGCCCACCTCTTTCAGCGGTAGCCATTAAAATTGGTCTTCTCTCTCTCTCTCTTTTTTCTTATAATATGTATAATCTTTTTTTTTTTAATTTTTACTTTAAGTTCTGGGCTCTTCACTGGCTTCCTTTTAAAGGGGAACTTGTTGTACATAGGCCTGAACTCTCGTCATCTTTTAGATTGGAAACGTCAGCTCTCAGGTACCAGGAATGGGGTGGGATGACAAAGGGCATTGGGCCCTGGACACTTCTCAGTTTGAGAACTAGCTCATGACACCAGCCTTTCAACTGCGTGTACCGCTAAAGGTGTATGTTGACTTTCCAAGTGGTACGTGTGTGCAGAAATTGATTTTAATCAATTTCTGATCTTTGCTTGTCTTCCATTAGTATTTTTTTAATGCTCTCTGAGAACTCACCTGTATTCATATTTACCCCTAAGTAGAATCTTATTCTGGTGGATTGTCCCAGAGTATAAACACCTCTGTGACCAAAGTCATAAATAGAAATATTGTTTTAGAGAAGCTTAATTAAAGTATGTCATATTGGTGAGGATTTTCTATCTTGCCCTGTTTTGTACATATTTCCATTAGGGTAGAGCTGAATCTGTATTGAGATGCTCTGAATTCAGAACCTCCAAAATGGTGTAGATTAATAATTATGACTCTTTAAAATGTATATTTAATTTTTAATATGGAATGTTTTCTCAGATTACAAAATTTTTCAAGATACATTTGCCAACACCCTTGGATAAAAGTTATACATGATTTCTTTTGGATTTGGTATATTATTGCCTAAGGTAGCAAAAGCCTATTTTATCACATTGTGCAATGAACTATTTACTCTGAATTTTAAAGATTTTCTACCTACTATTAAAAATATGCTTTCAAATGTATGATGAAAATTTCAGATTACTACTTAAAATGTGTGAAGAGGTTCATAAGTTTTCTAAGTTATTTTAGGGATATGTGAGCAGGAGAAATGGCAGACTACTGATGTGAGACTGTGCTAGAATGTCCAGTGCTCTCTGACCTCCAGGAAGACGGTTGAAGCCTTGGTGGAAGTGATTCATTGAAGATCTGCCATGCACTTGTATGTGGACAGGTGACTCACTGATGATGTGCCATGCACTTGTACACGAACAGGTGACTCACTGATGGTCTTCTATTCTTGTACGTGGAGAGGTGGCTCACTGACCACCTGCCATGCACATGTATAGGGACAGGTCCAAATCCAAAAACAAATCATGTGTAAGTTTTATCTCTGGGTGTTAGCAAATGTATCTTGAATAATTTGGTAGTCGTGGAGAACATCCTATTTAAAAGATTAAACATACATTTGAAAGAGTCAGTATCAGCTGGGCGCGGTGGCTCATGACTGTAATCGCAGCACTATGGGAGGCGGAGGTGGGCAGATCATGAGGTCAG
The DNA here is from genome assembly GCF_028858775.2 of Pan troglodytes. Classification (NCBI taxonomy): domain Eukaryota; kingdom Metazoa; phylum Chordata; class Mammalia; order Primates; family Hominidae; genus Pan; species Pan troglodytes. The sequence continues at coordinate 105,667,678 of NC_072405.2, forward strand.
GAGATAGAGACCATCCTGGCTAACACAGTGAAACCCTGTCTCTACTAAAAATACAAAAAATTCGCCATGCATGGTGGCACGCGCCTGTAATCCCAGCTACTTGGGAGGCTGAGGCAGGAGAATCGCTTGAACCTGGGAGGCAAAGGTTGTAGTGAGCCGAGATCGTGCCACTGCACTGCAGCCTAGGTGACAGAGGAGATTCTGTCTTAAAAAAAAAAAAAAAAAAAAAGAGAGAGTCAGTATCACTACTCTGCCCCATTTTGGATGTCCTGATTTTGGAACATCACAATAAGGATCTAGCTCCACCCTAAAAAGAAATACATACAGAGATGATAATTGGTTATTATCAGTGACTTTAAAACATACAGAGATGATAATTGGTTATTATCAGTGACTTTAAAACATTTTCATGAATAACTCTTTTTATATATCCACTTGTTAATAAACTTCATTTTCTCTCTATGTTAATATGGCAAAAAAGCCAAACAAACCAATTTTGACTGATATCCTTTTCAAACTTCTTGAAAGTTTTTGTTTATGGCATATCTTGTTTTATTTATTTCTATTGAGAATATTGGTTCTGATGTAAAATATTTCAATTACCTGCCACATTTGAGGAGCCTAATCACTGTGTAAATTGAAGAAGTGTAGAACATGGCTTAAAGCCAGGTAGCCCTCATAAATGTAATTTTTACTGTGCAGCTGCATTTATCCTCAGAGGAAGAACAGTACTTGAAATACAGCAGTTTAGTGACCTGGTTTTTTAAAAAAGCCAAAACAAACAAACATAACACAACACAAAAACTATGCCTAAACACGGAAAAGTGGAGGATATAATAAAAGGAACATGAAAGTAGCTTGCGCTTATAATAGATTTAGAAAGACTAACACCTAAATAAGCTGGGACTTTCAGAACATTCTAGCAACCATGAAAAAGAAGTTAAAAAAGTGTTGGGAGAAACAGAAGAACCAGGCAGGCCAAACTTGCTGCTTGTAGTGAGGGATGTACTGTAGACAGGTGAGGGAGAAATAAAGGACAGCTTACCTGTTATTTTCCTTTTGTCTTTTCTGTTTGGGTAGAAAAAATATGAAGAGGAAACTGAAGCCCAAGTAGAAGAAGCAGGACCTATGTGTTCTCAATTAGCTCAGCAATTCTGGCCAATAACTCTTAGAATCCTATAAAAACTAGAGAATAAAATTGATGAACAACTGTTAGGGCTATTTGAGGATTGGAAATGAGCAAGTAGCATTCTAATTAAAAAAAATAAAACATGAAAGTGGTTTCATGAATGCTATAATGTACAAATATTTGTTAAGCATTTACTGGGTCCCAGGCACCGTGCTGGGGCTGTACCAGGGAACTGAGGGACACTGCCCTCACCTTCTTGGAGTGTGCAGTCAGTGGGAGGCACAATGCCGAGTGGTTTGGGAAGGGAAATATAGGGTGCATGAGATACTGGTCAAGTGCCCTTTCTAGATATGAGAACCACAGTTTGAATTTCCGGTCAACAGTGTAGAATAGATCATCAAAGCGCTGATTTGGGAAGTAACAAAGCAGTGGTCACAGGGACTTCCCATGACTTCACCAAGTCACCACCACCAACCCTACTTCTTTCCTTGACAGGGGATAATTTGAAAATCTTTCTTTCATTCGTTCATTCATTCAACAGCACCAAATGAAGAAAGTGTTTTTAAGCATCTATTATGTTTCAGGAGCTGTTATAGGCACTAGGGATATGGTAGTGAACAAAAGGGTTAAAATCCCCGCCCTCTTGGAACTGACATTCCAGCGGTAGATTCAGAAAACAGACAAGATAAAGGTAAAATACGTATATGTTAGATGTAGGTAAGTCCTAAAATGTCAGCAGGATAGAGGGGTTTGAGTTGTTTGTGCAGGAGGTTGCAATTTAATATAGTGTGGCCAAGCAAAGTCTCACCGAGAAGGTGACTGTGAAGTAAAGAGTAGTATGTCTTAAACATTCAAAATCCTTGGCCATAATTAGTAAACTTGAAAACAGTTTTTGCAGCTTGTTGTGGGAGGCCAGTAATGTTTTTCAATATAAAATTATGGTATTAAATATGCATTTTCAAATCTACACATTCTCTAGCTTCTCACCATGGGGACTCTGATGTGCCTCCTAGGGTGTTGTGTCATGCTCCTGAGTTGAAGGGAAGTCACAAAGGTCTCTAAGTTTCCTAAGTCACTGGTCTCGGCCCAGTCCTCTCAGTTTTTTAAAAAATCCATGTCTTGCATGGAAGCATATAGCAAATCATTACATTTGCGGAGGTCTTAAGTAATAGCAAATACATCACATAATGAGTTCTGAACTTAATAGGACCTTGAGTAACAGTTGGTTATCTCTTTGATTTTTAAGTACAGGGAAGGTGTCAGAAGGCTGGAATATTGAAAATGTAGTTTTAAATTCAAAATTAAAGAATTAGACCATAACCAACTGACCACTGAGTCAAATATGGCCAAGAATCTGGAGTGTATAAATAAAAGGATGGTTTGTGACTACTCTGAAAAGGAAGCAACATGATGTGGCCTCCCATGCTGCTCTCGTTCTATCGCAAGACATGGTTCCCACACTGGCAGAACAGAATCAAAGAGTCTAAAGCAGAGTAATATAGTCACAAAGGCACGTGATTTACTGTCAGGGGACCTTGGTTTGGGTCTTAGCTTCACATCTTATTTATGTGGTTAGAAAAAATTGCCTAACCTCTGAAAATCTTAGTTTCATCATATGAAAATGATGAAAATAATACCTTTATTATAAGTTGCTATCAGGGTCAAGTGAGAGAGAGAGAGATAAAAGCAATTTGTAAAGCATAAAGTATGAAATAAACATCAGTTATTCTAGGTTGGAGAAATGTTGCTCAAATGATAGTAGCCACCTAAAGTGCCTATGAGAACTTAACTAACTTAAGGAAGGAGTAGCACCTAGAGCAAGAGCAGTGATAATTGACATTGTCTTTGACGTGGGAAGAGTCTACCTGAAGGTCTGTAGTTAGGTCTATATTTTTAGAGGTACATAGGCAAATTGGATTGTGACTACAAAGCCTCATGAGAATAGTGAGAAGACTGGATACCATCCCCATGAGGAATATTTGAAGGGATTAATAAGTCTTGAAAGTGGTGATAGTGGTCATGGTAGGAGTGAGGTAACCATCTTCAAATAATTGAGGATTACCAGGTGGTGAAAGGATTTAGTTTGTTCTGTTTAGTTTTGAGGGGGAGCAATCGAGCACAATAGATGAATCTAGACTTCTGGTCACAGAAAGACAGGGCTTTTTGATAGAGGTATGGCATGGTTACAGCAGGACCAGAGAAGTCCCCACCAGTGGAGGCTTCCAACATGGACTAGATATCCACCTGGCAGGGGAGAAAATTCATGGACCAGATGGATGGTTAGGCATGATGACCCCTTACAATACCTTAAAAGCTATAGCAATAAATATTTTAAAAAGCCATAAGAAGAAATAAAGAGCAATAATAAATCCACAAAAGTGGTGCAAATGAAAACCTAATACAGTATAACAAGTATTTTCTTAGTATTTACTATGTATCATAAGTAATCTAAAGTGCCTTCCAACCTCACAAGTCCATCATTTCATGACATCGTCTATCTATTTGTTTATCTTTCTATATATCCATGTAATATTCATGAACATACTGTACTGTCATCTTCTGGAAGCTCTGTTATGACTGCAGTTTCCCTATTATTTAATCCTGTGTTTAGAAAGGTCATTTAAACTGAGATGTAATCTTTAATTTTTTCCCGCCCTGCTTTGGATGCCTGACTCTTGTCCTAACCATTCATGTGCCTTAGAAACTGCAGACTCCAGAGAGCCTTCATATTATGTGAAAGGATTTTCCAAGGCCAAGCTAATTGCATTCAATCTTTACCTCAAATGAAAGAACAACTTTGATCTGTCAACTGTGAAAAGTAAACTGGGCATGACCTTCACTCATCACCAATCATCTCACTTAATGATGTTTGTTAACTTTATTCTGATATTAGATCATGGTCCTTTGTTCTGTCAGAGTTTTTTCATCTAAAGTCTAACTATTTCCATTTATATGTATAAGGAGAGCTTAGAAGCCCAGTGTGTTGGATATGAAGTTTATTGAAATACATCTCAAATTTTAAAGACAGTTTGTTGTATTTGCCATTTGCCTAAGAAAGTGGAGAAAATGAAGAGATCGACTTTAAAGTCAAATACACATTTAAGTACTCACTTCATTGCCCTTGACACCCTGAGCATTTCTTTTGCTGTGCGATTGTGTGTTCTAGCTCAGTTGCTTCTGTTTTACCTTTTCACCCGGAAGGCCCCCAAATGACAATTATTGCTTCTTAAAGAATACAACTTCAGAGAAGCTGTCACCGTGAATCAGGCTAGACCCAACTTGAAGAAACCTCCTGGGATCTGAAATGCTTCAAGTGTTTTATGTGATTGAACCTTTTGTTTGCTGAAAAGGTATCAGAGCACCCAAAGCAGGTTATCTTTTCACAGCATGGCAGAGGATAGGCTAATCCATTTTCTCATGAACAGTCTGAAATAAGCTAAATATAATTAGCTGTATGACACTTTACAGTAATTCTCAAGTATTTTAGTACCTCTTAAAACATTTTCCTTCAAATTCACTTTTAAAATTTGTAATCCAAACTGATAGTTTAAATATTCAAACCTGTTTATGACATACACAGATAAGAATTAAAATAACCTGGAAACTATTTGGTTAAAATCACTGGTCTAGGTAAGAAAACTGTGTCTACTATTAAACTGGAATTGACTCAATCCATACTCATTTACTACCTGATGCCCTTGAACTGTGAGCCGTGTCACTCTCTCCCTGTCCCATTCATATCAGAAGGCTAAAATTACTTGGACACAGAGTACAGAAAGTGTTTGCAGCTTCCCCATCCATGGGTTCAACCAAGAGCAAATCAAAAATATTCCAGGAAAGAAACAATGCCCTAAAAACTATTGAAATAAAAAATTTTAAAAAGCCGTAAGAAGAAATAAAGAGCAATAATAAAAAATCAATCCCACAAAAAATGATGCAAATAAAAAACTAATACAGCCTAACAAGTATTTACATAGTATTTACTGTGTATCATAAGTAATCTAGAGATGATTTAAAAGTATACATGAGAATATACATAGGTTATATGCAATTACCATGCCATTTCATACAAAGACTTTGAGCATCCTTGGAATTTGGTATCCAAGGGAGGTCCTGAAACTAATCCCCTGCAGATACGCGGGGATGATTATACATGTAAAATTCTTCATCCTCTTCTTCCCAATACAGGCTTCTATGAAGGGATAACAAAAATGGAAGGGAAAAAGAAACAGCATGTGTTTAATTTATTTTAAAAATTTATTACACACACACACACACACACACACACACTTGCCTCAAGTAAGTATGTAGGCAGATAATTATTTTCATAGCTACATTCCTATATATTGAATCAATTGAATTATTAAAGAATGATATAAATCAAATAAAGTTCCTAATCAATTTTATTTCAATATAGCATAAAATTATAAAAAAGCAATAAAGCATTGTCTATCAAATTGCTTTTGTTAGAATGTCCAGTGCTTTTTCATTGAATAAACATGAACAAATATAAACTGTCAGAATTATTATCAGTAATGTGCTGGAAATAATAATCTGCAGTATTGGGGTTAATAACCTGTGGAAGTGACTGGATTTGGTACCTCATTTCTTGAATCTTCCCAGCACGTCACCAAGAATGACAACAATTTTAGACATTTTGACTTGAAATTAGGCTTGAAAATAGCTACTCTCTTGGGGTGAGTTAACATTTAATGTTGGGCAAGTAGAAATGACTGCTGATTTTCATTCTTTATGTTAATTCCATGGGGAGGGTGAGCTAGTAAAACATTTGTGTGAGCTGGTCATTATTTGAAATTTATTTACCAAAGTGGCTTACGTAATAATCATCCCCGTGCTAAATCAGTCAGTCAACAAGTTTTTATTGAGTCCCCATTGGATTAGAGTAATGTATAGTAATGATGTATTCAGTAGTGTACAGATGTATGCGGCAAAGATTAGACATGAGCTCGACCCCCAAGGCCTTACAAGCCATTAGAGGAGACAAACAGACACATATCATCAACTGAAATGTAACCAGATGACTTAACTCCCAGGGCATGGAAGAGTAATGGCTGGGCTGGGATTTTTCTGGAGGGTGATGGGATGGGTTAAATGTGGGAAACTTCCATGATGTAGGTGCCTTGGTCTGGGTTGGGTTGAAGAAAGTTAGTGGCTTGGTAGAGGAGAAAAGCAATTTTGCTTAGTGAATACAGTGTAACTTGGACAAAGATTGAAGTAGAGGATGGGAGTCTGTTTATTTTATCTGGAGGTATAGCAAGATGGAGAAACATACAGGTAAGACAGATAATGGATAGAATTATTTGAAACCAAGATTAGCAGGGTTGACACTGGAGGGGTATAAGTCACATACCCAATAAAGCTCCATTTTAGCTTTGTTGGAGTCTGATAGACAAAAAATTGCACGCTTTTAATGTATATGTCTTGATGAGTTTGGATATAAGCATACCAAACTGTGATACCATTACCTTAACTAAAGCAATAAACATATTCATCATCTCCAAAAATGTCCTTGTGTTTGTTTGTGTTTCTCTTCTTCCTCTTCTTTGGTAGGAACACTTAACATGAGAGCTATCCTCTTAACATTTTAAAGTTCACAATACCATAGTGTTAACTATAGGTACTTGTTGTACAGCTGAACTCTAGGATGTATTCATCTTGCATAACAGAAACTTTATATTCATTGAAAAATTTCCCATTTCCCCTTTCCCCTTTCCCCTAGTCTTTGGCAAACACTGTTTTATTCTCAGCTTCTGTGGTATTCACAGAAGCTATGTGGGTATACCCAGTCTGTGGAATTCTGTTATGGCAGCAGAAAATGGACTTAGACAGATGTCTATCTTTTGTAAACCAGCAATACTCAGTGCATAATTCAGTTTCAGTGAGTATGTTGTCATACTCACACACAGTATGTACTGTGCATTGGAAGTTGGTGAGGAAGGAGGGCAAAACCACGGGGAAAGAGGCAGAATGCCTGTCCTTCCTTACTTTGAAGCTAAATATGCCTCTCTGTGGCTTCTACTGGTTGTTCCTAGTTCATTATCTTCAGATTACACAAAACAGGCCTAATCCCTTTCTCTAGATAGCCCTGTAATGTTTGAAAAGTGTAGGTTTCCCTGAGCCTTCTTTTCTCATGGTGAGCCTTTCTGACACCCTGTCACCCATATTCTCTTCTTAGCTGCTCCCCATCCAGGTTCCCCTAGTGTTGGGCAGCAAAGGAGGTCAGGACTAACACCATCATGGCTCAGGTAGAGGCTTCTGTAAACAGACTATACTGCACCACCACTCTTGGTGGCCACATCTAGTTATTTACTCGTGTTGACCTTAGTGCCACTGAGGACCATTGAGGATTATTGCACACATAAAATTATGTCTCCCCTATTTATAATTACCTATTAATGTCACTTATCATTCATTCACTCTCTCCCTCAGTCATTCTACAAACATTTGTTAAGCATTTACTATGCGTGAGGCACTGTCTTAGGTGATGGGGACATCAGATCTAGCAGAGTGCCTGACATAAATGTGGGAACTTGTGTTTATCTCTGTTGAATATCATCTTGTCGGATTGGGTTGGGATCATCAATCTTTCTGTCTCTATCTCTTTCTTGCTCTCCCTTCTTTTTTCTCTCTCTCTCTTTCTCTTGGGTGTGTGCATGTATGTGATATAGACATAAAGATATAGAGTATGCATAGTGTATATATGTATATGTATGTGTGTTTATGCATATATATATATTCTAGTGTTTGTGAAGTTTCCCATTTATGTATTGATGAGTCTAGTTAGGTAGAGGGAAGAAAGTTTATCATGGAGGTAAGTTATGGATTATAATCTTAGACAACATTAAAATCATAACTGTTCCAAGATTCTGGGATAGAGAAAAATAGTGTGTGTGTGGGAGATGAGGCTGGTTAGCATATTTGTGATAAGCATGGGTTTTGGAGTCAGACCTCCTGAGATCGAATGTGGGTTCCATCACTTACCTGCTATGTGACTGAGGGCAAAATGCTTAGATTCCCCAAGTTTCAGTGCCATCTGTATACATCCCTGTATACTCAGGAATAATAATAGTTTCTGTTCAAAGGATTATTGTGGTAATTAAATGAGATTATGTGTATAAAGTGGTTAGTGTAATGTCTGAGACATATTAAAGATCAGTAGATGGTAGATAAAATTATGTAAGAAAAAGAATTGACTTTCAAGGAAGGACTCGATGTCAAAGTCCATTGGAGCCAACTTTAGAGGCTATTTGAACTAAAGTTGTACTGGGATTTGACATTGAATTTTGCTGGGTTTCAGACCGTTCTGAAAAATATTTTTACTGGAGCAAAATGTTGGTTGTGACAAAACTTACTGCCATAGGAGTTGACTTGGATTAGTAAGTAGTTAAATTAATTGTAAAAAAAAATCTCTGAATCTCAAATGTGGCTTCTTTACTTACTTTTTACACATTTCACTTTCCACAATAACTCAAAATAGGCGGTATAATTTTTCTGTAACATCTGAATGAATTATACTTCTACCATATTAGTTAGTAGCTTTGCATAGCTTGTAGATTATATTTTATTAATTAAAATGGTTTGGTTTGTTCTTATGTGCCCATGTGAAGGACTTTTAAATAAGTCGTAGGAAAAATAATTACTGGAAAATAACCAGCTGTCTTGTCTTTGACTCAGATGTTTCCAGCATTGTCAATTTTAGTCTGTTTCAGAGCAAACCAAGAGAGTCTACATTGATGAGTTAAGGATATTGCCAAACTTGGTTTTTAAGGTACTTGGGATATTACTTATAATTTCTTAATAAATTCCAGCAGCCCTTTTTGATAATTAGGGAATAAGAAAAGCCCTCAGCAGCATGCCAGTACAGTGGAGTAATGGCCGTTAAAGACATGAGCTTTGGGACTATTTGAAAACAAATGGTCATTTCACCAGAAAAGTAAAACAAACTGAGCAGTTGTACTCAGCTTTCCTTCTTCGGCTCTGTGCCATATTTATAGGTCAACTCCAACTAGTCAGTCCTGGTAAGTTTTTTTTTTTGTCAGCTATACGAGTTTCACCAAGGCAGTGCTTAGCTCTGTTCTCACTCCATGCTCTGATAGCAGGTACATGTTTATTTTCTTTATTTGAAGAAAGTGCTCCAATAAAATAAAATTATAAAACAATTAAACAGAATTGAAGCCAGTCGGCTCCAGTTTGTCCTGGATGAAGACTGCAAATAAATGCATGTATAATAGATTTTGCCTTTCTGTTTCGTCTTTTACATTTTAGTGGCATTTTGATTTAACACACTTGTTTTACATTGATGGTAGCATTGTAGGGAATTTTAAGTTATATATTAGTTCTTCTACCTCATTCAGGGTATAGCTTTCTGACTATTGTATAAAATTAACTGTATGATGATTCCTTAAGAAAAAAGGGCTCATTTTCTACCCCTTAAATAATCTACAAGGTGTTAAAATGTGATGAAAATAAAAGAAGAAGGAAAATACATTTGATAAAATGCCCACTTTTCAGTTGGACAGTTGGAGTGGATTGGTTTGTTTTTGTTGAAAATATGCTAAGTAATGAAATAATAAAGCTTTAAAGAATTGTTGGTGGGAAAAAAGGCAGGAGAAATAGGAAGCAGGTGGGACTTGGTGTTAGGTTTATGCACCATGCTTGGTGACTTTAGTTTTCTTTTTTCGTGGGCTGCATTAAATGCTATTACAATTTTTGGTTAAGTCTAGCTGGTATCAGTTATTTAACTGTTCCCTTTGGCTTCTGAAGAAAAAAGAATGGTAGAAAGAATGGAACATGAATGTCGTTTGGTCAAAAGATTCAGGTTCCTCTTATGGCAGGACTCCAGACGCTGATACTTATCTTTGGGCAGAAGTCTGGAAAAGGTGGCTATGAAGAAGTTGAGAACTTAAACTAGGCATGGTTCTTTCAGCAAATTCTCACAGAGGCTTGGGCTCATGAAACAACCAAGAGTAAGAACCTTGAGATTGCTACCTCTTCATCTTAGAGATGAAGAAACTGAGGCTGCATATGGAAAGGCTGGAGGCTAGAGAGGTGACATGCAGTCACTCATCAAGTCAGGGCAAAGCCAGTGTTATGATGCATGGCTCTCTTACCATGATGACATTTTAGCTGGCATTATAACTGCCATCACAGTAGGGAGCAGGATACCTGCAGAGTTGTAGAGACTGATGGTAAAGTAGACAAGAGCAAAGATCACTGGGCTGGGCAACAGAAAATCTAGGTCAAACTTGTTTCCCTGAGTCTTTGGACAAGTCACAAATGCTCTAGATATCAGTTTTCTGATTGACAGATGACTACATAACTGCCCCATTGACCTCAATGGATCAAATGAAATGTGGGTTGTGAAGATGCTATGACAACCAAAGACAATACATGTGTAGGGCATTACAGAATACCATTGGCCATTCCTTCCCTAACGAATTCTCAACAATTACTCAGAGCTGCCAAAGCATCTTAATTCACTACCACCCAACAGAAGACAAGAAAATTATCTGGCAACTCAGATGAACCTGCATCCCACCCACAGTCTTAGTTATGAAATCCTTGAGAAGCTAGCTTTTAACTCAGCAAGTTGTAAACATTTATATCATTTATTTATTCATGAACTCATTTATTGAATAACTGAAGCACAAAAAATAGTAGACATAGTGCCTGCCTTTCCCTCAAGGGAAAAACAAACATATAAATAAATGTGATTTATATGGCAAGTGTTGTATATTAAGGACTTGGAAAGACTAAGAAAGGAAGTAAAGGGTTATGAGGAGGTTTTAAGAAAGAAGTGGTCTTGAAGGTTGAGTAATATAGGGACCTGCTAAGAAGGTAAAGACATGCGGAGATTTTGACCAAGAGAGGAACCTTAATAAAGTCATGAGAATGTGACAGTAGGAGGCATGTATGGGAAATGTTGTGCTGTCCAGTGGGACAGAGGGTAGGGAATATGGGGAGACTGTTGAGAAATGGGTCTACACAGGCAAGTGAGGTCAATCATGAAAGTCCTTGGTTAGTAGCTAGGGAGATTAGTGTTTTTCCAACAGACTTGGGAGGACACTAATATTTATTCTATAGCAACATTTTTTTTCAGCTAAAAATGAGACAAGCTGATTAATTAAATTTATAAATAATTTGCACAAGTACAAGGAAATGTAAGAAAACTACTAATTCAATGATCTGGAACTACAGTTATAACCATTGAGTGAACATTGTTGTGGACTTTTCTCTATGCACACATACAAATAGATTAAAAGAGAAAGATACTTTTTATAAAAACAGGATTGTTTTCTGGTTCTGGCAATAATTATACAAATACAAATAAAATATATAAATTAATCTGGAAAAAAGATCATTTCTGGTATGATGGCATGCCAGAAATAGGTTTAAGCAGTAAACTTATGAACAGATGCTGTGATGATTTTGAAAGATATTAGGCTGGATAAAGGGATTAGAGGCTGAGGTTTTAATGCCCATGTAGACATGGGAAATATGGCATTGGGCCTGACTGAGGCAGGGAGCTGGAACACAGATCCCTACTTAAACTGGGACCCTGGAGATGAAAAGTTACTTCCTTGGTAAAAGGAGACTAGCCAAAAAAAAAAAAACAAAACAAAACAACAAAAAAACAACAACTCACTGGCTCAGGTAGTGTGACTAGAAAATTTGTTACTTTTTGGAACTCTGGATGGGAAAATATGAGAGAAATGAAAACTCCTGGTCCCCAAAAATAGATGTAAAGTTGACATTTACATTCTTAATTTAATGCTGGAATATGTAAGCTGAGAAACTAACATCAAAACTATTCCAGACAAAAGCAAAAGTTAAATAATTATATAGCAAGACTTTTACACTCCAGGATGTGCAGGTATGATGGGGGAAAATGGAGGGAAACAAGTAAAACCTGTAAATTCCATGGGGAAATAATCTATAATGAGAGTCAGCAGGCTGTATGAGTAGGAAGGCTAGCATTCCCACAAACTTGAAATAATAGCACAATCTGTGAAAGACTATACAATAGCCATGCTTCAAATGGTTAAAATGATAAAAGAAGAAATGAAAATCATAAGGAGAGAACAATACACCGTGAAGAGATAAATTTGAAGAAAAAAATAGAGCTTCTAGAAATACGGGCATGTCATTGATATCTCCATGAATGAGTTATGTGTTAGATTATAAGCAGCTGAAAAACGAATTAGTGAATTGGAAGACAACTGAGAAAATTATGTAGAATGTAGCAGAGAGATAAAGAGATGGTAAAAACTGAAAAAATATTTACGAGAAATGAGAGAGAGATTCTGAGATATTGGAGAAGGGGCAATTCTTGAGATAATGGCTTACAATTTTCCAAAACTGATGAAAAATACCAGCTTTTAAAGAACTATGTACTCAGTGGCATGCAGGTAAATATTAACAACCAGCGCTTCACGATTGAAGAAAGCCCTGATTTATAGTGTTTGTTAATTGCTGTGGTGTAAATACTGTCATTATGGCTGATTTCAGGTTACCAGTATGACTTCACTGAAATGGGGATTGGGAAGAGATGTGCATAACTGGCTCTCATGAGCCAATATGAGCTGACTTCAGAACACAACTGCATATGCTAAATGTAGTAATTATTCCTCAGAAGAGAATCTGTCTTTTGTGTCTATAAAATATTATCATTGTCATGGATGTTCTACAGTTTCACTACAATGTGTCAAAAATTGTAGTGAAACTGTAGAACATCCATGACAATGATAATATCTTAATTATAGACACAAAAGACAGATTCTCTTTTGAGGAATAATTACTCTGATGGTAGACTTCTCATTGGTTTAAACCAATCAGAGCCAATCCTTGGTACCGAGCATGGGATCAGGGAGCCCAAGCATAGAAGTCATGTAGAGGAGGGGTGGACATCTAAATGAAAACCTGTTGCTGTTAGGAAGGGGGAAGGGAAATGAATATGAGGTGAAAAACCTAGCTGTATCTATAATATGGTATATATTTTTCAATCAGAAGATTCAGGCTTTTCTTCATTTCGGAGAAATTTTTTTCTTCTCGTCATCTTTGAATGACTTTTATATTCCATGTATTTGATTCTATACCTAAGGGAGACCAAAAACTTGTCCTTATTCTAGGCTGTCCATGTCATTCTTCTATATTTTCCTCTTATTTTAATCTCTGCCTTTTTTTCTATGCATTTGCTAAGATTGTTCAAGTCTTTGTGTGTGTGTGTGTGTGTGTGTGTGTTGGGGAGAGGATAATCATTTACTTTTCAGCTGAATTAGTCTTCAATTTGTTTTCTTAGTTTTTTAGCTTCCCTTTTCATCTCATTTACCTTGTTTTTTGAATAACATCCCTATGAAATTATTATATATATTGAAGTGCTCATGGGGAACACTCTTCTATTCCACGGTATGTAGAATGACATTTGTTTAATCTGGTCTCTACCTCTGGGTAAATGTTACTGATTTACAGAAGTTACTGATATGGAGAAGGGAGACAACTAGTGATATAAATGAAAGTTCCTGGATGGAGGTGCACTTTCATTTTGTTAGTTGTGGGATAAGGAGAGTTCCAGCTTTGAGTAGTCCCCTTAGGTGTGTATTGCCTTCTCTTTCCCCAACCCTCATCCTCTCTTGCTTAACTGCCATAGACTGTGACTGACATCTCCACTCTGCACAGAAAAGAGTATTAGGTTCTAATAAATTGCTTCCATAAATTTGGTAGCATAAATTTGACAGGACTTTAGGAAGTTAATTGACGGGAAGCGGGTAGGCTTCCTTGAGCCTGAGAATATGCTTTCCTCTCATCCTCCTGGATATGACCTGAATTTACTTGATGTCCAGCAGGTTCTAGACATGCAGCCTTTGCAGCAGGGGGTGAATTGGTCAGGACTCTTTTTTAAAAGTAGCAGAAATCCAATCTGAGTTAGTATAAACAAAGCAAAATATAAAAGAGAGATGCTCTAGCTTATGTGCTGAAATGATGGGGTGAGCAGAGGAACTGGTCTCTTGAATGATGAGGTCCAGGAAATGGCACCTCAGGGCTTCCTTGTCACCTCTCATTTCTACTTCTCTCTACCTTCTAGCTGTCTTCTCTCCAGCTGACTGGTTCCATGACACTCCAGGAGCCCAGGATGTTATGTTCTTATAGTCTACTGACCAGAGAGGAAAGAAAGCTCTTTCCCTCCAGACCTCGTGAGAAAACCCAGAGGAAGATTCTGATTGGCTCCTACTGATGATGTGTCCAGCTGTGGGTGGGATTCTGGGATAGTAAATTGGCAGCTTTCATCAGAAATAGGTGTTCTCTAAAAAAGCAACGGAGGAGGTGATAGTCTGAGCACATAAAATAACACATTTTCACTGAGGGGAGGAATAAAAGCCTCCATATGCTTTGCAGGAACTAAATTCACCCCTGCTGAGCTGTCAGGGGATATGACCCTTCATTCACATCCAAGTATATGAGTGCCATTTGATGCCTTTACCATGCTCCTCTTTACCAAGCCCAGAAAAATGGCACTTGTTGATTTTCTAACCTCAAATAAAAATGAACCCCAGGATGTTTCCAGGTTCAGTTTAATTCCGACCAGTTGTCACTTCCTCAGCCGAGGAACTGGTATGGAAATAGGTATTCGGCATCTGCTGCTTTGTGTTATGGCTAATGCATGAGAGAGACACTTTTCCAGAACCAAAGAATCCCAGTTACACTGCTGAGGATGAAGAAAGACTGCAGGGGACCAACTGGTTTTTGTTTGGACCATGATTAAGAGAAGGTTCAGTTGTTCTAGTGCTTTTAAAATCAGCTTTGCTCCAAAGCACTTGGGTTATGTATTTGCCATCTTGCAGAAAGACTCAGCATTTGAGATGTAAGCCAAATGCTTTTAGCCCACTTATAAAAGACACTGCTGCCCTGGGCCCTGCTGGCTGCAGGAGCTGACTGGGCTGGAAGCCAGCTCTGAGACTGACTATGATAGTGCATGCCATTTAATACGAATGGGAGAATGGTGACGTGGTTTAGCTTAGGAGCAATGCTAATTGTTTACTGGATACATTTTACACAGCCCAGGCCATTTATTTTAGCCAAATTTCTTTCATTATTACATAATAAAACCTGACATTTAAAAAAGCACATTTACTTATTTATTGAAAAAGCTAGTATGCAGCATATCCTTCTTCTAGGTTCAGATACTGAAAATCAATGTCCTGGGGAAAGAAAGTAACAAAATTATAAAGTCTATAGATGGGACAATTAGAAGTGACCTGATTTCAGTGACTTTAAGTTTTATGAGGGAAGAAACTGCTGTCTTGTTCGTTTAATTATTGTTTTTTAATTTTATATCTAGTGTTAAGCACAATGCCTGGCATGTTGTAGGGAGTCATTAAATCTTCATTTAATTAATGAATAAGTAAATGAACACATAAAACATTTAGGAGCAAGAACTGACCAAAGATTCAAATGAAGATTCAGATAAAACCAAGTCTAAATATGTGCTTGCATACAATGTTGGATGGTCACATGAGAACAAAATCTATCTAGTTTTCTGTCTACCCTCTTTTATCTGGAATAGGAAGTAGAAACTCCAAACCCTCATACAAGTGGATTGTCCTTGCAAGATGTCTGTCTTACCAGAAGTTTCCAGAAATTGTATAAGCCCAGCTTGCCAACTTTCTATCTATAGTCTCTTAGCCAAAGTATTTCAAGATAAATTTAGTTAGATTTTTAGTCAAACACATGACCTAAGTGGCTATATGTAAAGAGTAACTGAGAATCCTCACCTCAGCTTTGGTATTTATGGAGTTAGGACCAGGTACATACTTTGTGGGGCCTAGTGTAAAATGAAAATGTGGAGCTCTTTTAAAAAAATATTAAGACTTTCAAGACAGCAAGAGTGGAACGGTAAACCAAGTGCAGGCCCTTCTAAGCATGAGACCAGCAGGACTGTATAGGAGACATGCCCACAGGATCAACCCTTTATAGATGGCTCATCTTCTGGGAACTCTGAAAACACTCGTGAGTTCATATTCACAGCAAGACTTTATTGAAATTGGTGGGTTGTTTAATTATTTCAAAGATAGAGGTGAGATGTAGAGAAAATGTAAAGCGTTGGCATAGATGAGAGTAGAACCTAGAGCCACTGGCTCCCCATCTGAGATGTCTTCTAGCAGAGACAGTATGACTAAAATTTCATGTATAACGTACTTCCATTCACTATTAAAATAAGTAGTGTTCCTACAGCTTACATTACCTTTTTAGCAGTTTGCTTTTGAGTATTCTGAGAGTTATAATATGTGGACCACTTAAAATGTCTTCCATAAGTTTCACTCATTCTAAGTGTAGTAATTACGGTGTTTGTAATGTTGCCATGCCGTGTGAAATTATTTTCTAATATTAAACAACTCTATCATTATGTAGCAGCTGAAACTAAGCTTGAAGTTAGTTTTCTAATATTTAGTCCCATCTGATCTTACCTTATGAAAGTTTATTGGAGAGAACTGAAGCATATCCAGTTGGTCCAGAACTGGGGAGAACTGAGTCCTAGTCCTTTGTAGGCCTCTAGTCTAGTAATATTCAAGAAGTGGTTCTTGAATGTTTCAATAAGTGGATGTTAAATCATCACAGCAATTAACTATAGCTACCAATCAATACTAAACGATTCCTTACCTTTGAACAATGTGGTGAATGCTTTAGGAAAATGTATTTTATTCATCTGAAAATCAATCACAAGAAGACATTTTAATGATTCAAATAATATACTGAATTCTGTCCTGATTGAATTTGAGTACATGTCAAAAAAATGTTATTTCACAAGATAATTTATATGCAATTAATTTTGAATTTATTGTAATGATTTTTTTTAGTTTTGTGAGAGATAATTTACACGTAAAATTCTTCCTTTTTAGGTATACAGTTCAATGAACTTTGACAAATTTAAATGATGCAGTTGCCATCACAATCAAGATACATACATACAGAAAATTTCCATAATCTCAAAAGTTTCCTTCAAGTTCCTTTGTAGATAATCCCATCTCCCTTCCCTAGAAACCATTGGTATGATTTATTTTCATCTAGTTTTGCTTTTTCTATAATGTCATATAAATAAAGCCATCTATATGACAGCCTTTTGAGTCTGGCTTCTTTTAGTTATCATAACATTTTATTTGCTCCATCAGCAGTATTTGGTAATTGTCTTTTTAAAAACGTCATTCTATGGCGTGAACCCGGAAGGCGGAGCTTGCAGTGAGCTGAGATCAAGCCACTGCACTCCAGTCTAGGTGACAGAGCGAGACTCCATCTCAAAAAAAAAAAAAGTCATTCTAATAGGTATACAGTGGTATCTCATTAAATATGCATTTCTCCATTGATAATGATATTGAGCAATTTTTTCATGCACCTATTTATTCCAAGGAGCTTCTTTGATAGAGTGTCTTGTTAAAATGTTTTTCTTTCTTTCTTCTTTTTTTTTTTTTTTTTTTTTTTTTTTTTTTACTTAAGTTGGTTGTTTTCTTGTTATTGAGTTTTGGAAAGGCTTATATATTCTTGATATCAGTTCTTTATTAGATATATGTTTTGCAAATATTTTCTCCCAGTTTGTGTCTTGTTTTTTCATTTTTTAACTTTGTCTTCCAAAGAGAAGATGTTTTTAATTTTGATGAAAGCCAATTTATCAGTTTTTTCTTTTATGGTTTATGTTTTTTTATGTTACATGTAAGAAATTTTTGCCAAAGCCAAGGTCATATATATTTTTCTATGTTATCTCCTAGAAGTTTTATAGTTTTACATTTCACACTTAGGTCTATGATTCTTTTTGAGTTAATTTTTATATATTGAGTAAGGTATAGGTTGAAGTTTATATTTTTGCATATGTATATTCAATTGTTCGGCACTGTTTGTTGAAGAGACTGGTTTATCCACCGAAATGGTTTGACACTTAGTGAAAAACAGCTTGGCCACATATATGTGGTTTTATGTCTGGACTCTATTTTGTTCCACTGATCTATGTGTTTATTTTTTCACCAATAACAGAATGTCTTGGTTTTATGCTAAGTCTTGAAATTAGGTTCTATGAGTCTTTCAACTTTGTTCTTTTTCAAAATTATTTTGGTTGTACTAGGTCCTCTGCTTTTTTATATGATTTTTAAAAAATGTATTTCAGCCAGCTTGTTGGTTTCTAAAGCATTCTGCTGGGATTTTTATTAGGATAAATTTTATCAGCCAGAGAAATTTCCTCAGTCCTCTTAAGAAACGTTCCTTCAATTATTCCCTTGCGTCTGCCTCTATTTCTTGTTTCCATCATCCCCTATATGCTGAGGCTAACGTGCAGTTGATCCAGAATGACAGTAAGGCTATGAAAGTAGCATGAAGGTGGTCTTGTGATTGGGACTGCGGTCTCAGGACTCAGGCTGAGCCTTTAAACATGGGAGAATTAGTGCTGGATAGTAACTCTGGAGGTAGTCAGAGGTGAGAGCAGGCAGTGGGGAGACCAACTTTGTGCCATTCCTCTGAGTCTCAAGCAGACCGGAGCTAACTTCCTTAGCTTGTTCTACACTCCTCAGAGGAAAGGCATGCCTGCAATGTGAGGAACGGTACTAGGATTCTTTGACTATTTTAAAGTCTTCTCCTCCCCTTTCTTGCTGCTATTTTGGAAATCTCACTCATCCATCATTTACTCTACTTGTCTCTCCTTCTATCCCTTTTATCTTTTTCTTCCATTGCTTTTCCAATTCTTCCTCAAATTTCTAGAGCTCATTAAAAAACAATGCTCTCTAAAGATTAGAAATGTAAAGTAAATGTATTTTGGTAGAAATTTTGAGATAAAAAATTAGGTATTAAATTAATCAAAGTTACTGGAATGTGCTGATTGTGATGAATTTTTGGATAAGATGTTCTGACAACCTAGGAATGTTTTCCCTGGTTTGACTCCACTGTTAATCCACAACTTCATCTTCAAATAGCAATGTCTCTGTAGTGCATCTTTTACAACTTAGTGGAATCACTGAGTTTCAGATTTTCTTTCTTCTTCGTGCCTGGCAGCCATGGACCAATTCGTCTGAAAATATGAACATTTGGGGAGGATATTCTTCAGTGACTCAGCAGGGCAACAGATGGCAAAATGTTTAATGTTTATTTCAAATCCATTTCCATATTGGATTCACATCCAGGAGTGTTTAAAAACATTTTTATTTGGAAAGAGACCGTTGTTCACTGTCAGACAACAATCTCTGTTTAAAAACATCATCATTTGAATTACAACTTCTTTGACAGGTGTGGGGCAGACACTGCAATTTCAAGGATCATGAATATGGCTTTCTATCTTCCCCACCTCACACTCTGTTTTACTTATCATGGCTACATTTACAAATGCTGGTTGTTGTGTTTTTATTTTTTTCTTCTTTTCAGGGGAGGCTTAAGGTCAAAGCTTTATTCCCAGTATTAGAAATAGAAAAGGAATAATGTATTTAATTTCATAAGCTTTGGAAGGTTGTTCTTACTATAAATGTTCACAGGTTATTGTGATATGTTTATATTATCTTCCTTTTAGGGCACATGATCATTATCTCAGTCCTTGGGAGTCAGTTTATGAAATCTTGAGTCACACTTGGACCATTATAAAAGCACAGAGACAGGTAGGACTCTCTGCTGACCCACAATCAATACACACTGACTGTTCAGTCGGCTAATAAATGGGCCTTCTATTTAGATCTCTTCAGGAAATGGCAATAAACACTGGGTTTTAATGGCATTCATTCATTCATGTGTTCATTCATTAATTCATTTATAAAACTCACATTGAGCAATTACTACATGCAGGTGTTTATCTGTGCATGAAAACCAAAAACAACAACAAAAAAACAAACAAAAAAATACCTACAATCAAAGACTGTGGAGACCATTGGATTTAGTGACTTTGTCTACGAGATTTATTCCTATTAAAACATTTATTTTGTTAGATAACCGTCCTTTTGTTTTTGTTTGATGTAACTTTCATTCTACTGTGCCTTGAAAAGTATTCAGGAAAGCTGGTTTCATGGCTAACTATCAGAGGCAGATTTACCCTGAAGGATATGAAACTTGTATTTCAGAGCCTCTCTTGCTTGCACAGATCCCCTTTAAGGCTCATGCAGGGATTCTATAAATGGATTTATATGATCATAGTCTTCGTAAAATATGCAAGGATATTGCATTTGATCAAGACTGTCTCCACTTTGAACTTTCCTCTGTCATTCTGCTCATGTCAGATGGCAATGAAGTGCTGTGGATATTTTGGGGATACAGCTAAGTAAGAGCTCAGTTGGGGTTCACTTGGCTTGGTTTTTGCAAGATATATTTAGTTTGTAGTCTCATGAACAGTTTTCTAGCTGTTTCATGTAGGAATAACATAGGAATATACCTGCTGATCACTGAAATGACTCCCTGAGTGTTTGAACATGGAGTTGCAAGATGGGAAGTCATGGTACAGAGCAGTGCTTGGCATGAGAAGCAAGTGGTATGGAGGAGAAACAAAGTTTGAAGTGTAGGCAGCCAGAAGCGATCTGTGGAAAATTCTTAAAAACGCTTAGTGTGCAAGATTGTAAGAAATAGACTTAATTATCATCAATGCATAAGCAAAATGTTTCTCTCCCCTGATGAAATTATCTTCTCTAATGCAGCACATGCATTTGTAAATGCATCATATGGTCTTTTATTTCTATTTATAGGAACTGCATAAAACAGAATTTATCAGAATTTTAATATTTGTGGGGCAGAAACTATAGTTTTACTAAAAATAGATAATATATTCATGTGACATTGTATGTTTTATGCATCCTAATGTATTGAATGGCATCTTAGCATGACATTACCATTAGTAGTAATGAACCTGAAATAAACTTTTCTAAGATATCAAGTATATCAAATAAATTTTGAGCAGTTATGCTAGAGGAAAACTAATTTTTTTTAAAGACAGTTTCTCCATAGAAAATATTACAATATTTTGTGATATGAAGAGGCAATCAGAAACAATAGCAAAAAAGTAATATAGAAGGCATACAGATATGTCAGCTATTTAATTAATAAAAATATTATTTTGACTCTCTGGATTTTGTGATTATGGCTTTGTTAGCTTTTTAAGTTTGTAATTTGTTATAATCTGTTTTCTCATTCTAAGTTAATACTTATATTTCTGCCTAAAATTATAGTAGCAATTTTGCATTATTTCTCTTAATGATACCTGATATGGTTTGGCTGTTTCCCTACCCAAATCTCATCTTGAATTGTAACTCCCACAATTCCCACATGTCATGGGAGGAACCTGGTGGGAAGTAATTCAATCATGGGGGCAGGTCTTTCCTGTGCTGTTCTCATGATAGTTAATACATCTCACAAGATCCGATGGTTTTAAAAATGGGAGTTTCCCTGCACAAGCTCTCTCTTTGCCTGCTGCCATCCATATAAGATGTGGCTTGCTCCTCCTTGCCTTCTGCCATTCTTGTGAGGCTTCCCCAGCCATGTGGAACTGTAAGTCCATTAAACGGTTTTTCCTGTATAAATTACCCAGTCTCAGGTATGTCTTAATACACAGTGTGAAAATGGACTAATGCAATATCTTTCAAAACTTTTAAGCCTCAGACCTCCCAGAAGCTGGATCTGTTCTCTGTTTGCCCCAGATTTTATTTTATTTGTCCAGTTATTTCTCAAGGAAGAGTAAATCTTTGGGACCACATCAATTCTGTGGAAGGAAATAAAAGGGATTGGGGAGCGGTGCAGTAAAGGGTAAAGACAGGACAAAAACAGAAGTTCATGGGTTAAACAGTTGAATCGTTGATGTAAAGGTGATGAAGAATTGAGAGAAAGGAAACATGGTAAGAAGAATGGCAATGGGGACATAGAAGAGTGAGACAGCAAATCTCACTAGCTTAGCAGAAAGAGTGCAGAAGTTGGAATCAGGAAGTAAGTTCCCTAATCTGTCCAGCTGTGTGGCCTTGATCAATTAACTTACAGACTCTGGGCTTCCAGGTTCTTCCTTTGTAAAATGAAGATGATAGTAATTACCCTGCCCAATAGAATTGTTGTCAAGATTAAAGACCAAATACATCACACCTACAGCCCATAGCAGGGCCTCATTGCTGTTCCCACTGTGGTTGATCCAGTCGAACTCTGTGGGGGAGGGGAGGAAGGTACAGCAAAATGCAGAACTTCAGACTCATGAAAAACATGAGAGGCAAACGTGAAGTGAAAATGAAGCCAGGAATTGTCCACTTATGAAGGGAAATGAGAGGAAGGCTAAAGCAGGAAGGAGGCTGATTAGAAAAGGTACGAGATGATTTGGGATATGTAAGGTCAAAGAGGAGGACGGAGAAAACGGATTTTTCATAATCTAACTTCCATTCAGTGGAACGAGAAGAAAAATGATGCCTCTTTGATGGAAGTGGCAGAGTGGTGCTGGAGAAGCTTCACAGGGCTCTCAGGTCAAAACATTTGAAAGTGGTGTTAACAGGTGTGCTTGTTAACAGGTGTGCTTGTTTGGCCAGAAGGGTGATTGCCAATGTGTGTGCTTCTATCAGGCTGATGAATGGCTGGCTCCAGGGCTCTTGGACAACAGGCTGGAGAATATATAAAACCCAGAGGCTACAGTCCGATAATGAAGACTCTAGGTTAACATGGGATTTTGCCATTAAATATTGGGGTGAGATAACAAAAATTTCATTTGTATCTGGTCAATTGTTATTCTTACTGAAGTTGGTGGGGTTGGAGGAAATAATAAGACAGTAAAATAATGAAAAAAAATTAATCACAGGAAAATAGCATGTTACCTTTAGGGATTAAAAATGTATTCCAGGTAGCTTTTGCTTTAAGAATAGTTAATTTCAAAAGGACAACTTTGCAGTCCATGAATTAGAACCTACATATTTACATGTTCCATTTACAAAGAGATGGAAAATGGAATTCCTTTAAAATTCATCTTGCTTACAATGCTCAAAATGTCCTCTCAACCCTCTTCTTTGACTAGGCCTTGGCATTGGCTATCATTCTTGGTGGGCCTCCATAGCAAGAATCCTGTGAAGTCAGTTTAGTGAGAATCTCCCCAACCTTGATATCTGATCATTCTTGATACCCGGGTCAAATTCCCCATTCCCCTACTTTCCGTATCTGATTACCTAGGCCTCCCTTCAGCAAGAATCCTGTTAGGTCAGTGTAACAAGAACTCCTACTACCCGTGATATCTTCTTTTAGTAATTTTCTATACACCCTTTCCCCCACACCTCTCCCCGCTCCATACCCCCAACATGCTCCCCAGCTATAAATTTGTGCTTGTTCAGCTCTGATTTTCATGGACAAATGTAATGTTGTGAAAGGAAATTGTCATGACCACCTCTGTCTGGGTTAGTAAGCAATCCACTGTGTTCAGCACTGGATACATCCTTACCTGAATAATTTTAATAACACTCATACTTGCCTCTTGTATACAATTAAGAATTTCAGAAGCTTTCACATATATTACTTTCTCCCCACAATGAACCTTGTGACATAGGCAGGGATCTTACAGATGAGGGGACTGAGAGAACAGAGAGTTCCTCATCTTGGCAAGGGTCCTTCAGCTAGTGATAGCAGGGCTAGATAGAGGTTTCCAGAATCCTCATTGAGTGCTTCAAGTTACAATTGAATTGTAAAATGTAAAAGAGAAATAGAGTATGTGACAGACCAGAATATGCTGCCCCAAAATATAAAGGATTGTTGAGCTGAAGACAATTTAGAAGAAGCAGACACAGAACAGCTCTCTGGTCTCCCTCTGTTTGCCTAAATGCAGGGCATGGATTTACAAAAAAGAACGGTATCTCATACCATTATTAGTTGTCAATTTTAAAAATAAAATAAAACATATAAATAAATAAATAGCAAAAGGGGTATCCTGTCTCTCTCTCTGCCAGAGAGAACAAAGGTTAACCACTGAAATCAGCTTTGGACCCCTATTAGCCTTGCGATGGCATCAGAAGAAACTACATTAACAAGCTTTACTAACTAGCCTTATCTGCCAGTTATTTGCCTTTTCCCAAGCTGCCACCTGTAGAGACTCAAAGTCCTCTTCCTTTGTCTTGCCACCTCTCTAAAAATGTACTGTTCTGTGTTGAAGATGCTATATAAGCTGGAATTCAAAGCCACCTCTTTGAGAACTACCCATTCTCTGGGTGTCTCCCATGTATATATGAAATATACAGCAAACCACCACGGCACATGTAACAAACCTATGTAACAAACCTGCAAGTTCTACACATGTATCCTAGAACTTAGGTAAAATAAAAAATATATATATATATGTATAGACATTAAGAAACTTCTTTTTGCTTTTCACTTGTTAATCTGTCTTTTGTATCAGGAGTGGATTCTAACTAAGAACCTATGGGGGTTATTTTTCACCTACCACTTATCACGGATGTTGTAGCAAAAAGAGCATTGTGATAAAGATGAGTTTGTCTACTTTTAAGCAGGGCAATAAAAATGTTAGGTAGTGAATCAGTATGAACTTAGGCATTAGAATGAATAATCGTTTTATGGATATCCTTGATCAATCTACATCTTTCTTTCTTTTTTTTTTTTTCCAAGACGGAGTCTCGTTCTGTCGCCCAGGCTGGAGTGCAGTGGTGCGATCTCTGCTCACTGCAAGCTCCACCTCCCGGGTTCTCGCCATTCTCCTGCCTCAGCCTCCCGAGTAGCTGGGACTACAGGTGCCCGCCACTGTGCCTGGCTAATTTTTTGTATTTTTAGTAGAGACAGGGTTTCACCGTGGTCTCGATCTCCTGACCTCGTGATCCGCCCGCCTCGGCCTCCCAAAGTGCTGGGATTACAGGCATGAGCCACTGCGCCTGGCCCAATCTACATCTTTCACCTAGAGAAAGAAGTTTCAATAGATTTAACTTATAACAGAAGATACTTTACTTACACATATCAAGATGAAATCTTGGCTGTAAAGCTGATTATAGGCTCAATGTATGACATCTTCATCACTCTACCAACTAATGTAAGTATCCACTATTCTCAAACATTGGGTAAAATGCTAGAGGGAAAATGATGGAAAAGATGCAGTGCCTGCCATCTGAAGCTCTTGGCTAGTTTGTCCAGGAGTGAGACAGTCATCTATTTAGTTACAAAACAGCAAGGAGAGGCATGTTATTCATGTGAGTGGAGTGTGCCGATTGAAAAGAGTCCTTGGTGTGCTTAGCTGTGTACCTGTCTATGGCAGGAAGCAGAACCAGCTGTTCTCTTTTTTCCAATTCTTTTCTTTCATTGAATCATAAATCCTGTTTTCACAACGGCCACTGTTTCTATTGCTATGGAAATGATGACGATGTATATCACAAATTCAAATACTATGATGTGACTACAGGACTCAAGAGGAGGAAAAGATGAGCTGTCAAGGGCACAGTTTTCCTCCAAGTCAAATGCCTTTGTTAATGAGCAAGTATGTTAATAAACAACTATGAAAAGCGTAGGAAAAGGCAATTGGCTGGGAGAATGGGATGTGTAAATGCGGTTCTTCAGCAGATTTGCCTGTGGTAAGCTCAGCAGGCAAATCATAGCACCTTCCATTAGAGTATTTCTTAAGCCAAAATGCCATCCCCCAAAGAACCCAAGAGCTGCAGTCTCCTGTTTTGATGCAAGAGGAGGCTGATAGGTCTTTCTGTGAGTAAAATGGGGGATTAGTTACCCTTTGTCCCTGGGACATCTCCCTTTGTAGGTGGGAGGTGATGCCTAACATTAGGACCTGCTGAGTTGGCATCAAAATAAACGCTGATAGATATATCATGAGAAAGACCACCATCTCTCTGAGCATTTTCAGATTCCTTCTTCTTGGCCTGGGTCTTGGGAAAATTGTCCAAGTACCACTGTGCCCTGCTCTCTTTTTACTTGCCCCCTGTGAGAGAGTGTTTCAACCCCATTCCTGGAACTCTCTTTCCCCTGCATTAGCAGAGAAATTGCCCATGTGGCTTAATTTTCTGTCTGAGATAGGGTTTTGGAGAGGCCCTGGAGGTTAGGCTCCAAGGTCGGCAGCAGAGTTTTCATGCAAAGCAACAATCTCTGGTTTAAGCAGAGTTGGCTGTGTGTGTCAGTCTTCCCCGCCCTCTGGCCTGGTCTTCGAGGATGTCATGGTGAAAGTAAAGAAAACCTTGTTTAGTCTGCACCACAGCCTTGAATAGGCCATAAAAACTCCCCAGGCTGTGACCAGCCAAACTTGGAACGGCAGATCTCCACTCGTCACTTGTGCACCTTCCTTGTCACTTCATATTTTGTTTGTTTCTCTCTCCACCTTGGTGGCCTGTACACACACACACACACACACACACACACACACACACAAACACACACACACCCCCATCTGGAAGTTACTGTGCTGATGCTATGTTCTGCAAGGGCCCATGCACACATTGATAAAATAATGGGATATATGCATTGCTTTTACCTTTAGGGAACAGGATTAGAAATAGATATTTAGAATTCTAGAAACAAGGTGAAATATTTCTCTGATAAAATCCCCTCTTCTGAAACCTCCCACCCCCACTATCAAATAGTAGTGGCTTATACATCTTCATTATGATTTGAAGGACTGTAACACAGGCCTTATTAGAAACATCTTGATTCCTAATAGTTCCTGAAAAAAATCTCAATACCTGAGCATTGAAAAAAAATGTGCTTGAATATAAAGTGGCTGAAAGATTTCTCTGCGTGGAAGTCCTTGTGTAACTTAGGCAAACTAGAGCAATTCAATTTTTTTTTTAATCGAGAAGAAAAAGGAGAAAGGCAAAGGGGAGGAAAAGGAGGAGGAAGAGGAGAAGGAGAAGGAATTAAGAAAAAAAAAAGGGTTTGTTGCTGAGTTGAGAATTTGACTAGAAAGCCAAGGCCCAGCTTGGAGCAGAGTTTTACGGCTGAGTTATAAACTCTGAAAATAAGGCTTTATAATGGAAATGTTGACAGACTCTCTACTATAACTGGGCTAGCGGATGCCTGCTGTAATGTACTGTGTAATTTATAGGAGTCACCTGTTAAGCCATCTGGGAAAGAAAATTTCCCTTCTTTTAAAATGTTAATAACTTGATTAACCTTTTGAACTTCATCTTTATTGCAAATGGAGCCCATGCAAGCCAGTTGCTGCTAGATGGCCAATTTGTATTTGCAGATAAAATTTAGGATTAAAACAAAATCCATACTCTGTGGTTTTCTTAGTCTCACCCTGTGAGAAAATGAGTTGCTAAGGGAGAAGCTGCACCCTGATGGCTTAGAGGAAGTGCTTGCATTCTCACACCAAAGCTGCCTGTGAGTTAGAGAAGGCATTAGGGCATCTTTGTGTATGAATCCGTGCATACTTTTATCTTCTCTCCTCCATTAGTTTTTTAGGTGAGAAACCAGGAGCTGAGATTCCTCCTACCCTTAGGGAAAAAAAAGATATTGTTCACTCTGGAACCTTGACTCTATAACTATTTAATGAATTGCTAAATGGCTCATATATATGGTTTTATGACTTCTCCGCTTGTAGAGTGCAAGGTCCCCAAACATGAAGTCCCTTGTTTTCTTATATTCCTCCTTTCATGTTTAGTATTGCTCTCATTCTGTATCTTATAGAATAAGAATTCTTACAGAATCTCTCTGTGCTCAACATCCACTCCCAAAGAGACCAGCTCCCTAGGCTGAACTCCACCGCCTTGCCTCTCTAATTCTCAGGACCCAGCCATGGGAGTCCTGGACTCTGAAGGAACAAATCTCCCTGAACAATGTAATTTGCAATGACATGGATGAACTTGGAAGACATTATTTTAAGTAAAATTCGCCAGGCATGGAGAGGCACGTACCACATGATCTCACTCATGTGGAATCTATAAAAGTTGATCTCATGGAAGTGGGAGGGGAATGGTGGTCACTAAGGCCTGGGATGGCTGCGGGAGGGGAAGATATTGGTCAAAGGATACAAAATTTCAGTTAGAGGGCAGGAATAAGTTTAAGATATCTGCTGTACAACGTGATGACTATAGTTAATAACTATTATACTATTAATAACAAGAATATATTGTATCCTTGAAAAAGGCTAAGAGAGTAGATGTAAAGTGTTCTCATCTCTCTCTCTCTGTATATATATATATATATATATATATACGCACACACACACATATGTAATTTAAAATGTCATGTTGTACATGATAAATGTATACAAAAAGTCTCAGTGAACAAATGTAATGGGGTTAGAATTCCCTCAGACAGCATGGAGCACTTCCATGGATGGTATGTCCATTCCTTGTAGGAAGATTTAATACTTTTTGAAGATTAGATTGCTCACCTGGAATTTTCTGATTTGAGAATGCAATTTCAAAGACAGACCAAGGCCTTTTTATCTATTTCTCCTTGTTTGATTTCTCTAGACTGATTGTTTTACTGCTAATCTGTGTTACAAGTGTTTTGTGTGAGGGACACATCATTGTCTATAGGACATGGTATTCCCATGTGATCATCATTGGTTAACATGGGAAATCCTTTATGCTTTTCCCCAAGAACACTAAAGCAGTTATACCCCCAAGTAGGTCAAATAAAATAATTATCTTAAGAAATGTAATCAGGGAAGAGCCCATCATGTTAAGAGACAGCCCCACAGTTTCCTCCAATGCTTCGATCTGAGAGACAATGCTTCCCAAAAGGACATATTGCCAGGAAGATACTTGTCTGATGGGAGTAAGTATCCTTTCGTACCTTCTGGGAGGTGCATTTCTAATATCTCTTAATTAAGGCGATCAACCTTCCTGGTTTGCTGGCAACTCTGTTTTAGTAATGAAAAGTCCTGCATCCGCAAAAAACCCATAAGTCCCAGGCAAACTGGGACAGTTGGCCATCCAGTGATGGGGCTTCCTTGAGAGATGGTGAGCTCTCTGATACTGGGAAAGTCCCCACAAAAGTGGAATGGTTCCCTGCATGGAGGTTCTGGAGGAAGATTGCTATTTTGACAAAAAGGCTGGACTTTACGATCTCTAAGCATCTTTCTAACTTTAAAATTTAAAATTCCAGATGGCTCCAAAAGACAGAAACATGACAATTAGAGGTGGCCATCCAGGAATCTTAAACGCTGGTGTCTTTATGTGTCCTGTGTAGGTTTTGCATTTTTATGTTAATCTGGTTTTGTATCTTGTCTAGAGCTCTACTATACAGGTTTGTATAGTGCCGTTTTATTTTGCAACACAGTATATACTACTTGGCTCCTAACTGCCTCTTCTGTGGTTTTCAAACACTCACCCCTTGATAGGATAGAGCCTGGGCTCTTCAATGGAATATGATGCTTATTGATGCTTCCACCATTTCTCCACTGGAACCGCAGCCCCTGACTACAGTTTGATGTCATCCACCCATCACATGCCCCAGCACTCATATACATTTCACAGATGTGTCAAGAGAGACCTCAAGATGTTGAGAGAATAAGTTTGCCAACGCGACAGTGAGGTTGTGAGGCACAGCCAAGAATGAAAAAGTCAAAAATCTGGCTCTGAGTCCTTTTTTCTAATGACTAGACACCACTCCCTCATTGGAACACACTTGGTTTTGATGCCTTAAAGGGACACAGAGAGCTGGCTGGCTTACAGAAACGAGAAATACTCTTCCTCCTGCTGGAGTGGTACAGCCTTTCCTGCTACCATCTTGAGGCTGGGGCTTTCAGCCTTCCTCCATATACGAAGTCCCTCTCTACTCTGTCCTTTCTCTCAGTGTCTCTTCCTTCCTAAATTTCTCCTGAATTATCTGTATGGAAGTTTATTCTGATATTAGTTTCAGAGCAACAGAAATTTCTACAGTATATAAATATGTTTACAAGTACATAGAATAATACAAAATCTAGATGAGGCAGGAGGTTCTTGGGCTTTCATGTCTCCTTGATGTTTCTATTGAAATCTCAGAGAAGAAGATGTGGAAACAAAATGATTTTATTCTTTATCTAGGTTGAGCTTTCCCTTCTTGAATTACCAGAGAAATCTCTTGCCTTGGCTGAACCCAGACCTTCCTAACATCAATCCTATGCTGTTTTCCTCTTTGTTACCCTTTTTCTTCCCACCCCAGATGGTTGGACTCTCTTTGATGTTATTGTAAGCACTTTAGCTTATTTGCTAAGCATTTTCTGAACACCTACTACATTGTATGTATCGTGCTGGCTTGAGAGAGTAAAATAAGTCATGTCTCTATTGTATCCTTGAAGAACTCACTTTGTATCGGGTGGTAGTCAGAGAGGGAGACAGAAAAATCTCTCCAAAGAACTGATAATAATATAATTGGATAAATGCTCAAAGTTCTAAACGGGAAGGCATTTAGAATTTTCTATGATAGATAGAAAGATGGCCATTGTTTGGTCCTTAACATGATCTGCTGGTTACTTAGCCTGTTTTCTGCGGATGATATGGCCTTAACTGTGAAGGAGATGAGCACCTTCAAGCTTGTATCTGCCCATTGATAGACCAAATCAGTTGAAAGACTTGCCCTGGACTGCATCAATCTTGGCTTTCCATAGACTTGATTTCTGACCTTTGCTTTGGTGTGATGCCATGAGCTTATATATTGGGATATCATTAAAACATCTCTATGAAACTTGTCATTGTGTGCATTGTAAGAAGGTATTTAAAAGAGCCCAGGAAAATTTTTTTCCAGACTCAGGATTGGGAATACTTCCATATTTTTGGCAAACTGATTTCATTTTAGCTTATGGAGATTGTGATCCTTTTCACATTATGATTGTTTGCCTTTTTGAGTTGGGTCTTAATAGTCATTTAGTTCAATCAGTCCCACTCAATACTTGTGTTTCCCCTCAACTAGATGTATAATCTAGTTAGAAAAACTTTTTAGACTGTAGCCCATACTAAAAATGCATTTTGCATTGTAACCTAGTAAACACACACACACAAATTAAAAAGAAAGTTCACAAAACAATATTGATATCTATTGTAATGCTCTCTGATACCTTTTATTCTTTTCTCTTCTATTTAATTTCATTCCATTTTCATTTTAAAAAATACTGGTTACAACCCTGTAAATTCACTTGATAACCCTTTAGTGAGTTGTGAGCCATAGTTTGAGAAACACTGATTGAATCCTTCTCTTGAACGCTTCCAGCTACAGACTTCAGTACTTCCCAGGAAAGCCCATCTTATCATCAGAAAATTGGAGCTTCTCTTTTAACTGAGCTTAAACTTGACTCAGTAGATCCTACCCAGTGTCCTCCTGGTTCTTTCAGTTTCATGCAGAAAAGTCCAGTCCTTATTCCTGACTACCCTTCCAATATTTGAAGAGAATGTATCACCCTAAAAATTCCTCACCCACTTGCATGTGCTAGTGGCCAGACATCAATAGCTGAAACAAAGTGTGAAGCCAGAACAATTAGAAATGTTCCCTGAAGCATTTGAGTAATTCGAAGGCGAGTGTTGCTTTTTAAAATGTGCTCATTTTAACTGAACAATTGCCCCAATTCCCTACTTTATTTCAACTGTAGGAAACCTGGCTGAACTCCTGCTACATATTGATTTTGCTCAAAGGTGGCAAGTGACAACACAGCCGTTACATAAATGACATGAGAAAACAGCCTCCTTCCCCTATGGTATTTAGCACAGTCCACAGATGGCAACGACCTAATTCAGCCCAAAGAAGAAACAAGTGAAATCATTCACTCAATTACTTTCATTGGGTAGAGGCAGTGTGGGGCTCTCCTGATGCTCCCAGAAAAAACAAAACAAAACAAAACAAAAACCCTTCCTGAAACTGCCATGCATGGGTAATTTCATTACGACAGAGTTCCAGTCACCTCTTGTTTTCTTAAACTTGTATTATTGAAAGATTAGTCTTTTGTTTATGGTTACATTGCCAAGTATCCAAAGCAGAACTCTCCTTCATTCAGAGTTAATCCAACTGAAATGGACATGGCATTAAGAAGTCCCATGGCCCTGTGAGATCAGAAGAATTACTCAATCTGCACCACTTAGGACAGAACGTTTTTTCGAAAGCAGTCAGGATAAATTGACAAAGATTGCTTACTTCAGAATACAGAGGTCAAAGTGTAGTTCAGAAAGACTTTATTATAATTACATGCTGTAATGGGAAAGATTGAATTTTGTATGGCTGGGTAGCAGGGCTCACTGAAGTGATGGGTAAATCCAATGTTGAGAGGTGATCAAGGATATTTTCTTTCTCCTCGATCCCTTATACAAAACTAAACTAACGAGTAAGTCTGTGTCTTTGAAGGGAAGTCATGAAGAAAATGACTTTCTTAGAAGGGGAGATGCTGCTATTTGAATATAAAAGGTACTTTGAACTGGGTGAAGCTCTCAAACGTGGAGGACAAAACCACATGGTGATTTAGGAAGGATAATGAAAATAACCTTGGCCTCTTCTGCGGTCAATAGCTTTGTTCACTTCATCTTTTCCTCTTGCTTTTGAATGGTTGGGAACAATGAAGATGTGGACAAACTGTTTGCAAGGTTGTAAGCTACTAGTCTGGAGACCGAAAATAATACGCAGATAGATTTGGTTTGGCATGCACAATGTACAAACATCAAAAGATCTATTCATGATAAGAACATTCAGAAAAATAGGAAGCGAGGGAAACTTTCTCTACTTGATAAAAGCATCTATAAAAATCTGCAGCTGACATTATACTTAGTGGTAGAAAATTGAATACTTTTCCCCTCAGATCAGGAATGAGGCAAGGATTCCCTGTCACTCTTACTTGACAGAGTGCCGCAAGTTCTGGCTGGTACAGTAAAGTGAGAAAAAGAATTAAAAGGCACACAGATTGGAAAAGAAGAAATAATGCTGTACCCTTGCAGATGTGATTGTTTATGAAGAATCCAAAGGAAGGTCTACCAAAAAACTAGACCTAAGTTTAGCAAGGTTGTAGGATACAGAAGACATTTATGCGTCCAACAAACATATGAAAAAAAGCTCATTATCACTGGTCATTAGAGAAATGCAAATCAAAATCACAGTGAGATACCATCTCATGCCAGTTAGCATGGCGATCATTAAAAAGTCAGAAACAATGGATGCTGGAGAGAATGTGGAGAAATAGGAACATTTTTATACTGTTGGGAGTGTAAATTAGTTCAACCATTGTGGAAGACTGTGGTGATTCCTCAAGGATCTAGAACCAGAAATACCATTTGACACAGCAATCCCACTGCTGGGTATATACCTAAAGGATTATAAATCATTCTTCTATAAAGACATATGCACACATATGTTTATTGCAGCATTGTTCATAATAGCAAAGACTTGGAAGCAACCCAAGTTCCCATCAATGGTAGACTGGATAAAGAAAATGTGGCACATATACAATATGGAGTACTCTGCAGCCATAAAAACGGATGAGTTCATGTCCTTTGCAGGGACATGGATGAAGCTGGAAATCATTCTCAGCAAACTAACACAGGAGCAGAAAGCCAAACACCTCATGTTCTCACTCATAAATGGGAGTTGAACAATGAGAACATATGGGCACAGGGAGGGGAACCACACACTGGGGCCTGTCGGGGGTAGCATTAGGAGAAATGTCAGGGAGGGATAGCATTAGGAGAAATACCTAATGTAGATGATGGGTTGATGAGTGAAGCAAACCACCACGGCACGTTTATACCTATGTAACAAACCTGCACGTTCTGCACATGTATCCCAGAACTTAAAGTATGATAAGAAAATCAATTATATTCTAATAAAGTTCCAACTAACATGTGGATACTAAAATTGAAAGTATAATACCTTTTACAATTGTTAAAAAATACTTACGTGTGTATCTAACAAAACATGAACAGGACTTACAGGCTGCAAAGTATAAAACTGATGAAAGCAATCAAAGAATGTCCAAATAAGTGGAGAGATAGTCCTTGTTCATGGACCGGAATACCTTCCGTAATAAAGATGTCAATTTTCCCCAAATTGACATGCAGTTTTAATGCATTTCATAATCCCAGCAAGATTTTTTTGTAGATGTATAAAAAATTGTTCTTGAATTTATATGGAAAGGCAAAGGGACTAGAATAGCTAAAACAATTTTGAAAAGACAAATATAGTGGGGGGAGTCAGTCTACCCAATTTCAAGGTTTATTGTATAGTTACAGCAATCAAGACAGTGTGGCATTAGCAGAGGCTAGGTCATAGATCACTGGAATAGAATAGAAAACCCAGAAATAGACCCACATAAATATTTCCAACTAACTGTTGACAAAGTTGCAAAAACAATTCAATGAGGAAAAGACAGCCTTGTCAACAAATGGTGCTGGAGCAAGTAGACATCCACAGGCAAAAAACAAAGTGAAACAAAACAACTACAAAAAACCCAGAATCTCAACCTGTCTCATACCTTATACAGAAATTAACTCAAATGGACTTAAATGTAAAATATAAACCTTTA
The DNA here is from genome assembly GCF_028858775.2 of Pan troglodytes. Classification (NCBI taxonomy): domain Eukaryota; kingdom Metazoa; phylum Chordata; class Mammalia; order Primates; family Hominidae; genus Pan; species Pan troglodytes. The sequence goes on from NC_072405.2 coordinate 105,702,207, forward strand.
AAACTTTTAGAAAAAATAAAGGAGAAAATCTCTGAGAACTAGGGGTAGTTGAGAGGTTCTTGGACTTGACACCAAAAGCACAATTCGTGAAAGATAAAATGGATAAATGGCGCTTCATCAAAATTAAAAATTTATGTTCTGTGAAAAACTCTGATAAAAAGACAAGCTAAAAATTGGCTGAAAATATTTGCAAACTACCTTTCTGACAAATAGCTAGTATCTAGAATATATTTAAAAAACCTGAAAAATCAATGGTAAAGACAAAACAAACCCCCAAACAACCCAACGAGAAAATGAGCAAAAGACATAAAGAGACATTTCTCCAAAGAGGGTATACAGATGATAAAGAAGCACATGGAAAGATGCTTAACATCATCAGCCATTATGGAAATGCAAATTCAAACGACAATGAGATCTTACTACATACCTATCAGAATAGCTAAAATAAAAATGGTGAGAACATCAAATGCTGGAAAGAATACAGAGAAACTGAATCACTCATACATTGCTTGTGGGAATGTAAAATGGTAGAGCCACTCCAGAAAACGGATTGAAAATTTCTTAAAAATCTTGGGGGGAGGAGCCAAGATGGCCGAATAGGAACAGCTCCGGTCTACAGCTCCCAGCGTGAGCGACGCAGAAGATGGGTGATTTCTGCATTTCCATCTGAGGTACGGGGTTCATCTCACTAGGGAGTGCCAGACAGTGGGCGCAGGTCAGTGGGTGCGCGCACCGTGCGCGAGCCGAAGCAGGGCGAGGCATTGCCTCACTTGGGAAGCACAAGGGGTCAGGGAGTTCCCTTTCCGAGTCAAAGAAAGGGGTGACGGACGCACCTGGAAAATCGGGTCACTCCCACCTGAATATTGCGCTTTTCGGACCGGCTTAAAAAACGGCGCACCACGAGATTATATCCCACACCTGGCTCGGAGTGTCCTCTGCCCACGGAGTCTCGCTGATTGCTAGCACAGCAGTCTGAGATCAAACTGCAAGGCGGCAGCGAGGCTGGGGGAGGGGTGCCCGCCATTGCCCAGGCTTGCTTAGGTAAACAAAGCAGCCAGGAAGCTCGAACTCCGTGGAGCCCACCACAGCTCAAGGAGGCCTGCCTGCCTCTGTAGGCTTCACCTCTGGGGGCAGGGTACAGACAAACAAGAAGACAGCAGTAACCTCTGCAGACTTAAATGTCCCTGTCTGACAGATTTGAAGAGAGCAGTGGTTCTCCCAGCACGCAGCTGGAGATCTGAGAACGGGCAGACTGCCTCCTCAAGTGGGTCCCTGACCCCTGACCCCCGAGCAGCCTAACTGGGAGGCACCCCCCAGCAGGGGCACACTGACACCTCACACGGCAGGGTATTCCAACAGACCTGCAGCTGAGGGTCCTGTCTGTTAGAAGGAAAACTAACAAATAGAAAGGACATCCACACCAAAAACCCATCTGTACATCACCATCATCAAAGACCAAAAGTAGATAAAACCACAAAGATGGGGAAAAAACAGAACAGAAAAACTGGAAACTCTAAAACGCAGAGTGCCTCTCCTCCTCCAAAGGAACGCAGTTCCTCACCAGCAACGGAACAAAGCTGGATGGAGAATGACTTTGACGAGCTGAGAGAAGAAGGCTTCAGACGATCAAATTACTCTGAGCTATGGGAGGACATTCAAACCAAAGGCAAAGAAGTTGAAAACTTTGAAAAAAATTTAGAAGAATGTATAGCTAGAATAACCAATACAGAGAAGTGCTTAAAGGAGCTGATGGAGCTGAAAACCAAGGCTCGAGAACTACGTGAAGAATGCAGAAGCCTCAGGAGCCGATGCGATCAACTGGAAGAAGGGGTATCAGCGATGGAAGATGAATGAAATGAAGCAAGAAGGGAAGTTTAGAGAAAAAAGAATAAAAAGAAATGAGCAAAGCCTCCAAGAAATATGGGACTATGTGAAAAGACCAAATCTACATCTGATTGGTGTACCTGAAGGTGATGGGGAGAATGGAACCAAGTTGGAAAACACTCTGCAGGATATTATCCAGGAGAACTTCCCCAATCTAGCAAGGCAGGCCAACGTTCAGATTCAGGAAATACAGAGAACACCACAAAGATACTCCTTGAGAAGAGCAACTCCAAGACACATAATTGTCAGATTCACCAAAGTTGAAATGAAGGAAAAAAAGTTAAGGGCAGCCAGAGAGAAAGGTCGGGTTACCCTGAAAGGGAAGCCCATCAGACTAACAGCGGATCTCTCAGCAGAAACCCTACAAGCCAGAAGAGAGTGGGGTCCAATATTCAACATTCTTGAAGAAAAGAATTTTCAACACAGAATTTCATATCCAGCCAAACTAAGCTTCATAAGTGAAGGAGAAATAAAATACTTTACAGACAGGCAAATGCTGAGAGATTTTGTCACCACCAGGCCTGCCCTAAAAGAGCTCCTGAAGGAAGCGCTAAACATGGAAAGGAACAACCAGTACCAGCCGCTGCAAAATCATGCCAAAATGTAAAGACCATCGAGACTAGGAAGAAACTGCATCAACTAACGAGCAAAATCACCAGCTAACATCATAATGACAGGATCAAATTCACACATAACAATATTAACTTTAAATGTAAATGGACTAAATGCTCCAATTAAAAGACACAGACTGGCAAATTGGATAAAGAGTCAAGACCCATCAGTGTGCTGTATTCAGGAAACCCATCTCACGTGCAGAGACACACATAGGCTCAAAATAAAAGGATGGAGGAAGATCTGCCAAGCAAATGGAAAACAAAAAAAGGCAGGGGTTGCAATCCTAGTCTCTGATAAAACAGACTTTAAACCAACAAAGATCAAAAGAGACAAAGAAGGCCATTACATAATGGTAAAGGGATCAATTCAACAAGAAGAGCTAACTATCCTAAATATATATGCACCCAATACAGGAGCACCCAGATTCATAAAGCAAGTCCTGAGTGACCTACAAAGAGACTTAGACTCCCACACATTAATAGTGGGAGACTTTAACACCCCACTGTCAACATTAGACAGATCAATGAGACAGAAAGTCAACAAGGATACCCAGGAATTGAACTCAGCTCTGCACCAAGTGGACCTAATAGACATCTACAGAACTCTCCACCCCAAACCAACAGAATATACATTTTTTTCAGCACCACACCACACCTATTCCAAAATTGACCACATAGTTGGAAGTAAAGCTCTCCTCAGCAAATGTAAAAGAACAGAAATTATAACAAACTATCTCTCAGACCACAGTGCAATCAAACTAGAACTCAGGATTAAGAATCTCACTCAAAACCGCTCAACTACATGGAAACTGAACAACCTGCTCCTGAATGACTACTGGGTACATAACGAAATGAAGGCAGAAATAAAGATGTGCTTTGAAACCAACGAGAACAAAGACACAACATACCAGAATCTCTGGGACACATTCAAAGCAGTGTGTAGAGGGAAATTTATAGCACTAAATGCCCACAAGAGAAAGCAGGAAAGATCCAAAATTGACACCCTAACATCACAATTAAAAGAACTAGAAAAGCAAGAGCAAACACATTCAAAAGCTAGCAGAAGGCAAGAAATAACAAATCAGAGCAGAACTGAAGGAAATAGAGACACAAAAAACCCTTCAAAAAATTAACGAATCCAGGAGCTGGTTTTTTGAAAGGATCAACAAAATTGATAGACCGCTAGCAAGACTAATAAAGAAAAAAAGAGAGAAGAATCAAATAGACGCAACAAAAAATGATAAAGGGGATATCACCACCGATCCCACAGAAATACAAACTACCATCAGAGAATACTACAAACACCTCTACGCAAATAAACTAGAAAATCTAGAAGAAATGGATAAATTCCTCGACACATACACTCTCCCAAGACTAAACCAGGAAGAAGTTGAATCTCTGAATAGACCAATAACAGGAGCTGAAATTGTGGCAATAATCAATAGTTTACCAACCAAAAAGAGTCCAGGACCAGATGGATTCACAGCCGAATTCTACCAGAGGTACAAGGAGGAACTGGTACCATTCCTTCTGAAACTATTGCAATCAATAGAAAAAGAGGGAATCCTCCCTAACTCATTTTATGAGGCCAGCATCATTCTGATACCAAAGCCAGGCAGAGACACAACCAAAAAAGAGAATTTTAGACCAATATCCTTGATGAACATTGATGCAAAAATCCTCAGTAAAATACTGGCAAAACGAATCCAGCAGCACATCAAAAAGCTTATCCACCATGATCAAGTGGGCTTCATCCCTGGGATGCAAGGCTGGTTCAATATATGCAAATCAATAAATGTAATCCAGCATATAAACAGAGCCAAAGACAAAAACCACATGATTATCTCAATAGATGCAGAAAAAGCCTTTGACAAAAATCAACAACTCTTCATGCTAAAAACTCTCAATAAATTAGGTATTGATGGGACGTATTTCAAAATAATAAGAGCTATCTATGACAAACCCACAGCCAATATCATACTGAATGGGCAAAAACTGGAAGCATTCCCTTTGAAAACTGGCACAAGACATGGATGCCCTCTCTCACCACTCGTATTCAACTTAGTGTTGGAAGTTCTGGCCAGGGCAATTAGGCAGGAGAAGGAAATAAAGGGTATTCAATTAGGAAAAGAGGAAGTCACATTGTCCCTGTTTGCAGACGACATGATTTTATATCTAGAAAACCCCATTGTCTCAGCCCAAAATCTCCTTAAGCTGAAAAGCAACTTCAGCAAAGTCTCAGGATACAAAATCAATGTACATAAATCACAAGCATTCTTATACACCAATAACAGACAAACAGAGAGCCAAATCATGAGTGAACTCCCATTCACAATTGCTTCAAAGAGAATAAAATACCTAGGAATCCAACTTACAAGGGATGTGAAGGACCTCTTCAAGGAGAACTAGAAACCACTGCTCAAGGAAATAAAAGAGGATACAAACAAATGGAAGAACATTCCATGCTCATGGGTTGGAAGAATCAATATCGTGAAAATGGCCATACTGCCCAAGGTCATTTACAGATTCAATGCCATCCCCATCAAGCTACCAATGACTTTCTTCACAGAATTGGAAAAAACTACTTTAAAGTTCATATGGGACCAAAAAAGAGCCCGCATCGCCAAGTCAATCCTAAGCCAAAAGAACAAAGCTGGAGGCATCACACTACCTGACTTCAAACTATACTACAAGGCTACAGTCACCAAAACAGCATGGTACTGGTACCAAAACAGATATATAGATCAATGGAACAGAACAGAGCCCTCAGAAATAACGCCGCATATCTACAACTATCTGATCTTTGACAAACCTGAGAAAAACAAGCAATGGGGAAAGGATTCCTTATTTAATAAATGGTGCTGGGAAAACTGGCTAGCCATATGTAGAAAGCTGAAACTGGATCCCTTCCTTACACCTTATACAAAAATCAATTCAAGATGGATTAAAGACTTAAACGTTAGACCTAAAACCATAAAAACCCTAGAAGAAAACCTAGGCATCACCATTCAGGACATAGGCATGGGCAAGGACTTCATGTCCAAAACACCAACAGCAATGGCAACAAAAGCCAAAATTGACAAATGGGATCTAATTAAACTAAAGAGCTTCTGCACAGCAAAAGAAACTACCATCAGAGTGAACAGGCAACCTACAAAATGGGAGAAAATTTTTGCAACCTACTCATCTGACAAAGGGCTAATATCCAGAATCTACAATGAACTCAAACAAATTTACAAGAAAAAAATGAACAACCCCATCAAAAAGTGGGTGAAGGACATGAATAGACACTTCTCAAAAGAAGACATTTATGCAGCCAAAAAACACATGAAAAAATGCTCATTATCAGTGGCCATCAGAGAAATGCAAATCAAAACCACAATGAGATACCATCTCACACCAGTTAGAATGGCAATCATTCAAAAGTCAGGAAACAACAGGTGCTGGAGAGGATGTGGAGAAATAGGAACACTTTTACACTGTTGGTGGGACTGTAAACTAGTTCAACCATTGTGGAAGTCAGTGTGGCGATTCCTCAGGGATCTAGAACTGGAAATACCATTTGACCCAGCCATCCCATTACTGGGTATATACCCAAAGGACTATAAATCTTGCTGCTATAAAAACACATGCACACGTATGTTTATTGCGGCATTATTCACAATAGCAAAGACTTGGAACCAACCCAAATGTCCAACAATGATAGACTGGATTAAGAAAATGTGGCACATATACACCATGGAATACTATGCAGCCATAAAAAATGATGAGTTCATGTCCTTTGTAGGGACATGGATGAAATTGGAAATCATCATTCTCCGTAAACTATTGCAAGAACAAAAAACCAAACACCGCATATTCTCACTCATAGGTGGGAATTGAACAGTGAGATCACATGGATACAGGAAGGGGAATATCACACTCTGGGGACTGTGGTGGGGTCGGGGGAGGGGGGAGGGATAGCATTGGGAGATATACCTAATGCTAGATGATGAGTTAGTGGGTGCAGCACACCAGCATGGCACATGTATACATATGTAACTAACCTGCACAATGTGCACATGTACCCTAAAACTTAAAGTATAATAAAAAAAAAATCTTACCATGTACCTATATTATTATCAGTTCTTTGGAGAGATTTTTCTGTCTGCCTCTCTGACTACCACCAGATACAAAGTGAGTTCTTCAAGGATACAATAAAGACATGACTTATTTTACTGTCTCAAGCCAGCCACGATACGTACAATGTAGTAGGTGTTCAGGAAATGCTTAGTGAATAAGCTAAAGTGCTTACGATAACGTCAAAGAGAGTCCAGTCATCTAGGGTGGGAAGAAAAAGGGTAACAAAGAGGAAAAGAGCATAGGATTGACGCTAGGAAGGTCTGGGTTTTCTTTCCTATATGACACAGCAATTGCATTCCAGAAAAATAAATGGGCATTTATTCCAGAGAAATGAAAACTTATGTTTGTACAAAACCTGTATACAAATGTTCACAGCAGCTTTATTCATAATAGCCAGAATTTTGAAAAAATCCAGATGTCTTTAAATGAGTGAATGATTAAACAAATTGTGGTTCATCGTTACCATGGACTACTATTCAGCAATAAAAAGAAACAAAATATCGATAAATGCAACAACCTGGCTGAACCTCCAGGGAATAACGTCCAGTGAAAAAGAACCAGTCCTAAAAGTTTACATACTGTGATTCTATTTCTATAACATTTGTGACATTACAAAATTATAGAAATGAAGAACAATTTAGGGGTTGCCATCAATTAAGGAGGGATTGGAAGCAGGGAAGTGGGTGTGACTATAATATGGCAACACCAGGGATCCTTGTAGCAATGGAAGTGTTCTGTATCCTGACTTTATCCAAGTCAATGTTCTGGGTGTGATATTGTACTATAGTTTTGCATGATGCCACCTTTGTGGGAAAGTGGGTAAAGGATGCACAGGATCCTGGTATTCTTTCTCATAAGTGCATCTGAATCAACACTTATCTCATAAAGAGAAGTTTAAAAATAAGTCTTAAAATACGGTCTTTAGTTCACCAAAGCCCCTGTTATTTTTATTCTTTTACACCTACTAATTTGCTTTTCACAATGTGTTATATGTCTGGCACCCAAAGGCATGGGAAAGAGAAAGAAAGAAAGGAGAAAGAAAAGAAAGAAGGAGAGAGAGAAAATGGGATTTTGCTAACAAAATACACAGAAGAAATGTCATATGGTGTTCATCTATTGGAGACAGATGAATTCATTTTAGAAAATTGGGTTTTAGTATTTGGAGGCATTGTATTCTGACAATTGTTCAGAGACCCATATTGGAGAATGGGACCACATTTTTGGTAACACTATAAGGATCGCCGTGTATCTCTCTCTTCCATTAAATTCCTTGAGGGCAGGGACCATGATGTTTACTCTTTATACTCCCCTCCATTCTCCTTTCTTCCCTCCCCCAGCATAGAGGCTTAATCCAGCATTTAATAGCAGAGAGAACATATTTCTATGTTGATTAATAACATAGCATGATCACAGTACTAACCACAAATACCCACGACCTGTTAACTACCTTTCCAACCTTTTTCTGTATGACTTCCCTCCAGGTGCCTAGTGATTTAGCCAACCTGAACTGCTTCAGGCTGTGCACACGTTGAGGAGTTTTCTCACCTCACTGCCTTTCTTCCACACCATTTCCTTTGTTTAGTATTCCCTCCTCCACCCCTATAGGTCCAGTTCCTACTGATCCTTTCGCTGTTCAATCCAAAGACTACCTCTTTGAAGAAGTCTTCCATGCTGCAAATACTATTCACAGTTGATATCTTTGTTACTTTCAGCTTTATAGGAAAGATTTCTGTGGGCTCTGCCCTGTGCTACTGTGAGCCACTTGGGGGCAGATCTGTCCTGATCCTTCTAGATCTTCCCACAGAAACGGGTACAGAGCGCTGCCCATAGCGGAGATTTATGCATGTGCATTGAAAGAGGAAAAAAAAAAAAAATCAGAATGACCAGGGTAGTGTGATGGATGCTCTAAGGGTAGCCAAATAAAAATGATAGGAAGCTAGAAAGGAAACCCAAGAGTGGGTCAGAAGAAATAGCAGACAATGTTAAAATGTTTTAAGGCTGATTTTATGTGGCATTGGTAGAGATTAGGCTGCTCACCACAGCCAGTTTCACTGTAAATCATGTAACAGACCTTGTAGAAACGCCAAGATAGTAGACGTCTGCTTAAAACGCAGAGGTCTGAGAAACGCTCGACTTCAAACATTGTTTACTTTCTTCATTAGGAACTAAAGAGAAGCAAGTACAAGGCAGCGGGTAGCGATTACCTAATATCTTTGCCGAAAGAGAGGTTTTTCAAAATGTGCTTTTCTCACTAATCCTTGAGGGGAAATGAGGTTTATTTATGGTGTCAGAAGAGAACAAGGCATTAATAGTAAAAGATTTTATATGACTTCATGTTTTTAGGAAAGTCATTTGTTTACAAATCCGACTCAATCAAACCCAAAGGTATTTAATATATTCGAGATTTGAATGCCACCTGATTTCTTTACCCAAATTTCAGACTAGAGGAAGTAATTCTGATAGAGTGTATACACTGATGTAAGAAGATATAGATTATAAGGATTTCCTAGCCAAGATGAAAATCTTAGACCATCTGATAGTCCAGGGAAATGATGGAATAATTAAATGCATTTCTTCCATCTCCAGCTTTAACTAAGATTGTGTGGTAATGGGGCTGTCTAAAGTTACTTAACTGTTTTGTTTGATAATTCAGGATAACAATCATTTGACCAAGAAATAATTACGTAAATAAGACACAAACAGACTGCAGTACAGCTATATGAAAATAATTATGGTTAATTTTATTCTCTTTCATTTGCTTACAATTCTTTTTTTTTTTTTTTTTTTTTTTTGAGATGGAGTCTTGCTCTGTCACCCAGGCTGGAGTGCAGTGGCGTGATGTCAGCTCACTGCAACCTCCGCCGCCAGGTTCAAGCAATTCTCCTGCCTCAGCCTCCTGAATAGTTAGGACTTGTGCACCACCATGTCTGGCTAATTTTTTGTATTTTTTAGTAGAGATGGGGTTTCACCATGCTGGCCAGGCTGGTCTTGAACTCCTGACCTTGGATCTGCCCACTTTGGCCTCCCAAAATGCTGGGATTACAGGCATGAGCCACTGCGCCTGGCCTGCTTACCAATTCTTAAAGAAGATCTCTAGTCACTAAAAATGATATCTCACATTTGGCCAAAACCTTATTCTTACTAAAATATGTTTGCATAGTTTGTTTGATCTTCTTACCATAATGTTACGATTCAAGCAAGGATTATTATTTGTGTTTTACTCAAGAACAAACTAAGACTGAAAACATTCAAACAAATCCTCAAGTCCCTCAAATCTGCCAAAGAAATAATATGTGAGATTTTAGAGCTGGAAGGAATCCCATGAGATGATATCTGTTTTTGTAAGCCTCATTAGATGTGCTTAATAATGTAGTTGATTGAGCAGTCTTTTGATCCAGCTGCCACTTTAAGGTGTGTGGTGTTACTCTCTTGTTTTGCAGATTAGGTATCTGGCAGGTTTGCAACTTGGCCAAGGTCACATGGCTGGGACGCTTTGGTGGCAGCATACACACTTCACAGTGGGGCAGGGGAGCTGCTCCGAGGTTTTACTGTGCATCAGTTAAGGTCTGGTTCTAGAACATCCAGACTCACTTGTGTATTCCACCTTCCACCCTGAATCTGCAGGGGAGATGTGACATGAAATGAAATGATTTGTGCTTGCAGGCAAACAGCAGTCTCCTCAGTTATCAGAAAAGCAGTGAAGTCCCACACTGAGGGGATCCCTGTACACAAAAAGCAGATAGTAAGTCTCTGCAGGAGACCCCATGGCAGGTGAGCTGCTGGATAACTGACTCATTAAATAGTGGGCTCCACCACTGATGATACCAGCATCTTGCCTGAGGAGTCTTAGAGTGCTAATGAAGCTACTACAGCTCGCAGACAGCAGAGACCTAGCACACAGTCTCCTAGAGAATATCTGGCACAACAAGCTGAGGTGTATTATATAAGGGAGGGGTAAAGAGTTTTCCCCTCTGAAAAATGGAACACTGATGACAACAGATTTCTTCAGTGGATTTAAATCCTATTTAAGAACAGAATTATCTAGTCAGATTGCATGCGGCATTTTCTTCGCTTCATAATAATGGTAGCAAGAAAGTTGGAAGACAGTACAAGCTGAGTATCCCTTTTCTGAAATGCTTGGGACGAGAAGTGTTTCAGATTTTGGACTTGTTCAAATTTTGAATGTTTGCATTATACTTACAAAATCCAGAAATCCAAAATCCAAAATGTTCCAAAGAGCATTTGCTTTTAGCATGACCTTTGAGTGTCTTGCCAGCACTCAAAAAGTTCTGGATTTTAGAGCATTTCAGATTTTGATATTTTGGATTATGGATGCTCAACCTCAACTTTGTGCTTTGAACTAGGTAAGCCCTTTTGAGGGTCCCTTTCAAATTCCTAAACTATAGCTTTGGGAGTCATTAAACTGAAAGCTTTCCCAGGAATTGTTGTTAACTGCATTGTATGAAGTTTCCTATTATTCCTCTAGTCTAGTTATTGTTTTAAAAACAATAAAGTGTCTGACTAACTTATAGGGTCGTTACTTTGTGCTTTATTTGTATCTTGGCCTTAGGAAGGTAACTAGGCCTTTGCGTTCTCTTGCTTCAGGTACCTCAGAAGTTGCTGGAAGACCCCTCTGTGAAGGGATTATGCCAGGTTTGTTCCAAGAGGAAAGAAATGGCTTGGAGGGTGGAGTTGGACGTGGACAACTTGGGAAAGTAGGAAGTATTTCCAGAGCTGGGAATGGGTGTGAGACTCTAGGTTCTTGAGCAATAAACAGCTTTGGGGTTCCTCACAGTTGTTGCTGGGAACCCCAGAAGGGAAGGTGCAGCTGGGCCACTTGACCTCCAGATGCCAGAGCACCCCACCAAGGCAAAAGCACATGTCCTAGCATAACATGTAAGCACAGCGCCTCCTGTCTTCATGAAGCCACCTGGCTTTGAACCCTAAGCTTGTTTGCAGTAGAGCAGTATGGACCAAAGATGAGAGGGCCCTCTTTACATGTTAGGACCAGGGAAAGTCCCACAGCACCTTTGAATGATGTCCCCTAGCGGAAGAGGACATCGATAATAACTAAAATGAAATTTCTTGCCAATTCATTGGCATCTGGAGCAGGTTAAATTTGATTTAGAGAAATATTAAGAAATGTGACATTAAGTCTATCATTATAAAAAGATAGTAGACTAACAGTACATGGGTAGATCTTAAAGTGTACACTATACAGTCACACCTGCTATCTCCTTTTGCCTTTATAATAACCCTGTAAAGGGGTTAATGTTGAGGTTATATCCACTTTATAAGTGATTTTCCCAAGGTCCCAGAGCTTATAATGGGCAAGGCAGCTCTAGCTGTTGCCACTTGCAAAAGGGGATCCCATACTTCAGGTCTGGGCGATCACATTGATTTTTTCCCTCCATCTGCAATGGAGGCAACCATTTAGCAAACATTCCCCAAGGAACTACAACACACTGGGCCCTGGACAAGGCATGGGGATCCAACACCCAATAAGACACGGTCCCTGCCCTCAAGGAATCTCAGCCCTGAAGAGAAGAGCTCCTGGGGAAGGATGGGAGCCCTGGTGTTGGGAGCTGGGAGACGAGGTTCAGGGGAAGGCAGGAACCAGATGGTGAATAAATGTGCTGCGAATTTTGATTTCAGCAACTGAAGACCATTATAGGAGTTTCACTTTTTTTTTTAAAATTAAACTTTAAGTTGTGGGGTACCTGTACAGAACATGCAGGTTTGTTACATAGGTATACACGTGCCATGTTGGTTTGCTGCACCCATCAACCCATCATCTACATTAGATATTTCTCTTAATGCTATCCCTCCCCTGGACCCCCACCCCCAACAGGCCCCAGTGTGTGATGTTCCCCTCCTTGTGTCCATGTGTTCTCATTGTTCAATTCCCACTTATGATTGAGAACATGCAGTGTTTGGTTTTCTGTTCTTGTGTTAGTTTGCTGAGAATGATGGTTTCCAGCTTCATCCATGTCCCTGCAAAGGACATGAACTCATCCTTTTCCTGGCTGCATAGTATTCCATGGTGTATATGTGCCACATTTTCTTTATCCAGTCTATCATTGATGGGCATTTGGGTTGGTTCTAAGTCTCTGCTATTGTGAAGGGGTTTCACTTTTTATTTTCTTTTAAAATTACAGAAGTATTGAATTATTAACGAATAATTCATTTGAAGCCAATTCAAGCCAATAATGAAGTCAACACTTATGGAAGAACAACACATGCTATGTAAAACATTTGGTGCCTTAATTCAACAAATATTTTAAAATGCTAAACCCTGTGTGATGCTGGCAACACACTGGTAAACAAGATGGGTATGGTCTCTGGCCTCATGGAGTTTGTATTCTGGTTGGAAAGAGATAGAAAATACACACCTTAGAAAGTGACCTGTTTTTAATATTGTTAAGTTTTAACAATAATATTATTATCAATCATATTAATATTAAGTTTTAAAAATAATATTCATATTAATATTATTAAGTTTTAACAATAATATTCATATTAATATTATTGTTAAGCTTTTTTTTAAAGCACGTCACTTAAACAAGTTTAAGTTCTGGAATACTTGTGCAGGACATGCATGTTTGTTACATAGGTAAACGTGTGCCATGGTGGTTTGCTGCACCTATCAACCCATCAGCTAGGTATTAAGCCCTGCATGCATTAGCCATTTATCCTGATGCCCTCCCTGCCTCCTCCCCACCACAGGCCCCAGTGTGTGCTGTTCCCCTCCCTGTGTCCATGTGGTCTCATTGTTCAGTTCCCACTTATGAGTGAGAACATGCAGTGTTTGGTTTTCTGTTACTGTGTTAGTTTGCTGAGGATGATGGCTTCCAGCTTCATTCATGTCCCTGCAAAGGACATGATCTTATTCCTTTTTATGGCTGCATAGTATTCCATGGTGTATATGTACTGCATTTTCTTTATCCATTCTATCATTGATGGGCATTTGGGTTGATTCCATGTCTAAAAGCAGGTCTCTTTCTAGGGTGTGTATTATCTATCTCTTGGATTCTTTCCATGATAATACATTTAGAACTAGTTCATTCTTTTAAATTGCTGCATAATATTATTCCATAATAAAGATGTACTATATTTAACTCTTCATCTATTGATGATTACTCCGGCTGTTCTAGCTCTTCTGCTGTGACAAACAGTGCTGCAATGAGCATCCTTAGACTGATATTCTTATTGGTGCTTTTTTTTTGTTGGATGGGGTTCTAGGTGGGACAGCTGGCCCTAAAGGTTCATTCTTTTTAAAATTTTAATATATACTGGCAGACAGCTTTTCAAACAGATTGTGACAATAGATGAGCATGCAAAAGTCCGCACACTTTTTCAGTCCTTGATGTTCACAATCTCCTTAATTTTTGCCAATCTTATAGGTGAAAAAATATAACTATTGTTCTTTAAAATTTGTGATTACCAGAGAACTAGACCTCAAGAATATTTCCATATGTTTATTGAGTATTTCATTTCCTCATAAATGAATCACCTTTGACCATTTTTCTGTCGTATCGTTAATCTTCTCTCTAGTGTATGGGCACTCTGTATACATTAGGCATATGAACTCTTTATATAGGTACTGCATATTTTTCCTCCCATTTTATCATGTGCCTTTTGACTTTGTTTTTGGAGTCACCAAAAGGTTTTCAGCAAGGGAGTAACAGATTGTATTTCCATTTCTGAAAGTCCATTCTGCAAGCACGTGGAGGATTGATGGAAAGGAACACAATTAGCAGGGCAACTATTAGGAGTTTGTAGGAGGGCACTATTCCAGGAAGTGAATGGCGAGGGACTGAATTAAGTCAGTGGCAGTGGGAAATGTGAGGGAAAATTGATTTGTAACTGTGAAGAAAATGTATATGACTTTGTGACTGATTGAATGGAGGTTGCAAGGGAAATTGAGGTTGACTTTCAGGTTACTGACCCAGGTGAGTAGGGGGCTGTTGGTGGCACTTACTGAGAGGGCATGTGAGAATGGAGGTATGAAGTTTGGATTTGAATAGGAGTTTGGGGTATTTAAGGGATGTCTAAGTAGAGAGGCTCAATAAGCTGTTGGGTCTTGGGGTGTAGCACACAGGAGAATGGGCTGGGCTGAGGTGCAGGTGCGAGGACATGGCAGTTCACAGATGGTGACTGCAGATATGGAGTGAGTGAAGCTGCTCTGAAGGAATGCAGTTTCTGAGGGGTGCAGGGGTCTGAAGAGGAAGGCTGTGAGCATCCACATTTGTAGAGTTCACTGAGAAAATGAGCTGGTAATGAAGGCTCTTTCTTGGCTTGAGGCTGCAGACGGCAGCCTACACTCACCAGCAACAGAGGGGCCCTCAGTGGGCAGCTGTTTGCCCTGGTGTGGGGCATTCAGTCTGAGAAGAGGGCTGTGATGGGAGTCCCACCCCATCTCCTGCAGACAATTCTCTCCGTTCCCCTCTTCCCTGCCTGCAGCCTCAGTAGGATCCAGGGATTCTCCCAGTTTTTCTCTTACTGAAGGCTGCAGTCCTGAAGTCTCACTGCCGCCATTTCTTTGCTTCCCCCTGCTTTAGGCTGAGGCCAATGCACCCCACCATCTGTGTTTCTCTCTCTTCACATTCTCCAGGGAGCCTAGGTCTCTCTTTGACCCCCATTGCCAAGCTCAATTTACCATTTCAGTCAGAGGTGGTGGAATCTTTCACTAGCTCGCTACAGCTTAATTTATGCCAAGGAAGTGAAATGAATTCTTCTTAATGAAGTTCCAGTGAATGAGCTCACCCCACATTTGGCTTTTGATTTAAAAGACCACTCCAAGATCTTGTCTGTCCTCCAAATACCAGAGCACTGGCTCCTGTCCATATGGGAATATTTGTTGTGTAAACTAGATTGATATGCAGTAATTTCAAAAAATTATTTATACCTAATTTTTGTCCAGTGGAATGAAAGGAGTTCTAGGCTGCACAGAAAGATAAGACATCAGTATTTGTCTCTATTGATAGTGACACAGGTTTACAGAAGGACTTATGAACATAGACATGATCTAAGAAGCCAACGTTTATGGAAGAACAACACACGCTATGTAAAACACCTGGTGCCTTAAACAGGAATCTGATACTTTCTCATTTATCCAAATGTGACTTGGCAATTAACTCATAGTCTCTGGCTCAGTGGCTGTTTGTCTCTTCACTTTGATGCAATGTAAATTTGGCACAAATCTAGGGCCATCCATAGTTGAAACTGCCATTGCCAGTGAGTCATAACCATTGAATGTTATGGTTGGAAGTGGCTTTAGAGATCATCTACGCCAACTCCCTCATTTTTCAGATGAGGAAACTGAGAGTAGAAACTTGCCTAGGATCATATGACCAGCTGACATCACTGGATGTAGCCTGGGTTTCCCTGATCTCCAGTCCTGTGGAGCTAGTACACCACCACACTGTTGTTACTTAGTGGTAGTCAGGAATGGGTGGCTTGTGTGTTTGGGTGGCTGTTGACCCTTCCTGTCCTTGATTTACCTCTCCCCATCCCCAGTGTCTCCAAATTAGCATACAAGTTGCTGTGGTTTGAATGTCCCCTCTAAAACTCATGTTGAAATTTAATTGCCATTGTGATGATATTAAGAAGTAGGACCATTAAGAGGTGAACAGGCCACGAGGCCTCTGCCCTCATGAATGAATTCATGTCATTATTGTGGGAGAGGTTTGTCATCCAGACAGTAGGTTATTAAGAAAAGCGAGTTTGGTCTTCTCTTGCTTTTGCGCATACTGTTTTGGCCTTCTGCCCTCTGCCATGAGGTGACACAGGAAAAAGGCCTTTGCCAGATGCAGAGCCCTTGACTTTGGACTTCACAGCCTCCATAACTGTAAGAAATAAATTTTTGTTTTTTTAAATAAATTACCCAGTCTCAGGTATTCTGTTAGAGCAGCACTAAATGGATGAAGACGCAAGTACAACTGTGCCTTTGCTAAGCAAACTTAGCCTTAGACAAGGCCTCTGACTTCCCCTCCAAGAAGATGGATACTTGTAAGCTCCTCCATATAGAAATTATGTAGCTATCACTGACTTGGGCTATGAGGATTTGAATGATGAATCTGGCAGCAATGCGAAGGATACATTAGGAGTGAAGAGAAGTGTATAATATACCAGACATTAAATAATAAAGAAGGACAATGAGATAATGGGCTACCCGTCGTTCACCTCCATTTTTCTCAACTTCTTTTTACACTTGGCTCCAGTGATGTATATAGTATCTTAAGCACCAATAGGGATTTTTTTTTTCTTTTTTTTGAGACGGAGTCTCACTCTGTCGCCCAGGCTGGAGTGCAGTGGCAGTGGTGCGATCTCTGCTCACTGCAAGCTCCGCCTCCTGGGTTCACGCCATTCTCCTGCCTCAGCCTCCCGAGTAGCTGGCACTACAGGCGCCCACCACCGCGCCCGGCTAATTTTTTGTATTTTTAGTAGAGACGGGGTTTCACCGTGTTAGCCAGGATGGTCTCGATCTCCTGACCTTGTGATCCGCCCGCCTCGGCCTCCCAAAGTGCTGGGATTACAGGCGTGAGCCACTGCGCCCAGTCTAGGGGGGTTGTTTTTTAAAAATATTTTCCCCGTTTATACTGAACTGATTAATGAACTGAGTAATAATAATGGCCAGGAAAAAAAAAGTGAAATTTTATTTTGTTGATGTTTGTGTATATAATCATGCCAATGAAAATATAAAATAAATATTATAGTACAAAAAGGAAAAAGTAATAAATGAATACTTTTAACATATTAATGTGTTTTTTTGAGAAAAGGGAAAAATCCTTATATCAGTCAGAAACAGTAATGAATAATAATATTACAGTTTGTTATTGAAACTTCTGCAAATTTGTCAATGACAAATTTATCTTCTTTGCATATTCATGTTCGATAGGCACTATGGCCAGATTCATCAACTTATCTTCACTCATAGCTGATGGAAAGAAAACTTTATATTAATTTCAATTTTTTTTATGTAAGGCAACAAATATATAAATAGGAAAAGTCTCATACGTAACCAAGTTTGATAGAGAGTCACACAGATCTTAATCATAATATTCCAGAAATTGCAATACTAGTCGTGTCTTTTTTAAAGGCACATTTCTAGTGTCTTTCAGATATCTCTCAGAAGAAACATTTCCATTAAATTACTTTCACTAGAAAATTCATTAGAAATCTCTATTATTTCTGTTAAGAATTTCCAATGTTTTAATTCTTAAGCAAAATATCATTAAAAAAATGGCTGAATGACAGAGAATATTGACATTTTTTGATTCATGATTTTAGAACTAGTGCCCAGGTCTTGGAGAAAACATTTAAGGGATTCACATATTGCCTTTTAATTGCTTTTGGCAATGTAAGACCAGCATCTTTTGTGGTTTCTTCTGGCATCCTTCAAAGTTTGATTCTTTTTTCTAGGAAATGTAAGGAAATTCATTTCCTTACATTTTAATGTTGCATAGTAAATGGCCCTCTCTACTATCTATGTGAGTTGATCTAAAGGATCACTTTCAAAACTTGCTGTCTTGCTATACATTGTTCAAGGTGGATTCTGGTTGTTTGGAAATATTTTTGTATCTGATTAATCTCATTGTATTAGTCCACTTTCATGCTGCTGATAAAGACATACCTGAAACTGGGCAATTTACAAGAGAAAGAGGTTTAATTGGACTCACAGTTCCATGTGGCTGGGGAGACCTCATAATCATGGCAGAAGGCAAGGAGGAGCAAGTCATGTCTTATATGATAACAGCAGGCAAAATAGAGCTTGTGCAGGGAAACTCTCATTTTTAAAACCATCAGATCTTGTGAGACTTACTATCACAAGAACAGTGCAGGAAAGACCCAACCCCGTAATTCAATCACCTCCCACCAGGTTCCTCCCATGACATGTGAGAATTATGGGAGTTACAAGTCAAGATGAGATTTGGGTAGGGACACAGCCAAACCATATCATTCCACCCCTGGCCCCTCCCAAATCTCATGACCTCATATTTCAAAACCAATCATGCCTTCCCAACAGTCCCCCAAAGTCTTAACTCATTTCAGCATTAACTCAGAAGTCCACAGTCTAAAGTCCCATTTGAGACAAGGAAAGTCCCTTCTGCCTATGAACCTGTAAAAGCAAAAGCAAGCTAGTTACTTCCTAGATACAATGGGGTACAGGTATTGGGTAAATACAGCTGTTCCAAATGGGAGAAACTGGCAAAAGCAAAGGGGCTGCAGGCCCTATGCAAGTCCAAAATCCACTGGGGCAGTCAAATCTTAAAGCTCCAAAATGATCTCCTTTGACTCCATGTGTCACATCCAGGTCACGGTGATTCCCACCAAGAGGTGGATTCCCATGGTCTTGGGCAGCTCCACCCCTGTGGCTTTGCAGGGTACAGCCTCCCTCCTGGATGCTCTCATGGGCTGGTGTTGAGTGTTTGCAGCTTTTCCAGTTGCATGGTGCAAGCTGTCAGTGGGTCTACCATTCTGGAGTCTGATGGTCCTCTTCTCATAGCTCCACTAGGCGGTGCCCCAGTAGGGACTCTGTATGGGGGCTCCAACCCCACATTTCCCTTCTGCACTGCCCTAGCAGAGGTTCTCCATGAGAGTCTTACCCCTGCAGCAAACTTCTACCTGGACATCCAGGCATTTCCATACATCCTATGAAATCTAGGCGGAGGTTCCAAAAACCTCAATTCTTGACTTCTGTGCACTTGCAGGCTCAACACCACATGGAAGCTGCCAAGGTTTGGGACTTGCACCCTCTGAAGCCATGGCCTGTGCTCTATGTTAGCCCCTTTTAGCCACAGCTGGAGTAGTTGGGACACAGGGCACCAAGTCCCTAGGCTACACATAGATAAGGACCCTGGGCCTGGCCCATGAAACCATTCTTTTACTCCTAGGCCTCCGGCCAGTGATGGGAGGGTCTGCCGTTGCCTCTGACATACACTGGAGACATTTTCCCCTTTGTCTTGGGGATTAACATTTGGCTCCTTGTTACTTATGCAAATTTCTGCAGCCAGCTTGAATTTCTCCTCAGAAAATGGGATTTTCTTTTCTATCACATTGTTAGGCTGCAAATTTTCCAAACTTTTATGCTCAGCTTCCCTTATAAAACTGAATGCCTTTAACAGCCCCCAAGTCACCTCTTGAATGCTTTGCTGCTTAGAAATTTCTTCTGCCAAATACCCTACATCATCTCTCTCAAGTTCAAAGTTCTAGAAATCTCTAGGGCAGGGGTAAAATGCCACCAGTCTCTTTGCTAAAACATAACAAGAGTCACCTTTGCTTCAGTTCCCAACAAGTTCCTCATCTCCATCTGAGAATTACCTCAGCCTGGACCTTATTGTCCATATTGCTATCAGCATTTTGGGCAAAGCCATTCAACAAGTCTGTAGAAAGTTTCAAACTTTCCCACATTTTCCTGTCTTTTTCTGAGCCCTCCAAACTGTTCCAACCTCTGCCTGTAACCCAGTTGCCAAGTCGCTTCCACATTTTCGGGTATCTTTTAAGCAGCATCCCACTCTACTGGTACCAATTTACTGTACTCGTCCGTTTTCACACTGCTGATAAAGACATACCTGAGACTGGGAAGAAAAAGAGGTTTAATGAACTTACAGTTCCATGTGGCTGGGGAGGCCTCACAATCATGGAAGGCAAGGAAGAGCAAGTCATGTCTTACATGGATGGCAGCAGGCAAAAAGAGAGCTTGTGCAGGGAAACTTCCATTTTTAAAACCATCAGACCTTGTGAGACTTATTCACCATCACGAGAACAGTGCAGGAAAGACCAACCCCCATAATTCAATCACCACCCACCAGGATCCTCTCGTGACATGTGGAAATTGTGGGAGTTACAATTCAAGATGAGATTTGGGTGGGGACACAGCCAAACCACATCACTCATCCAAAGCTTCACAACAGAAATAAAAAAAAATTACTTGGAAAAGAAAAATAATTATATAAAGGAAAGAATAAAACTTGAGCTGATCTTTTTGTGCCACATTTTCTTTTAGATTGCATAGTACTTCAAAGGTTGACATTAACTTCATGAAATTTGTCATTCCTGTGGACACAGCTTCATCTTGTCTGGAAAAGCTTTCTCATAGTTATACCTACATTACACAGAATTTTCCAACAACGAGGTGATACTGAAGTGAATGAACTACTTTTGCTTGAAGTTCCAAAAAAGTAAGAACTTTACGTAGTCACACAGAATGTCAAATTGAAGTATTTCAAGCTCTATTTCTGTGCCTTCACAATCACTGTGCTATTATTGTTTGTTTTGAATCTACTGAATAAATACAGGAATATGTAGAACTACAGGGCTGGAGAGCTGAATTGTACCCAAAGTGAGTTTGAAAGATTCTGAACTATGACCAACCTACTCTCCAAACAAATGTGTGTCACTGAGTCTGCATGCGTTGAGGTTTGGCTGTATAACTAGGAGTTTTCTGAATTAACCTTCATGCATAAGATAATATTAAATAACAAATGAAAATGTGCTAATTTGAGGCTTGCATATTAGTGTTAAAATTAAATGGAAATTGTAATAATTGTTTAGAACTTAGACCAACTAAGGATTTTTTTTTAGGAAACAGTAGGTTCTCATTGACATTGTTTAGAATTGCCAGCACATGGTGATAATAAAAAGCAGATCGACTTTTTAGTCAGTTTTATTACTGTTTTTACATCCTCTACAGAAGATGTTCCCAGTGCACCAGTTAGATACACTTGCTTTTTGCATGCCACTGCCAGTGTTCATTCTGATTCTAATTATTGGAAGGTGCCTATGTAGCTGGATGTCTTTGTCCTCCCATTTCTGTTCTTATCTTGCCCTTTAGAGATCATGCCTATCCCCAACCCTTTCTTTTACTTCCATGAAGACGTGGCAGGAAAGGAGAAAGAAGATCAGGGTGTCGTGGCAGATAAAGCAGTTACTCCATACTACCTTCCTCCTTGTCCGTTGCTCTTCTCTGTAACAACTAAAAGTGTGAAGATAAAGTGGGTTAATGCAAGTATCATATTTAGAACTACATTTAGCACATAGTAAGTACTTAACCAATGCTGGCAATTACTTGCAGATAATCAGAATGAGAGTTAGGCCATCTGGTTATAGCAGGTCCTTGAAATGGGGGCATCATTAGACTTAGATCCTTCCTTATGCCCTCTCTTCACATGACTCTTTCGAGTGCTAGGAGACTGAGTCTTCTGCAGAAGTTACTTTCTCTACCGTGTCGAAGGAATCATGCTTCTGTATGTGACAGTCAGGCATTTTAGAGAGGAGACATTGCAATCATGCACACTGGACATTGTCATCCTGGTGTGGCACCAGCTCTGGAATTGAGTCCTGGGTAATTAAGGTTTCTCATCAGATACCTTCATCACCAACACATATTCAGAGAGCCCAGTGTGAAAATGGGGACTTTTGCTTCCCTCAGATTTGCCCTGGTAGATGAGTATTACATTGAAGGAAATAAAATCATGCCATCCAAAGAGAATTGCCTAATAAGGTTAGGGGCTCTTCACTCATTTTAAAAATAAAACATAATTTACATTACAAAGAGAATACAGATATTAGTGTTTTCTATGTGTTTTGAAAGTTCTATACACTAATTTCCCACTTAAAGCAAGATAGCTAATATTTCTGTCACAGCTGAAAGTTTCTTCATTATTTGTTCATTTTAAAACTGGATCCATGTCTTCAGACCTTGGCTACTGTACAAGAGGTCTAGGGCAAAAAGAGATAGTGGAACTGGGCTGGGCAGGAGCAGGTAGTGGTGTGATGTGTGGTATCTTGGCCCACAGAAGAATGCTAAAGACTGCCCTCACAGGTGAGTTCATCAATGGCCCTTATAATTAAGGAGAAGAATTTACTCCAAAAAACAAAACAAAACCCCACCACCAACAACAACAAAAACTCAGCTAAACTAGGAAGAGTAAGAAATAAGGAATCTTAATTAGATGTAGCATTTCCATTGGTATCAAAGAAATATCTTCATGATCTCTTTCCAGAATGGGTAGTTTGAGCTCTCAGTCTTCCAGATTATGTAAAGAAGCAGTACATAAATATCACTCCATCTCTGTCCCTGGCTTGTTTATTCAACTCTTGACCTGAGCTTTAGGAGGCAAATGTTTGGTGGCTACTAATGGACCAGTAGAGCAGAGGCAGCATTTGAGAAGAGCTCAGGCTCCTTCCATGACACTTGTTACCCACCAAAAAGCTAAATGATCTCAGAATGTCTCTAATCCATGCTGATTATGATAAATCCCTATTGCCAAACGAAGTCATGAAACACTGATTCAAAGGAAAACCAGCCCCATGCTGCTTGCTGTGTATCAGTGAACTGCTCAGCACCTTCTCTTTCCATGTCTTATTTTTTATATGTTTGACCATGTTGATGTTATACAGCTGTGAAATTGTGTAATCTGCATTTATGTAACCCTTGTTACTTGAATCTGAACTAAGAGGATGTTCTATTTTGCCAAAAACTCTCGGCTAGCTTAAATGCAATGAAATAACACCACACTATTAACACCTTATGTGCTATGAGAAACTTCACATTTAGTAGCCCAAAGGTTAAGGTTTGGACTTCTAAACCTTACAGTGTTGGAGGTGTGTGTGTGTGTGTGTGTGTGTGTGTGTGTGTGTGTATAGCAATTCATCTTTTATTTTTAAGGGAGTGCTCACTTGAGAGTGCAGCAATCACTTAGATTTATACAGAGCTATTTAGGAGAAAAGTCAATGTGAGCAAGTTAAGCTGTTCCTCCAGTTTACCAGCAGGTTCATCAAAGCATTAACTGGAGGAAATTCTGACTGGGTAAGCAACGGTGGATTAAAAGGGCTGGTAAAAAGATCTAGACTAGAGGATACTTCTCCGGGTGGTGATCTTGCTTCAGTTCAAGGTTAATTATGAAAGTAGTTTCAAAAATCTAGAATTATTTTGAAAGGGAAGAGCAAACTCAGAGTTGGGTGTCTATACAAGGTATCATCCCTGGAGAGTTCCCTGTAGAGGCAGAGGAGCCTCAGATCCAAAGCAGGCAGACAATTGAACAGGAAGCCTGACACAATGTACTCCCATGTCTTGGGCAAGATTTGCAACCATCACATTTTACCCCCTGATTAGAATGGAAAGAAAAATACCATGTTGCTTCCAAGGTTAGCCACTTGGGACAGGCAGTTGTGAGCGAAGGGCAAGGTTAGGTGCTAAAAATGGCGGGGGGCGGCGGTGGGGGCGCGGTACTTGGTGTGTCATGATTGTAAGACAACTCATTTTTCCACAAATGAAGAAAAGTCCATGTTATCTTCTCTCCCTTAACATGAGAATGAAGTGCTTCCCACTCAGGAGTGATTGTTTGCAGGTTAGATAGAGAATAAGTGTGCAGGGCCAGCTGGAAGCAGCACTGTGAGATTACTTAGATGTGCTTTCAGGCATGTGAAGGATACCTCCAAGACAAGGCAGGACAGCTGCTGCCTGAGGTTAATGTTTTTAGGATTTTAGACTACTTTACAAGTTGAGTTTGTATTGTTTGTGAATCTTCATTTCCGTGTGGGTGCTTTTTCTGCAATTAGAGGGTTCTAACGCCAGATGGCACCTTTGTTATAAGGTCTGAAGAACTGGAATTCTCACGTAATATATGAGTGTGTATGTGTGTATAAATGTATTTATGCACCCTTAGTGTATGTATATTTACATATGTATATGCATATATGTGTGTGCATATACTTTATGTAATACATGATGGCTTTACAAAAATTTAACATGGTGGCAAAAGAGGGTAGACTCTGGATCTTGACTGTGTGGAATCAAAGCCCAGCTCTGTTATCTATTAGCTTTGATGATTTTGGAAAGTTATGTAATCTGCCTGCAAAGCAGTTTCCTCATTTGTAAAATGCGGTTAATAATAGAGCCTATTTCATAGGGTTGTGAGAGTTAAATGAGTTAATATATTTAAATGCTTTGCATAGTGCCTGGTATATGATAACTACATAAATGTTAACTCTCATTTACATAATTTATTCAAAAGTTGATCTGTGGCCAGGTGCGGTCGCTCACACCTGTAATCTCAGCACTTTGGGAGGCTGAGGTGAGCGGATCACCTGAGGTCAGAAGTTTAAGACCAGCCCGGCCAACGTGGTGAAACCTGTCTCTACTAAAAATACAAAAAATTAGCCAGGCATGGTGGCAGGCACCTGTAATCCCAGCTACTCAGGAGGCTGAGGCAGGAGAATCGCTTGAACCCAGGAGGTGGAGGTTGCAGTGAGCTGAGATCATGCCACTGCACTCCAGCCTGGGCAACAAGAGTGAAACTCCGTCTCAAATAATAATAATAATAAAATAAATAAATAAGTTGATCTGTGATTATCCTCCCAAAAGCAATTCCTCCCTGGTGTGTGGCAGCCATAGGATGTGGGGGAGGAGTCTGTCCTCTTACCCACAAATACAAGTAAGGGCCCTGATTTATACAATCTAATTAGGAGAATCCCTAGTGACTGGTCCAGGTAATCCAGATGTAAGTCAATCAGTAGATAGCATTTTCCTGAACAATGGAATTTATGCAGGTGTAAGAAGGGGTGTTGACCTAGGTAATCCCAACAAAATGTGAGTGGAGGTTTTCTGGAGCTTTGGGGAAATAAGGTGTCTTGTGATATATTGATGCAAACCCTGAGCTGCTGAAGTTCTTGCTACTACATGGGAGGCAAACTGAAGATGTTGCTGATTTCATACAGGAAGAATAGAGAGACCAAAGAAAGCCAACCCTTGAAGATATTATGAAACCGTTGGCAGGGCAGGTCCTGAGACCCATACAGTCCTTCTTGATACAAGATCAAAATACATATCTATATTAGCCTGTTCTTGCACTGCTATAAATAAATATCTGAGACTGGGTAATTTATAAAGAAAACAGGTTTAATTGACTCACAGTTCTGCAGGCTGTGCAGGAAGGATGGCAGCATCTGCCTCTGGGGAGGACTCAGGGAGCTTTTACTCATGGCAAAGGCAAAGTGGAAGCAGATGTCTTACATGGTAGAAGCAGGACCAAGAGGGTCGAGGGAGGTGATACAGACTTTTAAACAACCAGATCTCCTGAGAACTCTATCACTATACAGTACTAAGGGGGAATGGTGCTAAACCATTCATGAGAACTCTGCCTCCGTGATCCAATCACCTCCCACCAGGCCCTACCTCCAGCATTGGGGATTACATTTCAGCGTGAGATTTGGGTGGGGACACAGATCCAAACCATATCAATATCTTTATTAAAATAGCTGAATCAGGCCATTACTAGTAATTACTAATCCTGTAAGATGATGTAATATGAAAGTAGAAAAAAATGCAAAATTCCCGGACCCTTCTTTTTTTTTTTTCCAGACAGGGTCTTGCTCTGTCACCCAGGCTGGGGTGCAGTGGTGTGATCACAGCTCACCGCAGGCTTGAACTCCTGGGCTCGTGTAATCCTCCTGCCTCGGCCTTCTAAATAGCTGGGGGACCTACAGGCACATGCCACCATGCTTGGCTAATTTTTTAAAGTAATTTTTTGTAGAGATAGGGTCTCAATGTAGCTCAGACTGGTCTTGAAGTCCTGGACTCAAGCGACCCTCCTGCCTTGGACTCTCAAACTGCTGGAATTACAGGTGTGAGCCACCATGCTCAGCCAGCACACTGGGCCCTTCTTACTAATCCTCAGCTACAATGCAAAATTCTTGGTTCTTCTCTCCTTTCACTTTAGAGCTTCAGAGAACATGCTTCGGTTCTTTGAGCTCACCGATTTAATTCTGTGTTGAAATAATGATGTTTATCTGCAACATAGCTCTGAATTTGTAATTGAAATCTCTGGTGCTATAGCCTCCTTATAGCCCTGTCCCTAGCTTGATTTTTAGACCTTCTCTCTCAGATAAAATAAACTTCTGGAAAGGAGGGGAAGTTAAGAACAACATAGTGCAGTTTTCCCCAAACAAGAAAACAACTTCTACTAGTTAATGGTTGTTACGTTAGAAACAAAACTAAGCCATAAAGTTTTTGTGGTCAAAGTAGTTTAGAAAAAATTGGGTTTAATAAATGTAATTATGCTTTTTTAATTGCAATATCTTTCAGACATCTGAAAAGTAAAACATTTTATTTGCTATAATAAATATTGTAAAATTAAACAACATGAAATCTCGGTGGCTTAACATACTAAGATGTATTTCTAGTTCATGACATGATCCAGTGCTAGGGTTCTTGCTTAGGAGGCTGCCTGTAAGAGGTCATCTATAAAGCCAAACTTCATTCATTGGAATTTCATCATCCTCAACAGTAGCTTCCAAAGTCACCCTAGGTTAATATCCATTCTAGACAGCTGGAAAAAACAAAGAGCAGGGAAGATGGTACATGGAAGGTTTTTAATAGACCAGGCCAGAAAGTGGTGCACGTGATTTCTATGCAGAAGTCACATCTCCTCGTCCAGATTCAGTCATATGGCCATACCTAACTGCAATGAATACTGGGAAACGTGATCTGGATAGATGCCTAGGAGGACAAGGAAATGGATTGTAGCAAACTCATAGTCTCTGCCACACACACTTTAACTCTCTAAAAGAGAGGCTGGTAGTATAAGGCTTTCTCAAACTCACTTATCCACAGATCTTCTCCCACCATCATTCTAACTTCTGTCTACTCAATTATTCCATGGGACACCCTTTGACAAATGCTTATGTTGTGTTTCTTCCCTTGCACCCACCTCTTAAATGGTTGCTTTTGGGTTTCCTGCCTTCCAACCATGCTGGAGAAACAGAAAAAGAAATGCTGTAGAGAATGATTTTTGGGGATCATATTTTCAAATCCAGAGATGGTGTATTTTCTTAGCCAGTTATATTTAATTTTCTGTTTGAGAAGACCTTATTCATGCTTTTTGCATGTATGTTTCTAGCTATTGGAAGTAGAGTTTGGACCCAGCCATCAACATTTTCCTCCATACAGCTATTGCTCCAGGACCATTAAAACTCCATTTAAATAGAAACTGTCGGGCTTTCCAACAGCCACCTAAGCAAGACAGTTGCCTTCCTTGTTCCCCAGTGCCTTTCCACATCTCCTAGTGCCTTTTTGAGTCCCCTAGTGTCTTCCCACATCTTCCAAGACGTGACCCTTCCACTGGCATTCCCCTTCCTGTTTTCAAGATGACTATTTCCAGCTTTATTCACCTTCTCTTCTATTAAA
This sequence comes from Pan troglodytes, assembly GCF_028858775.2. Taxonomy (NCBI): domain Eukaryota; kingdom Metazoa; phylum Chordata; class Mammalia; order Primates; family Hominidae; genus Pan; species Pan troglodytes. The sequence goes on from NC_072405.2 coordinate 105,730,017, forward strand.
AACTCTTCACCATGAGGGAAGAAATGACGGACAAGCTTTGTGCATTATTCCTGTCTTTAGTATTTACATTTTATCATGGGAAAAACATGAAAGAAGGGGAATACACTTCTAATGGTGGAATTTCAGGTATCAGTAGTAGACCTTGAAAAGGTGTTTTGGGAGGGACAGTATTACCAGCATGTTCAGAACATGCAGCTTGGGTATCTTTCTCTGAGGCCCATGTATGCAGTTAGTCCTGACCAAAGGTGCCCTGGTATTTCTTCTAGGGAAGGCACAGAAACCCTCAATTTGGCCCTCATGCCATTTCTCTGCACATAGTGATTTTATTACAGGAGAGTAGGATTTTCTTCCTAGGCAAGTTTATGAGATGTCACTTCCCATTACAACGATTACAAGAAATTTAACAAGTTTAATTTCCTTACCTGTTTTGTTCCACTTTGGCCTCAAACCTAATTTGCCAAAATATAGGAGGACTCTTAGATTATTACCCTGAGTGAAAATATGACTACAAATTTGCTCTTCTCTTTCCAACCCATCAATTCTAGATATTTAGCTCTATTTGTACCTGAGCATTTGGGGTCATAACAGGAAATGGATTATTTCACACCTAATAAATCTCTGATCAAAGCTTCCTCTTATCATTAAAAATAAATATTTTGGCAAATAAGCATTAAATTTTACATTGTAAAGTGAAGAGCTTGCTTGTCATTCTACAGACCCCATTTCAGTGAAGGAAGCTGTTTCTCAGAAGTGCGTTTCCTGCGGAAGGTTGCATTTTATTAATTTGCTCCAGAAATTTTGCCAAGACAAATTACAAAAGTGAGGTCAAAATTTGTACATGAATTTTGGGAAACCAACATTTTATACTAAATGTTTGCTTTATAAAAATAGTAAAAAAAGTTTTAATTTTATGATTGGCATGAATATATTCTCTGGTGGAGTATTTGAGGAATTTTTCTTATATCTATACTACTTGGTACTGTATATGTTTATTTGAAAGAATTTTAATTTGAAGTCAAATCCAAGATGATTAAGTTATAAATATGTAATTTTTTGAAAGACCAATTCATATCATATTTAACATATGGTTTTATCTTATGGAAATCAATGGCAGTTGCAAAAAGATCAATAGTAGGTAGAGATTCAAAGTAGGTACTTTTCTCCTTCTTGTCATTGTAAAAGTTATGTAGTTTTAAACACAAAATTATATTTTTGGTCAAGATTACAAGTCCTAGATATTGTATGAGGACCTGGCTATATCTTATATATTGTAAGATGAAAAAGGAACAAACTTCTAAAATTTATCTCATGAACAATGAAAGCTTCAAACCCAGCAGTGAACATCACCATATTGTATTGTGGTTTCAACAGGAAAAGATCCAGAAGCCTGCAATCCTTACATTTTTGGTAAAAGCAGCAAATGTCTATACATTATTGTTGAATCTTCCTGCTCTTTATCAAGTCCTCCAGCTACAAATTTTCAGTGAGTACACAGGTCCCTCCAGAAACCAGGGGTGATAATCATAGAAGACTCAGTATATTTTTCTTTTTTTTTTCTTTTTTTTTTTTAAATGTCTTCTTTATACATTTTATTGAGAAAAATAAAACTTGCAAAAAGAGGGTGGATGTGAGCTTTGTGACGATATTTTACACTTTTATAGAGTGTCAGTAAGGGTATCACTGACAATCTGATATTTGAACAGAAACTAGGTAGAAGTATCTGAGTGCACCATATGGCTCACCAGGGAGAAAAATGATCAACACTTTAAGTCTAGATTTAAATCAAGTCAAAATTAGCTAAAGCAACATTAACAGCAACATACAATAAAATTGTCTCTTGAGTCATTAATTCCTTGAAAGCTTTTTTCAATACAGCACAAGATTAGCAGTCTTTATCCTCATTTACCATTTCCTTCATTTCTTTTCTGAGCTGGCTTCATCTCTTGCCCTGGCTTTCATAACACTAGACCCTCAATGCAAGAGGATACAAACAAATGGAAGAACATTCCTTGCTCATGGGTAGGAAGAATCAATATCGTGAAAATGGCCATACTGCCCAAGGTAATTTACAGATTCAATGCCATCCCCATCAAGCTACCAATGACTTTCTTCACAGAATTGGAAAAAACTACTTTAAAGTTCATATGGAACCAAAAGAGAGCCCGCATCGCCAAGTCAATCCTAAGCCAAAAGAACAAAGCTGGAGGCATCACACTACCTGACTTCAAACTATACTACAAGGCTACAGTAACCAAAACAGCATGGTACTGGTACCAAAACAGAAATATAGATCAATGGAACAGAACAGAGCCCTCAGAAATAACGCCGCTTACCTACAACTATCTGATCTTTGACAAACCTGAGAAAAACAAGCAATGGGGAAAGGATTCCCTATTTAATAAATGGTGCTGGGAAAACTGGCTAGCCATATGTAGAAAGCTGAAACTGGATCCCTTCCTTACACCTTATACAAAAATCAATTCAAGATGGATTAAAGATTTAAACGTTAGACCTAAAACCATAAAAACCCTAGAAGAAAACCTAGGCATTACCATTCAGGACATAGGCGTGGGCAAGGACTTCATGTCCAAAACACCAAAAGCAATGGCAACAAAAGCCAAAATTGACAAATGGGATCTAATTAAACTAAAGAGCTTCTGCACAGCAAAAGAAACTACCATCAGAGTGAATAGGCAACCTACAACATGGGAGAAAATTTTCGCAACCTACTCATCTGACAAAGGGCTAATATCCAGAATCTACAGTGAACTCAAACAAATTTACAAGAAAAAAACAAACAACCCCATCAAAAAGTGGGCGAAGGACATGAACAGGCACTTCTCAAAAGAAGACATTTATGCAGCCAAAAAACACATGAAAAAATGCTCATCATCACTGGCCATCAGAGAAATGCAAATCAAAACCACTATGAGATATCATCTCACACCAGTTAGAATGGCAATCATTCAAAAGTCAGGAAACAACAGGTGCTGGAGAGGATGTGGAGAAATAGGAACACTTTTACACTGTTGGTGGGACTGTAAACTAGTTCAACCATTGTGGAAGTCAGTGTGGCGATTCCTCAGGGATCTAGAACTAGAAATACCATTTGACCCAGCCATCCCATTACTGGGTATATACCCAAATGACTATAAATCATGCTGCTATAAAGACACATGCACACGTATGTTTATTGCGGCATTATTCACAATAGCAAAGACTTGGAACCAACCCAAATGTCCAACAATGATAGACTGGATTAAGAAAATGTGGCACATATACACCATGGAATACTATGCAGCCATAAAAAATGATGAGTTCATATCCTTTGTAGGGACATGGATGAAATTGGAAACCATCATTCTCAGTAAACTATCGCAAGAACAAAAAACCAGACTCAGTATATTTTTCAAAACAATGCAGATGTGAAGCTTTTGGTAAAGAATATAACTTGTGAGGAAATAATGAAACCAGCTAATTAAATTAGGCTCCCAATTTCCTGCCTGAAAAACAGTTTGCTGTGCAGATATATACAAATATAGTAACCTTGAATGTTGAATTTAGATCTACTTTTCCATGTTTCACAGAACTTGTGTCCAGTATATAGGCTACCTATAATTCTTACGTTGCTGAGAGTTAGATTTTCCTATAATAATTTATTCCTTTTTAAAAGGCAATAGCATCAAAAATTAAAAGCTTACTGTGAAACCTATGAAAACACAGTTCAGCTGGAACCACAATGAACCTTTTCTGCTTCCCTTGGATTCATCTGAATTTGGTGAGCTTAAGGTGAGAGTGAGACACATCAATTCAACATAGAGTAGGGGTGTGTTGAAGGTTGCATAGCTCTAATTTAAAAAGCCACTGTATTTTTATGGCAGGATTTTGGAGGGTTGCACTGATTTCCTGATGAACACTGACAAGACTATTAAAGTTGTGAAACAACATCACTTGAATATGGCACTGAATGAAAGAACTAGCTTAGCTATGCTGCTCTTGGGTGTTAGTAGCTGATTAAACTAGAGCCACGGGGAAAATTATCTTTGGGGCCATCCATTCATTTTCTCAGCTTTGTTTGTTTGTTTCTCTGAAAAAATTTCACAAAGTAGGTAGCTGGGTTTCCCTACTGCAGTCTTTAAACTCCATGCGTGGCACAAAAGATAAGCCAGTGTGCCCCTCGGTCTTTTATTTGCCCCAAGACACCTGGTATGCTATGCAAAAGAGACTCTTATTTTTATATATTTATTTGTTTGAGCCATATTTTGACTGGTTGTGTCTGTATATATTTCTATAAAGGCAGACTAGACTTAAGTCAAATATATTTCAGCTTTGATCACATCATTTATTTTTTGTGAATCTTTAACCTCTCTGAGCCTCAATTTTTCCTCAGCTATAAAATTGTCATGTTAATACCTTGCAAGTTTACTGTGTGAGTTAGAGATATACAAATTGCCTAACATAGGTTCTGGCATAAAGTAGACAGTCAATAAAGGGTAGCTTTTATTATTATTATTCAAACAGTCTAGTGAGAGAAAAATGTAGAAGTTATTTGCTATTTTTATCAGACAGGCACTTGGGAGAGAGGAACAAATGGGTTTTTCCATTAAAGGAAATAAAATGGGATCTGAACACTTGCTTGAAACTAAATTTTAGTTATTCGGTAAGAATTGGCATAACTCTTTGAATAATTAATTTTCACAAAATTATGCAATTTCACTTTTATAGCACTTTTGAACAATTTTCCAAGGGAAGTTGAATGAGATTCTTCCAGTCATTGCACAAAATGTGGTAAGAATCTGAGAGTTACTTAAACTAAGAATAGATAATAGGAAAATAATATATCACAATAGATGAGATGCAGCTTAGAGCAAAGGTATCACATGTATTTTCTATTAAGTTACTGAAATACCAAATTATAAAATTAAAAGAGGCCCCAAATACTTCTCTTCTGACATGTTAAACCTGCAAGTTAGAGTGTAATTTGCTGATAGGTAACGAGATTCTTAAAAACCTCAATATTCTCAACCAGTAATTTCATTGCTATTTATTCATTCTGAAGAAAAATATAAAATTCAGAAAATGGTCTTTGCACAGAGATGCTTACCATAGTGTTAGTTGTAAGAGAAAGAAAAACAATTTAAATTTCCCCAAATAGGAAACAATTGAAATGATGCTAAATCTCACATAAATATTGTATAAACATATTAAGAAAAGTTAAATGAGAAAATATTTCCAGATAGAGAAAAAAATACAAAATTATATGCAAAATTTATGTATATTAGGTATATACACAAAATCATATATAAATTGTCATTTCAACTATGTAAAATAATCATTGAAAAAAGCCTAAGAGGAAATATATAGTTGTACCATATAAAGTTGCCGATTTTTACCTATAGAAGAACTATTTCACATGGTTCAATATGATACTAACACATGAATATCTTTGGAAAGTGATAAAATTTCCAGTAATATTCCATGAATTTTTGTAATTTCCCACTTTTGCAGAAACATATTCAATTTGTATAATTATAAAAAGAATTTTAAATAAATAGTCTAAAGAAACATTTATAATTTAGGCAAATGTTTTAAAATTAGATTTTCATTTTTGGCAATATTACAAATTTGATACCCCAAAAAGCTTTGCACTAAAATACAATCCAAGATACTTTATAAAGTGTTTGGAAGAACTTTTTAATGCATGGCTGAGCTGGCAACAGAGTAAGGAAATCTCCAGCAGCCAAACATGAAGCAAAAGCATAAATCCTGTGAGAGAAGCCTATGACTGCTCTCAGGGCATCTGCGGATTTCTGGAGATCCAGAGATTAGGTTTTAATGGCCTCATAGCAGGCACAGAACAAATTTTAGTGTCCATATAGTGAAGGAGTCAGATTAAAGACCTCCATGTGAAGCCAAGACCCTACCTACCCAAAAGAGCCACAACTTCAGTGAACAGCAAACTAGAGGGAAATCTTACTTTACAAGGGGAACTTACCTATTTTAACTTCAGCTCCAGGTGGAGAGAAAAACAAAGTTGTAGAAACAAAATAGTTTTAGGCTGGGCGTGGTGGCTCATGCTTGTAATCCCAGCACTTTGGGAGGCCGAGGTGAGTAGATCACCTGAGGTCAGGAGTTCAAGACCAGCCTGGCCAACATGGTGAAACCCCGTCTCTAATAAAAATAGAAAAATTAGCCAGGCATGGAGGGCACCTGTAATCCCAGCTACTTAGGAGGCTGAGGCAGGAGAATCGCTTCAATCCAGGTGGCAGAGTTTGCAGTGAGCTGAGATCGCACCACTGCACTTAAGCCTGGGCAACAGAGTGAGACTCCGTCTCAATAAATAAAAAAGAAAAATAGTTTTAATGTGGCTGGCAAAAGGAAGTAAAATTTTCTCCAGCTGAAAGAAATGTCCACTTCAGGCCTCTGAGAATACTGTCAGATAAAATTGCATCAGTTAATGTACACAACAGTCAAAAATCACAAAACAAGTGTGAGAACAAGAAACATAGCCAAGAGTCAGCAGAAATATCCAATAGTTGACTTAAACACACAAAGACATATGCAAATTATGGCATTTTAAAAAATGAACAGTTTTTAAGTTTAAGGAAAAATAAAAGCTATAGAATGTATGAGTAAGGTTCAGAGGCTCTCAATAATGCACATTTGAAAAAGAAAATTATCAACTTGAAAAACATAAGTAAAGAAAAACTAAGCTTTAAAATCAGATTAGAAACAGCTCAAGAGAAAAACTAAACTGGAAGGTGAAGTTAAAGAAATAGAATGCACAGGTGTCAAAGAAATGTAACTATGAAAGTGACATCGCAAATCAAAGATCATAAAATGAGAAGGTCGAACATATATGTAATCAGATGTCCAGAAGGAGAGACTGGAAAGAATAAAAAATAGGTAACATTCTAAAGGATGATAGTAAAAATGTTCCCAAACTAATGAAAGACACAAATCTTAAGATTTAGGAATCACACTAAATTTCCAGGAAAATAAATGCAAAGACATGTGCACCTAGTTACATTGTAGTGAAGCTGCAGAATAACAAAGATTAAAAAAAAATCTAAAGAGTAATCAGACAAGATAGATTAGCAACAAACAAGTAACAATTAGGTAGATTAAACATGAAAAATAGGATAGTCTGAGAGAAAATAGAGGTAAACCTGGAGCCAGCAAAACAATGTGTTAAGAATCAGAGTAGAATAAGGATATTTTCAGACAAACAAAAAGCTGTTTATCACCAAGCAGGGTATTTACCACCATCAGTAGAGAAACTTCGGAAGAATATACTTCAAGGAGTTCAAAAGTGATCCCAGAAGGAAGATCTGGGAAGCAAGCAAGCAAGAAGAGTGAATACATATGTGAGTAATTGACATAAATACTGTATCCAACAATACTTAACAATAACAATGGTAATGTTTAATGTGTGGGATTTCAAAAAACATGTATACAAGTAAAATATGATAAGAACATATATGTTGGAGTGATTAATATATGAGCATTTTAGACTTTAATACATTTTCATATTAAAATTTCTAAACAGCTACTAAAATAGCGGAAATAGAATATACAACTTGTAGCAAAGGTAAACAATGGAAAGATTATGAAAACCTCTGGCAATCCAAAAAAAGACAATGAAAAAATAAGCAGAAACAGTAATGTAAATAAAAGGCAAAAATAAGATGATAAAAATTCGAATGTAGCAATAAACTCAATTGATCTCAATGAACTAAACTTTTCTGTTAGAAGGTTAAGTTTGTCAGTCTGTACTTAGAAAGATCTAGCTCTATGTTGTTTATGAGGGGACTGCCTAAATTATAAAAATTGAAAATAAAAGGCTAAATGAGGATATATTAGGAAAATATTTATGAAAAGTAAATTAGTGTGGTAATATCAGACAAAATAAAGCTTTAAGGCAAGAATTACTATTATAAACAAAAGAAATCACTGCATACTGATAAAAGATTGAATTCCTTTGGAATAACAGTTCAAAACATGCATGTACATAAAAGCATAACTTTAAATCATATAAAAAATGCTAAACAATGAGGATACATATTCTTAAAACCACCATCATTATAAGCAATATTAAAATAACGCTTACCAACTGATAACTCAAACAGAAAAATTAATTAGGATAAAGAACATTTACCCAACACAGTCATCAGACTTGATACTTTGACTCCAATACCAAGCCATTAGAGAAAAATTATCCTTTTCAAGCATCCACTGAACATTTATGAAAACTGACTAGTTACTGCAATATGTCTGATTAAATTTTATAGAACTGTTATGCAGACTGTATTCTCTGATCACAATGCAACTAAGTTAGAAACATACTACAAAAAGATTAATGAAGTACAATCACACGTTTTAAAATTTAAAGACAAAATAGCTCATGGGTCAAAGAAAAATAAAAATGAAATGTGGAAAATAGAATGGAATAAAAAGGAAAATATTATGTATCAGATTTATTCAATGCAGCTAAAGCAGTACTTATATATTTATACAGTTGAACCTTGAACAACATGAGGGTTATGGGTGTCAACTCCCTGCACAGTAGAAAATCAATGTATAACTTTTGACTGTTCCAAAACTCAATTACTAATAGCTTATGTTGTCTGGAAGCTTTAATAACATAAACAGTCTATAAACACATATTCTGCATGTCATATGTGTTATATACTGTATTCTTACAATAAACTAGAGAAAAGAAAATGCTATTAAGAAAATCATAAGGAAGACGAAATATAGTTACTCCTCATTAACTGGAAGTGGATTATCATAAATGTCTTCATTCTTGTCATCTTCAGGTTGAGTAGGCTGAGGAGGAAGAGACGGAAAAGATGAGGGGTTAGTCTTACTATCTCAGGAGTGGCATAGGCAGAAGAGGTGGAGAAGGTGGAAGGGGAGGCAGGAGAGACAGGCATGCTTGATGTAACTCTATGGAAATACATTATAATTTCTATCTGACTTTTTTTTCATTTCTCTAAAAATGTTTCTATGTAGTACCAATCCTTCTTCCACTGTTTGCTTTAGCTTCAGTGCCCATATCATAGAAGGGTCAATGTTGTAAAGGAAGTCAAAAACAGCCTTGAATCATTGAAACCCTTCTTTCTGCCAGTTTGTTTAATATTAATTTGTTTTCTGGCACTGCTTCTTCTATGTCTTCTTCCTGCTCTTCTGGCACTGGTTTTGAAACACTCATCTCCATTAAGTCACCTTCTGTTAATTCCTCTGGTGTGGTATCTATTAGCTCTTGTATTTCTCCAAGACCTGTATCTTGAAACCCTTCAGGCCCTACCTTTCTCGCCCTATCCACAATCTTTTTCATTGTTTCCTTGATTGGATCCATCATAAGTTCTGTGAAGTCATGCACAAGATCTGGACACAGTCTTTTCCAGCAGGAATTTATTGTTTCAGGCTTGATGACTTTCACAGCTTTTTCCATTATATAAGAACAATGACATTTTCATCGTCATTGGTGTAATCTTTCTAGACTTCGTGATGTTCTCTCTATCAGGGGTTTTTCCATAGCATTGACAATTCTTTTTTATTATTATTATTATACTTTAAGTTTTAGGGTACATGTATTCTTTTCATAGAGTACTGTGTGTGATGAGCCTTAAAGGTCCATATGACGCCAGATCTGGAGGCTGAATTAGGGACCTTATATTTGGGAGCAAGTAGACCACTTCAGTGCCTTCAATGTTGAACTCATGGGGTTCTGGGTGGCCAAGGACATTGTCTCATATGAAAAGAACTTTAAAAGTCAGTCCCTTTCTGGGAAGGTACTTCCTGACTTCAGGGACAAAACATCAGTGGAACCAATCCAGAAAAAGTGTTCTTGTTATTCAGACCTTCTTGTGCAACTAAAAGACTGGCAGGTGGTGTTTATCTTTCCCATTCAAAGCCCAGAGATTAGCAGATTCAGAGATAAGGGCAGTCCTGATTATGAACCTACTGCATTTGCACAAAATGGCAGTTATCCTATCTCTTCCTGCCTTAAATCCTGGTGCTTTCTTCTCTTCCTTAGTAATAAATGTCTTTGGTTGCTTTTTTTTTCCCCCAGAATAAGCTGCTTTTACCTGTGTTAGAAACCTGTTTAGATAAATGTCCTTTCTCCTCAATGATTGACAATTCTTTTCATAGGGTATTGGGTGTGATGTCCTTTCTCCTTAACGATTTCCTTAATGGTGCCTGGGAACTCACGTCTGCCATTGCGCCCAGCCTCTCCTGTTATATTGACAGTTTTTAAGTCAAATCTCTTCCTAAAATTATCAAACCATCCTTTGCTGGCATTAAATTCTCTAGGTTTAGATCCTTCACCTTCCTTTTGCTTTCAGTTGTCACATAAGGACTTTGTTTTTCTAGAATCGTATTAGAATCTATAGGTATGCCTTTCTTATAGAAATCCTGTAACCATATAAAAGCTACATTTTCAATATGAGATAAAAAGGTATTTTGCAAAAAGTACAAGGTTTTTGTGCTGGCTGGTGTAGCTGCAGTGATAGATTAGTGAATTTCCTTTTCTTTGTTTTATGGTGGTTCTTACACTGGATTCATTTATCTTGAAATGGTAGGCAACAGCAGCTGCAGACCTTAATCTACAGTACATATGAAGCAATTCAACTTTTTCTTCTAACATCATGACTTTTCTCTGCTTTTTGGGAGGACTTTTCAGCATCGCTAGTGACACTTTGTATGGGTCTGATGGAGTTATTAAAAGTTAAGAGTATTGCCCCAAGCACTATGAAAGCATAAGTGACAACCATGAGATATCACTCTTTACTGTGATATACAATTTACTAGAGGCAAAATGCTCACTTGGAGTTGATTAGTGTCATACAGCGTTTTAAGCAGATACTCGCAACACTGGAGCTCACCACAATTCAACTGGAGGTGGCTATGGAATTATTAGTATGTACTACAGTTAATTGTATGCAGTTATGATTTAATACTGAATCTTTACATTTGTTTACATTTTCCTTGACTTCAAATGGCACCATGTATGGTCTGTAAGTGTTTGTGTATGCACTTACTTTTTATTCTAACTTTTAATCATGGATTTGTGTATATTTTATGGTGGCAAATGATAAAATAGAATAGTGTCTACATATATTTTATGTATTCATGAAATACCTAACTTTTTCCTATTTTTTCCAGTATATCTAGGCTATGTGCTTTGTCTGCAAGTGGTTTCAAATTGTTGCAAATCTCCAAAAACCTTTCCAATGTATTTATTGAAAAATATCTATGTATAAGTGGACCTATGCAGTTCAAACCTAAGTTATTCAAGTGTCTACTGTATCAGAAAACAAAACAGTGACTGAAGTTTAATAAGCTAACCCTACAACTTAAAAATTAAAATAAAATAGCAATATCATAAACCCAAAGAAATTAGAAAGAAATAATAAAAATAAAAGCAGAAATTAATGAAATAGAAAACAGAGAATCAGCAAAACAACGTTGGTTTTTAAATGAAGTGATAAATAAAATTACTCAATGTTGGCTTAGAATTAATTTTGAAGAAATGAGATAAAAGTCCAAAAATACTAGGAATAAAAAAGGAGACAGATTTTTTTATTCCTAATAAAGATGCAGAAGAAATTAAAAAGATAATATTATATATAACATGTCAATAAATTAAAAGCCTGAATGGAATGTTAACACTCTTGAAAAAAATATAACATCTTTTCTCAAGAGGAAAGAGAAAACTTGCATAGTCTTATTATCATAAAATAAATCAGTGGTTTAAAATCTATTCACAAAAGGATGCCAGAGTCAGATGATTTTATAAGTAAGTTCATGTAAATACTTTCAAATATTTAAATAACAGGTAATTCCACAATTTTTTTCAGCACATGGGAAAAGAGAGAAAAATCTCCAATTTATTTTATGAGGCTATTAAACTTTATTATCAAAACCAGACAATGGTAGTATGAAAAAGGACAAATTACAGGACAATCTCACTTACTAATATAGATGCAAAAATTCTACGGAAAATAATAGGCAAATTAAACCCAATGAAATATATATAATTACTAAGCTGAGTTTCATAGTTAGGATGTTTGTTCAATATTAGAAAATCACCACATTAATAGATTAAAGAGGTGGGGCACGGTGGCTCATGCCTGTAATCCCAGCACTTTGGGAGGCTGAGGCAGGTGGATCACCTGAGGTCAGGAGTTCGAGACCAGCCTGCCGACATGGTGAAACCCTGTCTCTACTAAAAATACAAAATTAGCTGGGCATGGTGGCACATGCCTGTAATTCTAGCTACTTAGGAGGCGGAGGCAGGAGAATCGCTTGAGCCTGGGAGGCGGAGGTTGCAGTGAGCCGAGACTGCGCCATTGCACTCCGGCTTGGGTGACAAAAGCAAACTCCATCTCAAAAAACAAAAAACAAAAACAACAAAAAAACAGATTAAAGAGAAAAAGTGTATATAATCATCTTAATAGATGCAAAGTAAGAACAATAATTAAGACCTCAAATCCATTCATATTCAAAATAAACTTAGTAAATTAGGAATAAAAATGAACATCTTTGATAAGCATCTACCAAAGAACTGCGGAAAATATTATTTAAATTATGAAATGTCAAAACATTCCCTTTAAAATCAGAAACAAACCAATTATGCTATTACCATTTCTATTATACTGTTTACTGCTATCTTAACCAACACAGTAAAAGAAGAAAAATAAAATGTATACAATTTGGAAAGGAAGAACCAAGACTGCCATTATTGCAGATGATAGAATTATCCACGTAGAAAATAAACCGATTATTTGTTTTGAACTAGTAAGAGAGTTTAGCAAGGGTGCTAGATATAGGTCAATATTTATGAGCCAGCATCTTTATAATCAGCAACAAGCAGTTAGAAAACATGTATATTTAAGAGATACTATTTACATTGGTAAAAAAAAAATAACGTTTTGGAAATAAACATAATGAAAGACGTGCAGAACCTTTCGAGAGAAGATTATGACAATCTATTGAAATATATTGATAAGACCCAGATAAAAAAGACTTCATTTTTCACAGAGAGTAAAGCTCAATATGATAAAGATATCAACTCAAATTCATATCCAAATTCAATCTCATTCCAATCAAAATCTCAGTAGGGATTTTCTTAGAATTTGATGGATTCTAGAAATATAAACAGAAGAGCAAAGAGCGCTGAATAGTTGAGATAGTCCTGAGGAAGAATGAAGTAGAAGGACTTAGCGTAAGTGATATAAAAAATTATTCCAAGCTCACAATTAATTACAACAGCATATTTTTGGCAAAGGTGTAGAAAATTAGATCTGTGGATCAGAATAGAGAGAATAGAAGCAAAGTCACACTTGTTTGGAACCTTAAATCTTACAGAGCTGGCATTGTAGATGAACAGTGCTAGGATGACTGGCTATCTATAGGAGAAATATTGTCAGATGCCTACCTCACATTATATTCAAAATTTAATTCCAGATAGATTAAGATGAAATTGATAAGCCTTCAGGAGAAAGTATAGCCTAATATCATCTTTATAACTTCTGAAGAGGGAAGGATTTTATTCCTCAAAAATATAAGTTATAAAAGAATTGCTAAATTTAACCACATTAAGATAAAAAAACTTATGTTCCTTAAAGTAAATCATCAATAGATAGAGAAGTCACATTTTGGGGGGAAATATTTGCAAGAAAACTTCAAAGATTTAATATCTACAGTATGTAAAGAACTCCTAGGAATTCATGAGAAAATGGGCAAAAGTCATGAATAGGCATTTCATAGGAAAGGAAATATGAATGGCTAATAAACAACCGAAAAGATATTCAACCTCATTAGTGATTAGGAAGAAAATGTCAATGAAAACTGGCATGACATACTATTTCACACCACTAGACTGGGAAATATTAAATGGCTAGTTTGTCAGCAACTGACATCTGGTTACAGTGGGGGCGAAGGGCCAATGCTGGGAGCTTGGAGACCAGCAAGGACACTGCTCAGTCATTTCACTGCACCCCTTTGGCTTTCAGTTACTCAGCTATTGCTTTAGTATCCTTTAACTGTATTCTATAGAGAAACATCATATTGCTTTAAAAATGTTTTCGCTTCTTTTCTTTTCCTTCTCCATTTGGTGACTCTGTGTGCTTTATGTAGGCATTCCATTATTTACCTTAATTTTCAGAGAACCTAGTAACTAAACTTTCCATAATTTACTCTAAGGCACTTTCCATTTATTTCCAAACCAGTGTCTTTTGTTCAGTGGATCACACACATTTTTCCAAATTTTGCTTCACTGAAGTTTAATGCCTTATTTTTTCCATTTCTGGGACTCTCCTTGGTCTTAATGGGAAAAATGAAGCAGCACATTCAAAGACCCATTTGGCTGCTGTGCAACCCTGTTGATTTATCATCAATAGGTAAACAGAAACTCCTTATATTTTTTTAAAAGTCACGCTTGAGATCTTTCTTTTTTAAACAACTCTCAGACAAAAATTGCTTCGTATGCTTTTGCAGATTTTATTTGGAGTTCTTTACTTCCATTTTGTCTAATCAGGGTATCTCTAATCCCAGCAATGCAAATGAGAGGGCCTCCAGAGGAGCACAGCATTCCCTCCTCCCATCGGGTATGGCCGGCACCCCTCTCCACTCCACACACCTGCTGTGCCCTAAGCTAACATCCTCTACCCTGCAACCTTATTTGAGAAACTCTCTGTGTGAAACCAGTGGGTGTAGAAATAGCAGGTGACTCCCTTTCAGCAGTTTTGGTGGCCAGAGAAGAATTATTGCTTCCTTCACTTTGTGGCTCTGGTAAGTGCCCAAGAGGTGTAGTCAAAAAATCAACACATTAGTAATCCAGCAGGACTGACTCCAACTGTTTAACATGGCCCAGCTCAAATGTCACATCCTCGGTGATGCCTTCTCTGACCCCTTTCCTCTCCTAGTCACAGTTTAACTGTACCCTTTGTGCTCCCACAGCCCTTCGTTCAAGTTACTAGTATAGCATTTGTCACCTATTGTCATTTGAACATTTTAGAAATTGCATTTGAGTATGGTAGAAGGGCAAGAGGGTGGATTTTCAAGAAGGTCAAATTTGGGTATCCAACCTACTCTTCTGTGTTCAGGTTTGAGACTTTGAGTGAGTAAATACCCTCTCTGAACCTCAGTTTTCTTATCTGTATGAGAGATTATAAGATTACATAGAGGAGAGCAGATCATACATAAAGCACAAGCCTTGCCTTTAGCAGATATTTAACAAACGTCAGTTTCATTTCTTTTCTTTTCCTGCTTAGATGTAAACCTGTTTGTCTCTTTCCACTAGATCATGAAACCCTGCAGGGAGATGCCTTGACATGAATCTTTCTAGCTCCCAGCTCTAGCACAGTGCGCAATACAGCTGTTCAATACGAGAGTGTTGGATGCTGGATCAAAGGAATGCCATGTCAGGCCCTGGAAAACTTGGCACAACTTACTGACCAGGCTCCTATGACAATGCATATGGGCCTCTGTTTGGTTTGCTCCATTCTTTCATCTAAGCCTTTGGCTTGAGGGTGATGAAGGGAGACAGGGCAACTTAATTTTAAGTCCACATAGTCTTCAAACTCAAGGTAGGTCAATGCAGACTCCTTGCTGGAGTTACTACTCTTTGGAAAGTTGTGAGTTATAAATTAGAGGACCAGATTTGCTTGTTGAAAAAATACTGAGCTAGAACTTGGAGGCATGGTAGCTGTGGGCAAGGCTTTGCCTACAATTGAGGTGCTTCCTAGGGAATGTTCCCACAATACCAATATGGATTCAGATCAAGGCTTGTTGGCCTTCTTCCATGGAAAAGCACACGCATTTGGCTGAAGAAAAAAAAAAGTAACTTGGCAGGAATTGTACTGCTTTAAAGTCTTCTCAATATCCGAATTAATTCTCTGTCATCACACATAGCTTCAAGCTACTATTTCATATGAAAAATCCTCTGGTGTAATTATTACAGATGGTGTGACAATGACAGAAGTTGATGGAAATCTCCTAGCAAGAGGTAAATTATATAGAGACATGATGATGATGGCTTGTGAGTAGTGTGCACTTTTTGGAGATCTTTTTATCTTGGCTGTCTCCCCTACACTGCTTTCCAGACCAGTTCCTGGTTTGAGCCTATGTAAAAATCTGGCATTTCATATCTTTTCAGTTAAGTCAGCACCCACCATGAGTCAGGCACCATTTCTCCAGTCTGAGTACTGGGGATACAGTAGGAAGCAAGACAGACCAAGTCTCTGCCCTCAGGGAGCTTCCATTTTAATGTGCCAATAAATTCCTGTTATTTACTGCCATTTTTGGTGTTTTGGCTTTCATTTCCCTATATTCAGTTTGTCTATCTGTGAATTCCTTTAAGGCCATTGGGAGCACTCCATTTTGCTATTTAAGGCTTTTGACTTCTCATTTCCACTTGAAAGTTTATTTATTTTTAAGGCTATGATATGGTCATAAGCATTTAGAGCTAGATGATATTTGAGTTCATGTAACCCAACAATGAGCCTTGGAAATGTATGGGTTTGTCCAGTCACATGGCGCCATTCCGGTGGGTGGGGCCCGCTGACTCCCAGTTTGTTGCTCTCATGTTTCCGTTACACTGCCTCCCTGATTTCCTATCTCATGCTTATTCTGGTGCATATTTCCTTTATTCAGCAAACATTTATGGATTCCAACTTCATGCCAAGCCCTGCACTAGACAGGAGACACAGACATAGATCCTTTCCTTAAAGAGAGAATGGGCTTCCTTCTCTCTGTGAATTCATCTCACTTTATTTTAAATTTCCTCATATTCTGACAAAATTTGCTGACTCTTTGTATGCCCCTCCCAAATCTCTCAATTTTTTACAGGTATTTTAATTTAATTTTATTTTTTTAAAATTATACTTTTGTTCTTATTGATACATAAATATACCCTCTATTCACTTCTCTGTTTGATATGGCATTTTACATGGTAAACAGGTTTATATAAATAAGCACTTTTCGATTAGATTTTCTTACAGAATGATCCCAAATTTTTAATTTCAGACAGTTACTTTTCATGTTTCCCAGCTAATACAGATGAAATTCCTTCTTACACCACTAAGTGACCGTGGGAGTATAGCAGTGGTTTGAGACCTAGCTACATGTTGGATTTGCCTGGAGGGAGGGGCTTTTAGAAAATACTGATGCTGGGATCCCACCCTAAACAACTTCATTCAGAATATCTGAAGCAGGGAACTAGACATTGGTATGGTTGAAGACGCTCCCGTGTGAGTCTAACCTTCAGCCAAGATGAAAAGTATTCTATAGGACAAATACCGTTTCCTTCCATAATTTTTCTCTCATGTATCTTTTAGGATAATTTTATTTATACTAGCTCTTTTTGCACAATTCAAAGTTATATATTGGTTACCAGAAGTGACATAGTTTTCAAACTTTCATCAAATATCTTAAACCCCATGTATCTGTATTACTACATTGATTTGTATAAAGAGCTCCCAAATCAGTATTAATTTTTGATATTTTTTTCTCACTCTAAAATAGGAGCTTTTCTTTTTGCTCAGTGCTCCTTTTAGGGTTCCATGTGCTTCTATTTAAACCCCATGTTCCAGCTTGAAGATGTGTTTTCTCCGTACTTGTGGTATTCATGCTTTATTTCATCTCCCTACCCCCCACTCTGTGGGGGCCCCCTTCTTTTTTGTCTTTTGCTGTCTCAGGTTGTGTTACTGCATCTTTCTGTAGACTTGGAGTCTAAGTTTCCTACAGAGAGTTATTGTTTTTATTATTTTCATTTTTTTCCTTTCGTTGATTTTCCTGAATCTTTTCTGCTGCCTTAACCTCTTGTCCTAAAATTGATTCTTTGGAAGCCAAAATTTTGATCTCCAGGGTTTTGATATTGAAGTAGCTTTCTAATTTTCTCCACTGTTTTCTTGATGCATTTCATGTTTACTCCTAACAATTTTATATTTTCTTCTCCATATAAAAACCTGAAATACGTATTTGTCTATTCCTACCCTTTGTCTCATCTGCAACACTTTGTGGTGCTATTTTTTTTGTCTGACTTACTACGTAACCCCTCTTTTCTGTGTTAACATTTGTATGACTTCTCCAGCTATGCATATAATACACGACCCCGTTTATGCTCACATTCGAAATTCCTGGCAAATATTTAACCCTCCCTTTTTGTCATCATAGATCTCATGCACAATCATATTTTCCTCATACAAATCTCCAGCTTGTTACTTCCAGTGGAAGTCCAGTGGGACTGTTAATACAAAATCCTATCTTTTTAATTATGTCACATAATTGCTTTTATTCACTGCTTCATTTATTCTTTAAGTAAGTGATCGGGGCGGGGGGGCCGGGTCCAAAACCACTCAGGTACATCTCTGCATAGTTCTTTTCTGAGTGCAACTCCTTTCTTTCCTCAGTACAATTTTTCTAAACAAATCCTATTTCTTGTTGCTCTGGGAGTCACTGTCAAGTCCTAACTGTAGGTAATCTGGATTTTTGCAAATAGATGCTTGGACACATCCTGTAGTCACAGAACACCAGTACTGAGGTAGGTGCTACCTTTCCTCTGGTCTATGCCATTTTGTACTTTATTTGGGCTTTCTTGGATTTTCCTCCATGAGCTTTTGGTCTCACAGGGTATCTTTCTCCTGCTCGTAGTGTATGTTGCTCTATCGATGATTGCTTCTTATGTGAAATTGGTGGGCTGGCTGCCACTGACTCCCAGCTGCACAAACTAATTCATCCCTGGAGCTTGGCTTCCCTGTGCACTTACACATTGTTTTTCCTGCTCACCCCACTCAGAGCTGCCAATATACCAGTTGCCTTGGATTCCTTCTGCTTTTCCTCACTAGCATATGGTATGGTCTGACCTAGTGAAGCTGAGTTTCAATTTCACTGAGAAAAGAGGCATTCTGAACATGAAAGTAACAGAATAGAGACCCCCCTCTCTCATATGTGCAACAGTTTTTTCTTGAGAATTTGATCTATGCCAGGGACTTGGCTAGTATGCACTGAAGTTACCAATATGAGTAAGATTTTAGTTCTCACCTTAAGGAACTTTCTAACTAATGGGAGAAACAGCAAAGTTTATCCATAATAAACGTATATCAGCAAATATACTTTTGTTATTAGAAAAGGTAGAATAAGCTAGTGCTGAAGAGAACAGGCTTTGAAGCCAGATAGACCTGGACTTTAATTTGGACTTCACCACTCATAAGCAAGTTGGCCTGCGGCAAGTTCCTTAATATTTCTACACTTCCCTCTCTTGTCTGTAAGATGATTCTAAGTGATAGTTCTTAAAACATACGATTGTCATTAAGATTAAGTGAATGAATAGAGGTTACATGCTTACTCAGTAAATGCTCAGCAAATACTGGTTTTAAAAATGAAAGTGCTATGTACAAGCTACAATGAGAATACAATGGAAGAGTCAAGGAAGATTTCTGGGAAGAGGTGACACTTAAGTTGAGTTTTGAAGGACAGGTAGGCAATAGATAAATGAAGAAAATAAATTTTAGGCAGAGGGAACAGCACATGCAAAGATATGAAGGTGTGAAATAATATAATAAGTGCATTAACTCCAAAAAATTTATTCTATATGGGCATACCAGAAAAATTCATAACAGGAAGAATGGTGTCTGAGGGAGAGACAAGATCAGAACTCATTTAAACAGAAGGAATTCTGTAACAAAAAACATGTCACTCAGCTACAGAGTGCCAAGATGAGAGAGATGCAACCTCAAACTTTCAAAGATGTCTAAGAAGATCTCCCCTTGAAATATCAAGCAGAAAGAACTGCAGAAAGGAAAAAAAAAAGATGTGGCAGACTTTAATGGTTTTTTTCCTTGTAAATTCGTTTAAGTGCCTTATAGATAGATGCTAGATATGAGATCTTCATCAGATGCATAGTTTGTAAAAATTTTCCCACTGTATAGGTTGTCTGTTTACTCTGTTGATAGTTTCTCTTGCTGTGCAGAGATCTTTAGCTTAATTAGATCCCATTTGTCAATTTTTGCTTTTGCTGCAAATGCTTTTGGCATCTTCATCATGAAATCTTTGCCTGTGCCTATGTCCTGAATGGCATTGCCTAGGCCGTCTTCCAGGGTTTTTTTTATAGTTTTGGGTATTTTAAGTCTTTAATCCATCTTGAGTTAATTTTTGTATACGGTGTAAGAAAGTGGTCCAGTTTCCATCTTCTGCATACGGTTAGAGAATCCTTTCCTTATTGCTTGTTTTTGTCAGGTTTGTCGAAGGTCAGATAGTTGTAGGTGTGCTGTCTTATTTCTGGGTTCTTTGTCGTTTCATTGGTCTGTGCCTATTCTTGTACAAGTATCAAGCTGTTTTGGTCACCGCAGCCCTGTAGTCTAGTTTGAAGTCCAGTAGTGTGGTGCCTACAGTTTTATTCATTTTGCTTAGGATTGCCTTGTCTATTTGGGCTCTTTTTTGGTCCCATGTGAATTTTAAAATGGTTTTCTCTAGTTCTGTAAAGAATGTCAATGGCAGTTTAACAGAAATAGCATTGAATTTATAAATTGCTTTGGGCAGTATGGCCATTTCAACAATATTGATTCTTCCTATCCATGAGCGTGGAATGTTTTTCCATTTGTTTGTATCATCTCTGATTTCTTTGAGCGGTGGTTTGTAGTTCTCCTTGTAGAGATCTTTCACTTCCTTTTTTAGTTGTATTCCTAGGTATTTTATTCTTCTTGTGGCAATTGTGAATGAGAGTTTGTTCATGATTTGGCTCTTGGCTTGACTGTTGGTGGTGTATAGGAATGCTGGCAATTTTTGCACATTGATTTTGTATCCTGACACTTTGCTGAAGTTGCTTATCAGCTTAAGAAGCTTTTGGGCTGAGATGATGGGGTTTTCTAGATATAGGATCATGTCATCTGCAAACAGGGATAGTTTGACTTCCTCTCTTCCTATACTATGCAGCAAATAATAAAAAAAATGAGATCATGTCCTTTGCAGGGACATGGATGGAGCTAGAGGCCATTATCCTTAGCAAACTAACACAGGAACAGAAAGCCAGATACTGGATGTTCTCACTTATAAGTGAGAGCTAAATGATGAGAACACATGTATACATAGAGGGGAAGAACACACACTGGGGCCTGTCACAGGGTGGAAGGTGGGGAGGAGGGAGAGGATCAGGAAAAATAACTAATGGATACTAGGCTTAATACCTGGGTGGTGAAATGATCAGTACAACAAACCCCCATGACTCACGTTTACTTAGGTAACAAAGCTGCACATACTTCACATGTACCCTTGAACTTAAAAGTAAAAAAGAAAAGAGGTGGCAGAAATGATGGCATCCTGACACTCAGTTAGAAACATATCCAAAAGCTGGCAAACTTGCAACCTGTACCCTCCTGCAGACCCAAGACAGCTCAGATCCATATCCACCACATTAAACTTTTAACTAGTCTCTCTCCCTGCTTTTTGTTATCAGACACATAAGCGTGTAGCCTAAGATCTTAATGAAAGAGCAAAGCAACTTGGTGCTATGACACCTGAGTCTAACAGCTGTGTGTGAATGACCTGCAAAAAGAAAAGCAATACTCCTTGTCTAAGCAATGCAGACATGGCTGTGCTGTGTCCTGTAGACACTCAGGGTTGAATTTGTGCAGTCATTGCCAGAAAAGCACACCACACCCACATGTCAAAACAAACATGATATCCAGGGGAGGAAAATCAAGGTTTCAGTTGTTTCTTTTCTTCCCTCTCCAAATCCCAAGAATCCAGTGAGTTTTAATAACACTTCTAAAATGTCAGGAGAAAAAAATCATACTTTTAGAAAGGTTGAAACAACCAAGGGGGTCTTTTGTGGGCTCTAGTTTCACTCTGAACCCCCTGAGGATGGTAGGGGTGCAGGTGTGCCTTTAAGAAAATGCTGTGAAAAAAATCAGGCATAGAATAGAGACTTTAGGAGGTGATTATTCATATTATAATATGCATTTTAAATGTATCTGAATCACAATCATGGATTTGCTTTAAAAAAGCAGTTTCTTTCCTGTGAATCAGTGCCTATTTTCAGATTGTTAATTTGGTAGAGTTGGGGAAGAGAGTGTCGAGAAATTTAGTGTTCAAGGATTAAGTATTTTTATTTATGGAAGATATGTCAAAAACAAAGACTAAGCATTTGTGAAACATTTGTGAAACACTGAGAAGGGAAATGGTATTGATTAAGTATTTATTATGTGTAAGGCACTTTATATATGCTATGGAGAAAAATTTTATTAAAGCATAATTCCAACTTTCCTTCCTTCCTTCTTCTTCTCTGCCTCTTAGTCAATGCAACTTCTTTCTTCATCTCCCTTGTAAGAAGAGACTTGAATTTGTGGCCAGGTTCTTATAATTTATAAACCCAGAATGAGGGAAGAAGGTAAAGAGAGTGGATACTGGACAATTCAGGAAGAAAGTGGGGAGGAAACAAGAAAACAAAAGCTAGTACAGACAATATTGAGGAGAGCTTGGCAAAAGTGTCACCTAGTGAGGGACTTGGAAGGGGACTGTAGAGAAGCTATGGATTATGGAAAGCGGAAATTTGAAAAGTCATGTTTTTAAGTTATAAATGAAGTTTCCTTTATGTTTTCCAAAAGGTACAAAGAAAGATTAAATTGCTTTTGAATCTTGGACTGTGCTACTTTGAATGTGAAAATACATTGACACTTGTGCAGGAGGAGGTACTGAGATTTATGTCATCTCATTTAATCCTTCAATAACCACCTGAAGTAGGCATTTTATTTTTATATACAGATGAAAAGACTGAGTTACAAAGATGTTCAGAGACATGCCTAAATCACACAGCTACAATATGGCACAGCCTGAATTTTAAAATAGGCCTGTTGACTTTAAATAAACTTAGAAATAACATAGGATTGAATTGTGTTTTCTTAACCAAATCTGAGTCTTTGAATTTCAATAAGAAATTTTAAACCAGTTATACTTATTGTTAAAACTGTTGTGTTTGTTTTTCTACAATCTTTTGATATTGTCTTTCTGTACTCATGTCAACTACCCTTTCTTATTTTCTGCAATTTCTTCTTTTGCATATGGAATAGAGCTTTAAAAATGTTTTTCTCTTCTCCAATCATTTAGAAAATTTTAATCCTATTTCAATTCAGCTGATAGTTAGCCTTAAGATATTCAAAAGTATTTCTTCTGAGTGTTATTTTTTCTGTTAAACAAAGTCAATAATGTATGTGTTTTGATTCTTTTCTATGTAAAATGTGACATGTTTTCTCTCCTATCCTTCTCCCACATATTCCCTTCCTTCCTCTTAAATTTGTATAATTTTATAAATACAGTACATGTGTTTTATTTATATTCTCTTTTAATAATTATTTTGATATTTGCATTCAGTTTTTATTAACTATAATTCTCATTTCAGCTACATAAATATAGAACAGTTTCTTCCATATTCTGGCAATGGCTTACTTGACAACCAAATAATTGTCCTATCTTTCAGTCCTATATCTTTAGGTATTTAATGTGTTTTAATGAGGATTTTAGTGGAAGGGCAAGTAGGAGAGGAGGGAAATGTTAAGAGCTCTAAATACACATCTTTAATGAGGGCAAGCTAACAGAAAAATTAATAAATAGAAATATAACCTTATTGGCCAGGCACGGTGGCTCATGCCTGTAATCCCAGCACTTTTGGAGGCTGAGGCAGATGGATCACCTGAGGTCAGGAGTTCGAGACCAGCCTGGCTAACATGGTGAAACCCCATTTCTATTAAAAATTCAAAAAGTTAGCTGGGCATGATGGCGCATGCCTGTAATCCCAGCTACTCGGGAGGCTGAGGCAGAAGAATCGCTTGAACCCAGGAGGTGGAGGTTGTAGTGAGCCGAGATCGCATCATTGCACTCCAGCTTGGGCAACAAGAGTGAAACTCCATAATCTTATTATAGAATAAATAGCGAAAATATTTAAAATTAGTTGATTGGAGAATGGTAAAAGTAAGGGAAAACTACTGTTTTTTTATTACATGCCTTTTAATATAATTAGATGTTTTAAATGACTTAATTTTGGAAGTAGTTCTGTGCATATTATACATATGTATATATGCATATATATATGCACAGAACTACTTAAAAAATTATATATACATTTATAAATTTAAAAATCCTGGTTTAAAAAATAAGTGTGGATTCTGGATATTAGCCCTTTGTCAGATGGATAGATTGTGAAAATTTTCTCCCATTCTGTAGGTTGCCTGTTCACTCTAATGATAGTTTCTTTTGCTGTGCAGAAACTCTTTAGTTTAATTAGATCCCATTTGTCTATTTTGGCTTTTGTTGCCATTGCTTTTGGTGTTTTAGTCATGAAGTCTTTGCCCATGCCCATGTCCTGAATGGCACTGCCTAGGTTTTCTTCTAGGGTTTTTATGGTTTTAGGTCTTACATGTAAGTCTTTAATCCATCTTGAGTTAATTTTTGTATAAGGTGTAAGGAAGGGATCCAGTTTCAGCTTTCTTCATATGGCTAGCCAGTTTTCCCAGCACCATTTATTAAATAGGGAATCCTTTCCCCATTGCTTGTTTTTGTCAAGTTTGTCAAAGATCAGATGGTTGTAGATGTGTGGTGTTATTTCTGAGGCCTCTGTTCTGTTCCGTTGGTCTGTATATCTGTTTTGGTACCAGTACCATGATGTCTTGGTTGCTGTTGCCTTGTAGTATAGTTTGAAGTCAGGTAGTGTGATGCCTCCAGCTTTGTTCTTTTTGCTTAGGATTGTCTTGGCAATGCGGGCTCTTTTTTGGTTCCATATGAAGTTTAAAATAGGTTTTTCCAATTATGTGAAGAAAGTCAATGGTAGTTTGATGGGGATAGCACTGAATGTATAAATTACTTTGGGCAGTATGGCCATTTTCACAATATTGATTCTTCCTATCCATGAGCATGGAATGTTTTTCCATTTGTTTGTGTCCTGTCTTATTTCCTTGAGCAGTGGTTTGTAGTTCTCCTTGAAGAGGTCCTTCACATCCCTTGTAAGTTGTATTCCTAGGTATTTTATTCTCTTCATAGCAATTGTGAATGGGAGTTCACTCATGATTTGGTTCTCTGTTTGTCTGTTATGGGTGTATAAGAATGCTTGTGATTTTTGCACATTGATTTTGTACATGGATCCTGAGACATTGCTGAAGTTACTTATCAGCTTATGGAGATTTTGGGCTGAGATGATGGGGTTTTCTAAATGTACAATCATGTCATCTGCAAACAGAGACAATTTGACTTCCTCTCTTCCTGTCTGAATATAAATTTACAAGAAGGCACATGTACACCATGGAATACTATGCAGCCATAAAAAAGGATGAGTTCATGTCCTTTGAAGGGACATGGATGAAGCTGGAAACCATCATTCTCAGCAAACTATCACAAGGACAAAAAACCAAACACTGCATGTTCTCACTCATAGGTGGGAATTGAACAATAAGAACACATGGACACAGGAAGGGGAACATCACACACCGGGGACTGTTGTGGGGTGGGGGGAGGGGGGAGGGATAGCATTAGGAGATATACCTAATGCTAAATGACGAGTTAATGGGTGCGACACACCAACATGGCACATGTATACATATGTAACAAACCTGCATGTTGTGCATATGTACCCTAAAACTTTAAGTATAATAATAAAAAAAAAAAGAAAAAAACAACCTTATCAGAAAGTGGGCAAAGGATATGAACAGACATTTCTCAAAAGAAGACATTTATGCAGCCAACAAACATACGAAAAAATGCTCATTATCACTCGTCATTAGAGAAATGTAAATCAAAACCACAATGAGATACCATCTCATGCCAGTTAGAATGGTGATCATTAAAAAGTCAGGAAACAACAGATGCTGGAGAGGATGTGGAGAAATAAGAACACTTTTACACTGTTGGTGGGAGTGCAAATTAGTTCAACCATTGTGGAAGACAGTGTGGCGATTCCTCAAGGATCTAGAACTAGAAATACCATTTGACCCAGCAATCCCATTACTGGGTATAAACCCAAAGGATTATAAATCATTCTATAAAGACACATGCACACGTATGTTTATTGTGGCACTGTTCACAATAGCAAAGACTTGGAACCAACCCAAATGCCCATGAATGATAGACTGGATAAAGAAAATGAGGCACATATACACCATGGAATACTATGCAGCCATAAAAAAGGATGAATTCATGTCCTTTGTAGGGACATGGATGAAGCTGAAAACCATCATTCTCAGCAAACTAAAACAGGAACAGAAAACCAAACACCACATGTTCTCACTCGTAAGTGGGAGTTGAACAATGAGAACACATGGACCAGGAAGGGGAACATCACACTCTGGGACCTGTTAAGGGGTAAGGGGCTGGGGGAGGGATAGCATTAGGAGAAATACCTAATGTAGATGAAGGGTTGATAGGTGCAGCAAACCACCATGGCACATGTACACCTATGTAACAAACCTGCATGTTTTGCATATGTACCCCAGAACTTAAAGTATAATAAAAAAAAGTATGGAATAAATGTGGAAGAATACATGACATGTCTAGACCACTTTTCCCCCTTCTCTCAAAGAAGTATAAGACCCTACAAACTGGGGTTGGGGGAGAGTTAGAGAACACCAGGATAGTTAGATTCTGGTGAAAGTCCTCAAGAATATGCCCTGCAGCCTGCCCTATCCTGGACAGAATCCCTGGGAATTGCCATAGAAAGTCCCAGATATATTTGAGAATCCAAATATAGAGAAGTCCTATGTTTCACTTCTTGTTGGGGGCCTTGGGAGGCAGTAAGCCCCAGAGTTTCTTAAGCCACTATGAGTTAGACAAATAGTAGCACCTGTATAGGTGCCAAGGCAGGCAGACCTAAGGCAAATCCATCAATCCTCCATGTGCCTTAGTTGGTGCAAGGGATGAAAACTCCTTACATGTGATTGTCATTGTCCAGCACCTGAGACTGAAAGACTTGGAGGATGGAAATGCCATTGTAGATGTGGTGTGATCCACAAGTCCATGGACCCATAAGTCCAAATGGGAAGAACAACATATCAGGTTTGGCCAGCCTGGAGATAGGATGATCACTAAGGATCGAATAGAACAATGTACAGCTCAGCAGATATCTGCGTGGAACAAATCACGACCCAGGGAGAAGATGCCTCTGGGTGAGATCCTGCTATGTGAAGCTCCGTGGATCTTGAAAGCCTCTCCCCACCACCCTCTTAGGGAGATTTAGGGAGAAACACTTGCTGAACTTGTCAGGACTTGGTTCCAAGCAAAGAAACCAACTCTAGTTAACATGAACAGAAAAGGAATTTACGGGAAGGACACCAGAGAGTCCTCAGAATCAATGGGCTCAGGAAAAGGGCAGAACTGCCTTCAGCCAAAACCACAGCACAGGAAGCTTCTGGTTAGATGCTGATGACACCACTACTGGCATGACTACTTCAGAAATGGACACAGGACATCACTGCAGTCAACCTCTGCCACTCCTAGAATAGGTTATGGAGCCACTGATGCTGCTGCCAGAATAAATCCTCCAGGGTCTCTCATTTCCCATGCACTGCAGACTTCATGTCCTGGATAGGACTATCCTGTTGGCCAACATTTGTCATGTGCCCACTCTGCAGTTATTTTTGGCTTTGATTCTGATGGGGTGGGTTTTGCTCCTCTTCATTGTGGCATCTCATACCCTCTGCCTCACCCAAAGGAAGAAGGCTCATGCTCATACAACCAAAATGAGTGTTCAACACTCTTGAATTGAATATCTGGAAGCAACCTGATTATCTGGAATTAACTAATTTCTGCTACTGGAAGCTTAAGATATAATCTAAATTCAACCACAGAAAAAATAGAAGCTTATGTTTTCATACACCTGAGCTTTGGTTTGAGAAATTTGTATCTGGGTCATTCAGTGGAATGGAGAACACCTTACCCATGCACATGAATGCCCCATGTAACCATTCAGCAACCGCCCTGGATTGCATCATTAGCCCCTTTTCAAGCCAGGAATCTCAAGGCCAAGTAAGTTAAGTGACTCTTTCACACCAGTAATTAGCAAAGTGAAGATTTGATCTTGGGGACTTATTCTCAAACTTTGAGCCCTATCAACTACATTGTGATTTATTTTCAAGATATTAGGGCCAGATGATAACTAAATTAGACTATTCTAGATCATTTGTTCTGCAACCTTGTCCTTAACATGGTGCCATTTCCTCCTATTACGACGAAAAAGAATAAATCACAATGTAGTGGATAGGGTTCCAGGCTTGGGGAGTCTGTGCACGTCAGAAAAGCCGCATGGCTCCTCCAAACACAATCCTGACCTTTAATAAACCCAGCAGAATTCATCCTTCTTAGCTCACAGTCCTGTGCCACCCAAGAAAGAGAATTACCCAGAAACAAAGAGCAAAGTGCTTGTTGCCTACCCACCACATTTTATTCAATTACCTGCCAAGCTCCTTTCTTCCTTTTCCACTCCCTGGGTATCCATGGGAAGAGGTGAGAAGAGAAGAAAGGCATTTTACAGGTAATCTTGTCTGTTGTGCTTCACCTTGACTGTACTTGGGGACATCATGGATCTCCATTTCTTTATCTCCACTTAACTGAGCAGAGTAGAGGCAGGAAACGCTTAAGACCAGAACAGTAATAGGTGTAAGTAAAAAAAAGTATCTGTTTTCCATTAAGGAGATTAACTTCTCTGTTGGGGTTGTTATTACAGCACTAGGTCAGGGGCCGCTTGTGGCTGACTGGTGCCTCTTCTGACTGGGTGGTCATGGCCCCCCTCTAGCTCCTCTCTGGAGCAGGGGTCACTCTTTCTAAATCTGGCTTCTCCTGATGGAGTCAGAATGATCAGATTCCCTACTTCAAGTATTGACACAATAGGGTAATAATGGTGAGTCCTTGTTTTCAGGACATTAGAACAAAAGAAGGAAGTATTTTGCCCATGTACTTTACAGCCGTTCAATGAGGATGATTTCATGTTGAATTGCAAAATAATTACGTTTTCTGGTAAAAATTACACCTTATATTGGTTTCCCACATAACATGTTTACCTCTTATGTCAACCCAATTCTAGTATGGTGCACTATAGTGTCACTATGTAGTAAACATTTGATGAATAGAAGAATGAAAACTCTCTAAAGACAGAAATAGATGCAAATCTCCACAACCCAACAAACTGGATGCTGGTAAAAAATAATTGACAACTAGGTGCAGCTATTGTTTTCAGGGCTTTCCTTCTTTCCTTCTGTATTGCAAACATTCATTACGACAACTTTCAAAGAAACACAAACATAGAATTTTCCAATAAATCTCCATGCATCTGTCAACCATCTTTCATAACTATATATTTTTCCACCATTATTGTCAACCCCCATTGCCTCACACTTTTTTGGAGGGGATATTTTAAATAAAAACCCAGACATTGTTTGTTTCCACTCACAATCATTTTAGTCTATATTGCAAACAGAAGAGGACTTTTGAGAAATCTACAACCACAATCCCATTATCACTTCCTCCCAAATTAACAGTCAGTTTGTCATACCATCTAATACTCAATGTGTGTTTGGTTTTCATCTCTTCTGAGCTTCCTGTAAAGTTTCTTCCTAAATTAACATTAATTTGTGGCTTAAGACTAGTACTTTTACTATTTGTTAGAGATGTAACCTCCAACACCCTTCCCTCCAAACCCTAATTGAATACTTAAAATTGCTAAATGAATAACTTATATCTCCACCAATTCAATGAAGACTATTTAATGAGGACTTAAAATGCTGCTGACATTATAGAAGGTGGATAAAATGGATAGCACTCCTGGCCTCAACAAGCTTATGGTTTTAAGGAGGATATGCTAGGCTTGGAGGCCCCTCTAACACTTTATACTCAGTATGATAAAACTGATCTCATCTTCTTGCGTTTGACAGCCAGCTCCCCAGGGGTCCTGCCATGTCTGACAGTGGCCTCACCATTCCCCATGCCCCCCAGTCTCGACACTTGGCCCTTTTTCTTTAGCCTCCATATGTAGTCAGTTTCAAATTGGACTAATTTTCTTCTGAAATGTTTTCCATACTCAATCTTTTTTTCTCTAGGGGGTCAGCCCTCTGTGACAAAACAAGCCAAATAAATGGTTGGAATTTACATGAGTCCTGCCTTCTGTAATGGGGCAAATCGAGAGGGAGGTGTTAGCAGCTCTGAGGGTATGGAGTCCAGCATTGTGCCGTAAAATGCTTCTTATGAGGCAGGTCCAAGGATGCAGCGTCAGGCAGTTATACAACAATATGGTATTTGGCATACAAGTAATAATCAGAAAAAGCATCCCATAGCATGCACGTGGCAAGTAGGGAATGGGCCAAAGGAAGTACAGTTGGGACTAGGATTGTTGAGAATTAGATGGGGCAGATATGAGTGATGACTCCGGCTGATCCTTTGGAATTTCATTTAGAAGCAGAGAATCAATGTTTGATCACTTTCTTTAATTTCATATGCAGCAACAGAAAACTACCAAATTACTACTAATTTATCAGTTTCCGACAAGATTCATTTATTCTCTCACATTTCTGCAGGTCAGAAATCCAGGCAGCTTGACTGGGTTCTCTGCTCAGGGTCTCTCACAGGGCTGTCAAGGTGTTGGCCAGCCTGGGATCTTATTTAGAGGCTAGGGAAATCAACTACCAGTTTTATTACCATTTTAAGTTATAAAATAGAGGCAAAGACTGTCTTCAAATGATGGGGGTGATTTCTACTTTATCTGCAGTTTTTTCCACTGTGGCTGTACCAAGAATGAACACAGTCTCTCTACTAGTTTTCTCAGATTGAACAATGGTTTAGGCTTATACTTAACATAGTAGCCCATTCTCTGTTTATTAAAAAAAACCACATACATAGAATCTTATAGGTTTGTGTATTTTATGTTTAAATTAAATTCTTATAACTTCATGACCTCAACTCACTGAAAATTGAGATGGTAAGACCCATTGCCTTTTCTCATTGATCTCAAGGCCAGGGCCATCTGGAATATTTAGTGTATTTAACATGTGAACACATCAACAATAAACTTTCTGGTTGTTTTTTTTTTTTTTTTCCAAGAAGGCTTTTCTTATTCGGTTTACAAAAATTATTAAAAATAAGTCTCACTTTTTCAACTCATTACATATACTCCAGGTTTTCTTACTCTCCACTTTTTTTCTTAGTGGATTCAGGAGTTCGCTAATTTTAATTTTTATTTCTGAGGTTAACATTTGAAAATGATGGAGAATTTTCACTATTACCTGATCAAAATGATTATACCAAATATGTGATTAAACATTTGTGAACATACTGCTCAGAAGAAAATAACCTTTAATTTTCTTTCCAACTAATGAGGACACCACTTTTTTTTCTTAATATGGGATTGCAATTAGGACTTATTTATTTCTTAGCATTTTAGAAAAAATGCCTCTCAGACTCATTGGGGATCTAATAGTTCTCCTATATAAATGGAACTTTAAAAAATACATTTACTAGAAACTAAAATTTGATCCATGTACTTTGAGAACAACATCAATCTTAGATAAACAGAGTTCTTAGAAAACCAAAGCAATATTTATGGTTGTTTAAAAATAATATTCACAGGGTTAGGTACGTTAAAAGACAAAATTATGACAAACTTAATTTATAGATCTTAATTGGCTCTTATAGATGATTCTAGAATCAGGTGACACCTCATTCTATAAAGTAGAATGAGTGTTCCATTTTGCTGAGTGGAGGTTGGCTTTATAGATAGAACAGGGCTAAAGAAAGCTGAAATGGAGAACAAAAAGCAGATTGGTCATTACAAAATTACTTTCCTTGTAAAGGGGTGGTGGACTTCCTTATCATGACAGCTAAAACCTACCCATTTGGGGATTTGGCTTCTCTCTCCTGATTTCTTGGAAGTTAAGATAAACAACTCAGTTTTGATTTAGTGGTGTGGAACCTTAGCACAAGTGACTCCATTTTGGTTTAGTCTGTTGAGCCCTGGTGTGGGAGTTTAGTTGAAACCAATGGCCTTCTACAGATTTTATTAATAGGTACTATTACCTGGTCAAAATGAGATGACAAGATTGATTTCTCTATTTTCAGGTTAATTTTTCAACTCCAAACCAATTTGATATAGTGTTGACTTAAATAGCACCCTATAGAAAACCATCCAATTCAAAAATTATTTCTATTTAACGCCTTCAGCTGTTTTGAAATTTATGTTCCATTTTATCCAGAATGAACTGGCTGAGAAGAAGAAGTTAGGGATGGCTTTTGTGCACCTGTGTTTCCATCATTCCTTTCTTCCTCTTTCTCTGAGCAGATCCTACTGGACCAAAGCAATGGTGGTGGGAATGCCTGGCCCCATAGTTGATGCTCTGTGAATCGTTTTTGAATAGATGAATGAATGAATGAATGAATGAGGATGGCATAAAAGCAGGAAGGGGGAATTATTCTGGAGTGGTTGGTTTTTAGCCTTTCCAAGGCAGCAGGTGATTTTCAGTAACCGAGCACAGAACAGCTGCTTCCCATCACCTTCCTCAAAACTCCAGGAGTGAGTGTTGCTGTGACCTCAGTCTTGCTGGCACTTACCGCACAGGGAGGACGTGCAGGTTCAGAAATCTTGTGAAATAGAGTCAAGAAAATTTACAGGATGCCTGCTGAGCAGGGGGTACCAAAAAGACCAAATGGGAGTTTATGTAGTGACTGTACCAGCAAAAACTTCCCCCGGTGGCTGGCCGTGAAGTCCAGAATTTGGCTCCTAATGTCATCAAGAGTGACACATGTTATTGATGGCACTGGTTCCTGGAATCTACTTGAATCTTGCAATTTTTTTTCTTGCTATCTTTATTTTTCTCTGTCACTTTCTCTCTCTTTCCCTTCCTCTCTTTCACACGCACTCTTTGTATTTCCATGGTGGTGCTGAGCTTGTGTATAGAAGGTGACTTGACTTGGTGTCTGCTGAGGCCAAGGGGCAGCTTCTCCTGTGATAGGCACATTCGTGAACTCAGGGTCGTACTCCAAGAACATCTAAAGATGATTCAGCATCAGCATGAGGTACTTTGAGTTTTTTGGCATTTTCTAAGCTACCGGGGAGGGGGACAAAAAGGTGGAAATGAATCACTTCATGTAAATAAAACTTCAATAGTACTTTTCTGGAAAAAAACAGAAACAGCTCATCATAGAAACGACAGTCTCCAGGCCAAGAGGGAAGTGAGCAGGGAGCAGTTTGAACATGCACCAGGTCACCTCCTGGAGTAGTCTGGTCTTACCCCGGGTAAAAAAAATGAGATTATTCAGGCAAGAAAAGTAAGGAGGGCAAATGTGTGAATAAATATTATGATGAGAATCATAGTCAATAGTTGTCAGAAGAAAGAATAAAGCAGCCAGGCAGAAATGTGTTAAGGAATTTCCTTCCTCCCACAACTTTAAGATAAGATTCTGGAATTATTGTTGTTGTAATTATTATTATTATTTACAGAGAAAATTCACAGTGGCTAGTGGTTAGGGTTTGTTTTCTGTCCTGATAGGGGTGGTGTGGGGTCTTGGTTTGTTAAATTGTTTTCTCATGCAAGCTGTATTGTAAGACGTAACATTTCAAGTGCTGCCTTGACATCTTTGAACCTCACAAGTCCCCCAAAGCCTAACCATGAATTCCTCTGCACTTCCTAGATATGCCTTCTGCTAAGTGGAAAAGGCTCTCCCTCTTCACCCACCTGTGATTATTTCCCCCATTAGCCAGACCAGCTTCACCCAACCCAGTTCTCAAACTAACAGATTTCATTTCCCTGCTGGACTGAAAAATTACTCCAACAATCCATTGGAACCAGGGGACACCTCCAAGTCTTGATATTATAAAGGCTGCGTCTCAGAGCCCCTGGTTGCTTAGTTTATTCCCATGTGCAACCCCTGTGTGGCCCTGCCTGCATGGCATACAGTGTCTTCCTCCCTCAGGCTATGGTATATGTGACTAAAAACTGCTATCAATCTCATCTGTTTAACGTCAAGTGTTGTGTGTTCAGCCATCTCATACTATTTAGTGTGGGATATCCCTTCTCTACCAATAGGGTGAATAGGAGTTTATCAGAATCTGAGCACACTCATGACTTCAGGGTATTGACCAGTGCTTGGCTCATCCAGTGGTCAAAAGCCTATTCAAATTTCTGGGGATACTCACCTACAGATGCATGGAAAGCCAATACATAGCCAGAATAAGGAATCAGTAGGCATAGAATTGACCTTCCAATCCTCAGATTTTTGAAGAACATCTCATGACCCAGACACAAAGCAAGGATCAGGAGTCTAAGCTTATCCTATGAAAAAACTGACCACATGCTGCTCTATCTCCACACACCTGTCTTTCCCCAAAGTAAAGCACATTCTTTAAGACTCACAATATTCTGCATCAGCCATTTATTCTTATATCTGGGAACTGTAGTTCTTGAAGTCTCTTAATTGCATTGCTTTAAGATGGATTCCATATAGAAACATCGACATGGAAAAACAATGTAAATATTGCTTAAACTAGAATTCAGAAACAAGGTTCTACCTTAGGTATTTTCACCTTAATTAAAACAGCCATGATACTAAACAGTTAAGTTGCATTGACTTGCAGTTATTACTTTATATTTGGCTTTGCTATTCTGTGTCAAAAAAGTTTGGTTCTCTTTTTCCCATATAGAACCTCAAAATGCCATCAGTCCATGGGATATTTTCTTTAAACTGGTCAATTTGGTGGAGTAATTTATTTAAAATAAGTTTTTTAAAATATAGTTTTCTCTTTATTTTACAAAATGAGTAATGCAAGCTGGGACGTGGAGCTATAAAGTCATTGCAAAAAAAAATTACACAGCAAAACTGCTATTTTTGGCTTCTAATTCTAACCCGTTTGCCAACTTGTTGCAAGTTATACTTATCAAGGGATCATACACTTTTTCCATCTTGTTTCATCTTGAACCTAAAATGCTAACAGAGACCGTGAATGGTATTTGATTTAATTAGCTAGTGTTGCTATTGCTTGCTATATCTCCCAACTCTAAATATCTCTAAATATAAGCTTCTTTTGAATCCAGCTTTTAAGTGACATAAGTTGTATTCACAGGAATAAAAATCATTACTTATCTATGATATATATGTTTATATTTCAACTGGAATGCTTTATCACACAGTCCTTAGTTTATGTTATAAAAGGATGGATCTATAATAAGTCAGCAGAAACCACAGGCATTCCTTTGGAATAACTCAATGGGAAACAACAAAAAACCATGTTTAAAATTAAATTTTTAAAGAAAGTAATTTTATTTTACTCCCTGTGAAATTTGAGATGTTGAAATTAAACATCCATAATATATAGTACACAGGTGCAGTTGCTACTTTTTTTTAAAAAAAACAGGAGGTATTTAGTGAATATTATTTTGGCCCTTGAAATTAAATAATTTTTACCTATTTTACACAAAGACAGACTCCCTCCAAACAAAGGATAAAAAAAGTTCCAGAATTCAAGGAAAACAATTGCCAAATTCAGATATGAAGCTCAATAGAGCATGTGGTAGGCAGAATGCTAGGATGGCCTCAGAAATTTCCTCTGCCTCAACTCCCCATGGCTGTGCAATCCCTGGGACTGTGAATATGATGGATTCTATTCTGTGATTAGGTATGTCACATGGCACAGTTGACTTTAAGGTAGAGAGATTATCTATATAGGCCTGACCTAACCATAAAGGCTCTTTCTTTGGCTGGTCGTAGAAGAGGAAGTGAGAGACTTGAAGCATTTGGTGCACTGTCACTAGCTTAAAGACGGAGGAAGCCAAGTGGCAAAAAAATGTGAACATTGTCTAGGGGCTGAAAGCAGACTCTGCCTGTCAGCCAGAAAGGAAATGGGAGCTGACATCACTGCAAAAACACCAAAATTCTGCTAATTACAAGAACGAACATGGGAGTGAACTTTTCTTTAGAGCCCCCAGACAAGAAGTCAGGAGGTTTGTATCAGCCAACATCTTGATTTTGGCCATATGATACCCTGATCGGAGAACCCATCTGTGTCATGCCAGACCTCTGACCTGAAGATGAATGCTCTAATAAGAGGGTACTGTTTTAATATGCTAAGTTCGTGATACTTTGTTACATGGGAATATAAAGCTAACACAGCATAAAATCATATTTTATGAAACATGTAAGTAGGAAATTTTAGGGGTTAATTCAGCAAGAGTATACAACAATTATATATTCACCGAACACTGGAGCACCCAGATATATAAAGCAAATATTATTAGAGCTGAAGAGAGAGACTGATCCCAACACAATAATAGCTGCAGGCTTCAACACCCCACTTTCAGCAATGGACAGATCTTCCAGACAGAAAATCAACAAAGAAATATTGGACTTAATCTGTGCTATAGACCAAATGGACCTAATAGATATTTACAGAAAATTTCATCCAACAGCTGCAGAATACACATTCCTTTCCTCAGCACATGATCTATTCTCAAGAATAGACCGTATGTTGGGTCACAAAACAAGTCTTAGCACATTCAAAAAAAATTGAAATAATATCAAGCATCTTCTCTGACCACAATGAAATAAATCTGAATATCAATAAGAAGAATTTTGGAAACTAACAAACACATGGAAATTAAACAATATGCTCCCGCATGACCAGTGGGTCAATGAAGACATTAAGAGGGAAATTTAAAAATTTATTGAAACAAATGATAAAGGAAACACAACATACCAAAATCTATGGAATACAGGGAAAGCAGTACTAACAGGGAAGCTTATAGCTGTAAATGCCTACATCACAAAAGAAGAAAAACTTCAAGTAAACAACCTTATGATGCATCTTAAAGAACTAGGAAAGCCAGGAGCAAACCAAACCCAAAATAAGTAGAAGAAATAATAAAGATTGAACAGAAATAAATGAATTTGAAATGAAGAAAATGATAGGATCAACAAAACAAAAATTTAGTTTTTGAAAGATAAAAAAAAAGACAAACCTTTAGCCAGACTAAGAAAAAAGAGAGAAGACCCAAGTAAACAAAATTAGTGATGAAAAAGGAGACATTATAACTGATACCATAGAAATTCAAAGGATCATTATTGGCTACTATGAGCAACTATATGCCAATACATTAGAAATTCTAGAAGAAATGGATAAATTCCTGGACACATGCAGCCTACCAAGATTGAACCAGGAAGAAATCCAAAACCTGAATTGACTAATAACAAGTAACAAAATTGAAGCTGTAATAAAGTCTCCCAGCAAAGAAAAGCCTGTCACCCAATGGCGTCATTGCTAAATTCTACCGAACATTTAAAGAAGAACTAGTACCAATCTTAAACCATTCTGAAAAATAGAGGAGAAGAGAACACATTCAGTCTCATTCTATGAGGCCAGTATTACCCTGATACTAAAACCAGACAAAGACACATCAAAAAAAGAAAACTGCAGGCCAGTGTCACTGATAAATATTGGTGCAAAAATCCTCAACAAAATACTAGAAAACTGTTCAACAACACAAATAAAAAGATCATTCATCATGACCAAATGGGGTTTATGTCAGGTATGCAAGGATGGTTCAACATATGAAAATCAATTCATATAATACATTATATCAACAGAATGCTGGACAAAAACCATATGATTATTTCAATTGATGCTGAAAAAATATTTGATAAAATTCTACATCCTTCATGATAAAAACCTAAGTGTCCATCAACAGATGATCAGATGAAGAAAATGTGGTACATATACACAATAGAGGTCATTATGTTAAGTGAAATAAGTCAGGCACAGAAAGACAAACTTCACATGTTCTCACTTATTTGTGGGAACTAAAAATTAAAATAATTGAACTGATGGAGATATTGCATGGAAGTTTTGTTACCAGAGGCTGGGAAGCATAGTGGGAGGTTGGCAGGAGGTTGTGGGGATGGTTAATGGGTACAAAAAATAGTTAGAAAGAATGAATAAGACCTAGTATTTGTTAGCACATCAGGGTGACTATAGTCAAAAATAATTTAATTATATGTTTTAAAATAACTAAAGATTATAATTGGATGTTTGTAACACAAAGGATAAAAGCTTGAGGTGACGGGTACCCTATTTACCCTGATGTGATTATGATACATTGCATGTCTGTATCAAAATATCTCATGTAACCCATAAATATATACATGTATTATGTACCCACAAAAATCAAAACAAAATTTACAAAAAAGCAAAGTGAGAATGTGGCTTTATATGAGCTTAACAGAAGTAGACTAAAATATTATCATGACACTTGAGTGTTCGTGCCTTGAGAGTCTAGAGAATATTACTAATTCATAGATCCTCTTAAACAAGTGAAAATTTTGCCCTAAATTGACCACCTGATGCTAACATGGAGTGGGTCACCATGCTTGCCCCCAGCTCTTAATCAGTTTACTTAAAGATTATATATATTTAAGATGTACAATTTGATGTTTTGTTATATATATACCCTGTGAAATAATCACCACAATGAAGCTAATTAACATACCCATCACTTCACATGTTTACCTTATTTGTTTTTTGAGGGATGAGAATACTTAGGATCTGTCTACCCTATTAGCATATTTCGAGTATACAGTACAGTATACTTATTCATCAACAGACCTTTACATTGTTTCCATATCTTGGCTATTGGGAATAATGCTGTAATGAACATGGGAATGCAGGTATTTCTTTGAGATCCTGATTTCAATTCGTTTGGATATATACCCAGAAGTAAGATATCTGGGTCACATGATAGTTTTATTTTTAATTTTTTGAGGAATTTCCCTACTGTTTTTCATAATGGCTGTACCAATTTACATTTCCACCAACAGTGTACCAGGGTTCCCTTTTATCCACATACTTGCCAACACTTGCCACCTTTATTTTTTGGCGGGGAAGTGGGGGGACAGAGTCTCGCTCTGTGGCCCAAGCTGGAGTGCTGTGGCACAATCTCGCCTTACTGCAACCTCCGACTCCCTGGTTCAAGTGATTCTCCTGCCTCAGCCTCCCAAGTAGCGGGATTACAGGCATCTGCCACCACGCCCAGCTAATTTTTGTATTTTTAGTAAAGACGGGATTTCACCATGCTGGCCAGGATGGTCTTGATCTCCTGACCTCGTGATCTTCCACCTTGGCCTCCCAAAGTGCTGGGATTACAGGCGTGAGCCACCACACCCGGCCCCTTTTGTATTTTTTAATAGTAGCCATCCTAACAGGTGTGAAATGGTATCTCTTTGTGATTTTGATTTGCATTTCCCTGATGATTAGTGATGTTGAGTGCCTCTTCATAAAACTATTGGCCATTTGTAAGTCATCTTTGGAAAAATGTCTAGGATCTATCTACCCTCTTAGCATATTTCAAGTATACAGTACAGTATTGTTACCTGTAGTCACCACACTATACATGAACGCTCCAGAACTTATCTTCCATAATTGAAACTGTATCCTTGACCAACATCTCCTCATTGCCCCCTCCTCCAGCCCCTGGTAACCACCATTCTCTTCTCTGTCTCTTTAAATTTGACAAGTTTAGATTCCACATATAAGTGAGATAATACATTATTTGTCTTTCTGTCCAAAAATGTCCAAAGATATTTTACCTGTTTTTACATCAGGTATTCTTCCGTTTGTTGCTATTGAGTTGTATGAGTTCCTTATATGTTTGGTATATTAACCCCTTATCATACATATGGCTTACAAATATTTGCTCTCCTTCCATAGGTTGCTTTTTCATTTTGTTTGTTGTTTACTTTGCTGTGAAGAAGCTTTTTAGTTTGATGCAGTTCCATTCATTTAATTTTGCTTTTATTGCTTCTGCTTTTAGTGTCATATCCAAAAATCTTGCTAAGAACAAAGTCAAGGAATGTTTCCCTGTGTTTTCTTCTATGAGTTTTACAGTTTTCTGTCTGGGATTTAAGTCTTTTCATCCATTTTGTTTGCTTATTTATTTAATTGAGAAAAATTGTATATACTTATGGTATATAAATGCTTTGATATATGTATATGTTTTGGAATAGCTATTATAAGCTAATTGACATATGAGTTACTGCATATACTTACTTTTTGTGATGAGAGCACTTAAAACTACTCTTCTAGGAATTTCCAATCATACAATATATGGTTATAAACTATAGTCACCATGATGTATCATAGATCTCTTGAACTTATTCTTCCTGTCTAACTGAAATTTTGTATCCATTGACCAACATCTCCCCAGTCTCTTCACTCCCTAGCGTCTGGTAACTGTAATTCTACTCTCTGCTTCTGTGAGTTCTAATTATTAAAATTTCTTATATAACTGAAATCATACAGTATTTGTCTTTCTGTGCCTGACTTATTTCACTTAATAGAATGTCCTCTGGATTCATCCATGTTTTAGCAATTGACAGCATTTTCTTCTTTTTAAATGCTGAATAGTATTTCATTGTGTATATGTACAACTCTTTTTTATCCATTCACAAATCGATGAGCACTTAGGTTAGTTTAATCTCTTAGCTTTTGTGAGTAATGCTATAATGAACTCAGGAGTGCAGTTATCTCTTCAACACACTGATTTTATATCCTTCGGATATATACCCAGAAATGGGACTGGTGTATCATATGATAGTCCTATTTTCAATTTTTTGAGGGAACCAGAGTACAGTTTCCAATCTTAGCTAATTTACATTCTCACTAGCCATGTATGAGGGTTCCTTTTTTTTCCCACATCCTTGCCAATACTTGTTATGATTCATATTTTTGATAATAGCCATTCTAACAGGCGTGAGGTAATATCTCTTCATGGTTTTAATTGGTTCTCCCTGATAGTTAGTGACGTTGAGCCTGTAATTACATTAAACTAAAACGTTTCTGCATAGCAAAGGAAACAATCAATATGGTAAGGAGAGAAAACTGATGGAATGGGAGAAAATATTTGCGAACTATACATCTGATAAAGAGTTAATATTCAAAATATATAAAGAACTCAACTCAATAGCAGGGAAACAACCTGATTTTTCAAAAGGAAAAGACATTTTTCAAAAGAAGACAAATAAATAGCCAACAGGTATATGGAAAAAATGTGTGAATCTATTTCGAATTTATTTTTGTATATGGTGGAAGACAAGGGTCCAATTTCATTATTTTGCATGAGGATATCCAGTTTTCTCAACAACATT
Organism: Pan troglodytes; assembly: GCF_028858775.2. Classification (NCBI taxonomy): domain Eukaryota; kingdom Metazoa; phylum Chordata; class Mammalia; order Primates; family Hominidae; genus Pan; species Pan troglodytes. The sequence goes on from NC_072405.2 coordinate 105,771,171, forward strand.
TATTGAAGAGACTAATGTTACTCCATTGTATAGTCTTATAGCCCTTGTTGAAGATTAGTTGACTGTTTATGCCTGGATTTATTTCTGGTCTCTCTATTTTGTTCCATTGGTCTATGTGTCTGTTTGTATGCCCAGACGATACTGCATTGATTAGTACAGCTTTGTAATATAAATTGAAATCACATAATGTGATGCTTCCACCTTTGTTCTTCTTGCTTAAGATTGTTTTAGCTATTTGGGGTCTTCTGTAGTACCATAAGAATTTTAGAATTTTTTTTCCATTTCTGTAGAAAATGCCATTGGAATTTTGATAGAGATTGCATTGAATCTGAAGATAGCTTTGAGGAGTATGGACATTTTAACAATATTAGTTCTTTGCATTCATGAACATATCTTTCCATTTATTTGTGTCTTCTTCAATTACTTTTATCAATGTCTTACAGCTTCTGTTTAGATTCTTCATCTTGGTTAAATTTATTCTTAAGTATTCTTTTTGATACTGTTATAAATGGGCCAGCGTTCTTAATTTCTTTTTGGATAGTTCATTTTTAGTATAGAAACACTACCGATATTTGTATGCTGATTTTGTAAACTGCAACTTTACTGAATTTGTTTATTAGTGCTAACAATTTTTGGTGGAGTCTTTAGGATTTTCTAAGTATGTAATGATGCCATCTTCAAACGGATAATTTTACTTACTCCTTTTCAACTTGGATGCTTTTAATTTCCTTGCTGCTTAATTACTCTGCCTAGGACTTCTAGTAGTGTGTTGAATAGAAGTGAAAAAGGGGCATCTTTGTGTTCCTGAGCTTCAAGGAAAGGCTTTCAGCTTTTCTCTCCCAAATTTGTTGAGAGTTTTTTTAAAATCATAAAATAATTTCAAATTTTGTCAAATGCTTTTTCTGCATTCATTAAGATGATTGTAAGATTTTTGTCTTTCCTTCTGTTAATGTGGCATATCATATTTATTGATTGTTGAACCATTCTTGCATCCCAGGGATGAATCCCAGTTGATCATGTGTATGATCCTTTTTATGTGCTATTAAATTCAATTTGCTCGTATTTTGTCGAGAATTTTTGCATCTATGTTAATCGGGAAGACTAACTTATGGTTTTGTTTTCTTGGAGAGTCCTTGCCTGGCTTTGGTATCAGGGTAATGCTGGCCCCATAAAGTGAGTTTGGAGGTTTTCCCTCCTCTTCAGTTTTATGGAAGTGTTTAATAAGGATGAGTGTTAATTCTTTAAATGTTTGGTAGAATTCACCAGTGAGGTCATATGATCCTAGGCTTTTCTTTTTGGGGAGATTTTTGATTACCGATTCAACCTGTTTTCTATTGCTTGATTTAATCTTGGTTGCTTATGTTTTTCTGGGTATTTATTTGTTTATTTCTAAGTTATCCAATTTGTTGTCCTGTAATAGTTCTTATAGGATAATACATTGTCTTAGACACTTATAATTCTTTGTATTATTATGATTATTATTTTAATTATTTGTATTATAGACACATTTCTGTGGTATTGGTTGTAGTGTCTCCTCTTTCATTTATAATTTTATTTATTTGAGTTATCTCCTTTTTTTCTTAAGCTAGCTGAGATTTGTCAATTTTGTTTATTTTTTTCAAAAAACCAACTGTTACTTTTATTGATCTATTGCTTTTCTAGGTTTCATTTTATTTATTTCTGCTTTGATCTTTATTATTTCCTTCCTCCTGCTCACTTTGGGCTTAGTTTGTTCTTTTTAAACTCCCTTGAGGTATAAAATTATGTTGTTTGAGATCTTTCTGTTTTCTTCATGTAAGCATTTGGCATTTTCCTTTAGAACTGCTTTTGCTGCATCCCATATGTTTTAGTATGTTCTGTGTCCATTTTTGTTTGTCTCAAGATATTACCTGGTTTTCCTTTTTGATTTCTTCCTTGACCCATTAGTTGTTTAGGAGTGTGTTAATTTCCATGTATTTGGAATTTTTCAATTTTCTTTGCTACTGATTTCTAGTTTCTTACTACTGGGGAAGGAACATTTGTTTCATACCATTGTTAGAAAATCTTAGTCTTACAATTTTAGTCTTCTTAAAGTTGTTAATTTTTTTTGTTTCCTAACATATGATATATCCTGGAGAATGTTCTGTTTGTGGTTGATAAAATGTGTATTTTGTTGCTGTTGGATAGAATGTTTTGCCTATGACTGCTAGGTCTATTGGGTGTTGTTCAAGTCTGCTGTTTTATTATTGATTTTCTGTCTGGATGATCTATCCATTACTGAAAGGAGGATATTGAAGTCCCCAACCATTATTATCTTTCATTTGGTCTCTCTTTTCAGATCTATTAATATTCGGTTTATATATTTTGGTGCAACAATGTTAGGTGCATACGTACTTATAATTTTTATATTCTCTTGATTAATTGACTTGTTACCATTTATAGTACTTATAATTTTTATATTCTCTTGATTAATTGACTTGTTACCATTTATATAGTGACCTTCTTTGTCTCTTTTTACAAAAAACCTATTTTGTCTTATATAAGAATAGCTCCCCTCCTCTACTTTGGTTACTATTTGTTTGAAATATATACACTTTTGCATCCATTCACTTTCAGCCAAATGTGTGTCCCTAAAGGTAAAGTGAGTTTCTAGTATGCAATATATTGTTGAGTCTTATTTTTTATCCATTTATCTACTTTGTGTCTTTTGATTGGAAAATGTAATCCATTGACATTTAAAATAAGTGTTGATAGCTAAATACTTATTATTGCTATTTTGTTAGTTGTTTTTCAAATGTTTTATTGTTTGTTCCTTTCTCTCTAGCTGTCTTCCTTTTTGAGTTCATGATTTTTTTTTGTAGTGTTCTGCTTTGATTCCTTTCTTATTTTTTGTGTATCTACTAAAAGGTTTCTCTTTGTGATTACCGTTTATAATTCTTTGTGATTGCCATTTTATAATTACAAAATGTTTATATAATGTTTATAATGTTATAAAATGTTTGTTTAAACATTTTATAATTATAGCAGACTGATATGGTCTGGATTTATGTCCTCGTCCAAATCTCATGTTGAATTGGAAGAGGGGCCTGGTGGGAGGTGATTAGATCATGGGGGTGGATTTCTCCTTTGCTGTTCTCATGATAGTAAGTGAGTCCTCGTAAGAGATGATGGTTTAAAATTGTGCGGCAGTTCCCCGTTTGCTCTCTTTCTCTTCTGCTCCACCATAGTAAGATGTGTTTGCTTCCTCTTTGCCTTCCACCATGATTATAAGTTTCCTGAGGCCTGATAGTCATGCTTCCAGATAAGTCTGTGGAACTGTGAGTCAATTAAACCTCTTTTCTTTATAAATTACCCAGTCTCAGGTAGTTTTTTATAGCAGTGTGAAAATGGACTAATACATAGACTATTTTAAACTGGTAAAAACTTTGATTTCACACAAAACTCTGTTTTTATTAACCCCCTCCCCAACACACACATTTGAAATTGTCGATGTCACTATTTAAAATAATATATATTCATTAACACATTATTGTGACTATAGTTATTTTTAGATATTTCTATCTTTAAACTTTTATGCTATCATTAAAAGTGATTTATGCACCACCATTACAGTATCAAATATTCTGAATTTGACTATATACTTACCTTTACCAGTCAGTTTTATACTTTTATATATTTTCATATTGCTATTTAGTTTCCTTTATTGGAACGTGAAGAACTCCCTTCAGCATTTCTTGTAAGGTAGATCTAGTGGTGATGAATTCCCTCAGCTTTCATTATCTGGAAAAGTCTTTATCTTCCTTCATTTCTGAAGGACAGCTTTGCCAGGTAAAGCATGCTTGGTTAGCAGGGTTTTTTTTTCCTTCATCACTTTGAATATATCATCCCACTCCTAGCCTGGAAGGTTTATGCTGAGAAATCTGCTGATAGTGATACACGAGTGGGGCAGGGAAGTACTGGGTAGAGAAAGACGGGGTCCCTGGTGAGGGCTCCACCCTCGGGCCTGTGCCCATGGACCTAAATGAGGACAGGCACTCCTGTTTTTGTGCCCAAATGTTGCATTTTCCAAGACCACTCTGGCCCACCATGCCCCCCATCCTGTGCCTATAAAAACCCGGAGACCCTAGCGGGCACAGACACAAGTGGCTGGATGTTGAGAGGAACACACCGGCAGAAGAACACACCAATAGACACTGGCAGGCCATCGATGGTGGAACGATGCAGATGCCGAGGGAAATTTGGCTGAGGGCAGTTGGAGGAGTGGCTGCTGAGTGGCCCGACTCCGGGGGAGGATCACCTTCCCACTCCATCCCCCCATCCATCTGCTGAGAGCTACTTCCAGCACTCAATAAAACCTTACACTCATTCTCCAAGCCCACATGTGATCTGATTTTTCGGGTACACTAGGGCAAGAACCCCAGGATACGGAAAACCCTGTGTCCTTGCAATAAGGCAGAGGGTCTAATTGAGCTGATTAACATAAGCTCAATGGCTTGCTGGATGGCTAAACTGAAAGAGCACAGTGCAAAACACACCCTCTGGGGCTTCAGGAGCTATAAACACTCAACCCTAGACGCTGCTGTGGGGTCAGAGCCCACGCTCCCCATGACTTGCCCATAGGGGTTTGAGCTGTGGGGCACTGAAGAAGTGAGCCACACCCCCATCGCATGCCCCCTGGGATGGGTAAGAGAAAACTCCTCCCATTTCAATAGTCTTATGAGTTTCTCCGTTGGCTGCAATGTGTCTTGGTGAATATCTCTTGTTCAGTCTATTTTTGGTTCTATGGATATCAAAGTTATGAATGTTAATTTGTCTCCCAGACTTGAGAAGTTTTCTGTCACTATTTTTTAAAGTGAGTCTTCCTTCCCTTTCTCTTTCCCTGTCCTTTCTGGCACGGTCATATTGCTCATGTTGTTTTGTTTGATGTTATCTCGTAAGTCATGTGGGCACAGAGTTATTTACATCCATGGATGACTGTCAAAATTGATGTTTCTATGAAGGTATAAGGACTAGAATCTCCCAATATACCACCTTGCAGAATCTCTATTACTGAATTTAGATAAATGAATGGAAAGTCACAAAGGAATTCATATGTACAGACATACCAAGTTCCTGGAAGCACTTATTCTGTTCATAATCATCACTCATTGATTTTTTTTTTTTGCTTTTTTCTTAAAATAGTCATATTGCATAGACAACCAGGACCTACTCATTATGTTTAGCACCTTACTTTGGCATGTCCCTCAGTTTGTTCATCAGTTGAGTTGAAAGTTCTCCTTACTTTTTTTCCTGATAGGCTTTGTTAATATTCAAAACATTTGTTATAGAACTTAAAAGGATTTTTCTGATATGTTGTTATTCATAGGCAGACAGTGTAAAGCTTAACCATGATTCCAGTAAGAGAAACTGAGAGAAGCAGGATGGTTTGTAGCATGTTCATATGAAATTTTTTATCATTTTTAAGAAATTCAGCATCAGGAGGACTGTCACCCCATGGAGAAATATGGCATGAATAATGGCAATGTTACTAAGCATAGCACCTTGTGCCTGAAAGCAACATCAGTGTCATTTAATCTAGACTTTGTTGACAACACATAGACAGCATGAGTACTACTTATCTCTCCTCCTAAATTCCTTATGGGTCCTTCTAATCATGCAACACTGTTTCCCACTAACTCTAGACATAGACTCAGACTATTTCTCAACATAGTGTTCTAGAAAGTTAATAATAATATTTTGAGATGGCCTCAAAATTAAATTAGTATGTCATCCATAGTCTGCCTGAATCACCCAAGATAGATTCTATCTCTTCTTCTGTAGATTAAATTGATTATCATCTCATTCTCATCTAGGCCTGAGGACGGGAGTGGAGCTCCACAAAGAGACACGAATGTTATTATTATAATTTTTAAACACAAAGGCATATATATATATAAATGCTTAAAAGACATTTCCTCGGACCAGCTATATATTGGAATCCCCAAATTTTGGGTAAGGCTGAGAATTCCTGGATAGATTCACTCAGAATCCCCGAAAATTAAGTTTAGATCAAACAACTGCCAAGAGAGTGCAAAACTGATTAAAGAGTTATTCACAGTGATTTATCAATGGTTTTTCTATCAACTAAAAGGCACAACTGATTACAGTGTTATTCATAGTGATTTATCCGTGGTTTTCCATCAACTAAAAGGCAGAGGAGATCAGGTGTAATTCTACTGGAGCTAGTCCTACTAGTTTGAGTCATGACTAATGAGATAGGATGGAATATACTCGTTAAATTTACAATTGGTAAGTTGTCTAGGACCTTACATAACTGCATTAATAATCAGAAAGACCGTATTATTATAAGCATGCTTGCTATTCCATTTCTAATACAAGCAAAATGTAGGAAACAATAAAAACATTGCGATGAATGTGTTTAAACTGTTGACAAAACTGGATTTTGCCAACTATTCAGTAAGCACATGGTGATATCAAGTAATTGGCCAAGATTTGATGGCTGCATTACAGTGGATGTGTCTCACAGTGTTAGAGTTGATGTCACACTACTAGACCATTACAGTATCACATTTCTGGTCATATGTGTGGAGAATATGTTGTACACCCACTGCTTGTAAGGGAGAAGCGAAGCTTAGAGTAAAGCATGTCATTGCAAGCATGCTTAAAACTAAAGACAAAAAATTTGGAAGAACATTGAAGCTGAATTTTTTATCTTATATGAAACAAGATAGCCTGTGTACATCCTAAAAATTATTCAGAAACTGCTGTAGGTCAGTGACTCAGTGGCTCCTATGGTATTATATAAAAATCAACATTACTGATTTTTCTGATTCTTTCAATTTGATTATTTGGTAGAGTGAACAATATGAGAGTGAAGAAGAAAGCAAGAAAAACAGCATTTTTTTTAACTTTAGGAAGGTTTTATAATACAAATTGTATGACATAGCAATCAAAACTTTTTGAAGTTCAAATAATTATTTAGGATGTTTGAGAGATGACTGCTGAAATGGTGACGTGATGAGCTTTGTAGACCTTCTGTCCAATGAAGCAACCATAACTCATAAAAATTACTAAAAAAGTAAAGTCTTTGGAAATTGTTCTAAGATCTTATAAATGTGTTTGGATAAAGTACATTTATAATTAAAGAATAAATGAAGAAAAATGTATTCAATTACATCTACTCTGTTTCAGTAAGCGTTGCAGAAGTCTGTGGTATTTGAGTCACAACCTGCTAACTCTCTTACTGCTCCCAGTCCAGCATGATGGAATCTCTACTCCAAGTGCATGTAGCCAATAACACGGGGATCTCTCTCCCTCTCCCTAGCTCCTGATTGAGGGCTATGTTATCTTCCTGGGAGATACAGGTCACCAGAATTTCTCATTCCCTGTCCCAGGTCAATGTTGCAGAGGTTCTATTCCCAGAAAGAGTGGCCGAGGGACCTGGAGTTTACTTTCCCTAGTCATCCCTCATAGGGTAAAATCTCTACCCCAGGCATGGCAGCCCAAGAATACTGCAGTCCTGATTTTCCTTATCCAGTCTTGCTTGTAGGGTGGAGGCTACACAGTGGGAGAGGAGAGGAAGCTGAGAAACCCAGAGGCTGCTGCCCTAGCCTAGTGCCCTGTTCATAAGGCAGCGGTGTCATTTGAAAGAAGAAGGTTGTTGTCCCTGCCCCAAGTTTTGGAGCAGTGGTGCAGAGGTATTGCCCAGGGACAGAGAAGATCATATGAACAGAGCGCTCCAAGCTCTCTCCAGAGGAACTGACGTTATTTGAAATAGAGTGTAGGAAAGTTCATGCCTAGATTTAAAATGTATAATAATAATAGTACAATAGAGGTATATAGAAAAACTATTATATTTTACTGGAATTAAGTTAGTATAATCTGAAGTATATTCTTATAAATTAAAGTGTGTGTAATAATCCCTACAGCAACCACTAAGAAAATAGGAAAATGTAGTGAAGAAATTATTAGAGGAATTAAAATGTTAATTCAGTTAAGCAAAAGTGCTAATTCATTTAATGCAAAAGAAAGCAATAAAAGTGGAAGAGAGGATCAAAAAAGACATGCAATATACAGAGAACAAAATGTAAAATGACATGTAAACCCAACTAATATCAATAATAACATTAAATGTGAATGGAATAAGGAATCTAAATGTGAGTGGACTAAAAAGAGTCAGAGATTGTCATATTGCATAAATAAACAGGATCTAGCAATAAGCTGTCTATAGGAGACATAGTATAAATTCAAAGATAAAAATAGTTTTAATATAAAAGAATATAGAAAGATATATCATTCAAACAACAACCAAAAGAAAGCCAGAATGGCTACATTAAATAGACAAAATAGACTTAGAAACAAAAAAAGTTACTAGAGATGAAGAGGGATATTTCATAATGATCAAAAAGTCAATCCATCAGAACAATATAATAATTGTAAACCTATATATGCCCTACAACGTAACTCCAAAATACATAAAGCAATATCTGATAGAATTGAAGAAAGAGACAATTTAATAATATTTGGATATTTCAGTATCCAACTTTCAATAATGAATAGAACAGAAGATAAAAACTATTAAGCACATATAACTAACAGACATGTATGGAACATCTCCAACAACAACAGAATATGTTTTCTGTGCAGGTGCACATGAAGCATTCTCCACAATAGGCCATATGCTAAGATATAAAACAAGTCTCAATAAATTTAAAAATATTGAAATCATATAAGTGTGCTCTCTCACCACAGTGGAATGAGCTTAGAAATCAATTGAGTTAATGGGTGCAGCACACCAGCATGGCACATGTATACATATGTAACTAACCTGTACATTGTGCACATGTACCCTAAAACTTAAAGTATAATAATAAAATTAAAAAAAAGAAAAAAAAAGAAATCAATCATAGAAAGAAGTTTGGCAAATCCAAAAATATATGGAAATTAGTGGACACACTCTTAAGTAACTGTGAGTCAAGATGAAATCACAAGGGAAGTTAGAAAATACTTTTAGATAAATGGAAATGAAGACAAACATACCAAATCTTATAGGATGCAGTTTAAGCAATGTCTATGAGAATTTTTTTTTAACTTTATTATTATTATACTTTAAGTTTTAGGGTACATATGCACAATGTGCAGGTTTGTTGCATATGTGTACATGTGCCATGTTGGTGTGCTGCACCCATTAACTCGTCATTTAGCATTAGGTATATCTCCTAATGCTATCCCTCCCTGCTCCCCCCACCCCACAACAGTCCCTGGTGTGTGATGTTCCTCTTCCTGTGTCCATGTGTTCTCATTGTTCAATTCCCACCTATGAGTGAGAACATGCGGTGTTTGGTTTTTTGTCCTTGTGATAGTTTGCTGAGAATGATGGTTTCCAGTTTCATCCATGTCCCTACAAAGGACATGAACTCATCATTTTTTATGGCTGCATAGTATTCCATGGTATATATGTGCCATATTTTCTTAATCCAGTCTATCATTGTTGGACATTTAGGTTGTTTCCAAGTCTTTGCTATTGTGAATAGTGCTGCTATAAACATACGTGTGCATGTGTCTTTATAGCAGCATGATTTATAATCCTTTGGGTATATACCCAGTAATGGGATGGCTGGGTCAAATGGTATTTCTAGTTCTAGATCCCTGAGGAATCGCCACACTGTTTTCCACAATGGTTGAACTAGTTTACAGTCCCACCAACAGTGTAAAAGTGTTCCTCTTTCTCCACATCCTCTCCAGCACCTGTTGTTTCCTGACTTTTTAATGATCGCCATTCTAACTGGTGTGAGATGGTATCTCATTGTGGTTTTGATTTGCATTTCTCTGATGGCCAGTGATGATGAGCATTTTCTCATGTGTTTTTTGGCTGCATAAATGTCTTCTTTTGAGAAGTCTCTGTTCATATCCTTCGCCCACTTTTTGATGGGGCTGTTTTTTTCTTGTAAATTTGTTTCAGTTCATTGTAGATTCTGGATATTAGCCCTTTGTCAGATGAGTAGGTTGCAAAAATTTTCTCCCATTCTGTAGGTTGCCTGCTCACTCTGATGGTAGTTTCTTTTGCTGTGCAGAAGCTCTTTAGTTTAATTAGATCCCATTTGTCAATTTTGGCTTTTGTTGGCATTGCTTTTGGTGTTTTAGACATGAAGTTCTTGCCCATGCCTATGTCGTGAATGGTATTGCCTAGGTTTTCTGCTAGGGTTTTTATGGTTTTAGGTCTATGAGAAAATTTATGGCTGTAAATGCCCATATTTAAAAAGAAGAGGCTGAACACCGTGGCTCATGCCTATAATCCCAGCACTTTGGGAGGCTGAGATGGGCAGATCACCTAAGGTTGGAAGTTCAAGACCAGCCTGGCCAACATGGTGAAACCGTCTCTACTAAAAATACAAACATAGCCAGGCGTGGTGGCACGTGCCTGTAATCCCAGCTACTCAGGAAGCTGAGGCGGGAGAATCACTTAAACCTGGGAGGCAGAGGTTGCAGCAAGCTGAGATTGTGCCACTGCACTCAAGCCTGGGTGACAGAGTGAGACTCAAAAAAATAATAATAAATAAAATCAATTACCTAACTTTCCACTTAGAAACACTGGAAAAAAAAGAGAAAGCTAAGTCTAAAGTATAAGGAAGGAAATAGTAAAGATTAGGGTGGAGATTAATGAAACAGAGATTAGAAAACAATAAAGAAAATCAACAAAAGTTAAGATAGAAAAAAAATCAAATTATTAAGAATGGAAGAGGGGATATCACTACTGACCTTAAAGAAATAAAAAGCATTATAAAGGATGTTATGGAGAGCTCCCTCTCCCCTCTCCCCTCTCCCCTCCCCCCTCCCCCCCTCCCCTCTCCCCTCCCCCCTCTCCCCTCTCCCCTCTTTCCACGGTCTCCCTCTGATGCCGAGCCGAAGCTGGACGGTACTGCTGCCATCTCAGCTCACTGCAACCTCCCTGCCCGATTCTCCTGCCTCAGCCTGCCCAGTGCCTGCGATTGCAGGCGCGCGCCGCCACGCCTGACTGGTTTTCGTATTTTTTTGGTGGAGACGGGGTTTCGCTGTGTTGGCCGGGCTGGTCTCCAGCTCCTAACCGTGAGTGATCCGCCAGCCTCGGCCTCCCGAGGCGCCGGGATTGCAGACGGAGTCTCGTTCACTCAGTGCTCAATGGCGCCCAGGCTGGAGTGCAGTGGCGTGATCTCAGCTCACTACAACCACCTCCCAGCCGCCTGCCTTGGCCTCCCTAAGCACCGAGATTGCAGCCTCTGCCTGGCAGCCACCCCGTCTGGGAAGTGAGGAGCGTCTCCACCTGACCGCCCATCGTCTGGGATGTGAGGAGCCCCTCTGCCTGGCTGCCCAGTCTGGAAAGTGAGGAGCGTCTCTGCCCGGCCGCCATCCCATCTAGGAAGTGAGGAGTGCCTCTTCCCGGCCGCCATCACATCTGGGAAGTGAGGAGCGTCTCTGCCCGGCCGCCCATCGTCTGAGATGTGGGGAGCACCTCTGCCCTGCCGCCCCGTCCGGGATGTGAGGAGCGTCTCTGCCCGGCCGCCCTGTCTGAGAAGTGAGGAGACCCTCTGCCTGGCAACTGCCCCATCTGAGAAGTGAGGAGCCCCTCCGCCCGACAGCCACCCCGTCTGAGAAGTGAGGAGCGTCCTCCCTCCTCGTCCGGGAGGGAGGTGGGGGGGTCAGCCCCCCGCCCGGCCAGCCGCCCCGTCCGGGAGGTGAGGGGCGCCTCTGCCCGGCCGCCCCTACCGGGAAGTGAGGAGCCCCTCTGCCCGGCCAGCCGCCCCGTCCGGGAGGGAGGTGGGGGGGTCAGCCCCCCGCCCGGCCAGCCGCCCCATCCGGGAGGGAGGTGGGGGGGTCAGCCCCCCACCCGGCCAGCCGCCCCTTCCGGGAGGGAGGTGGGGGGATCAGCCCCCCGCCCGGTCAGCCGCCCTGTCCAGGAGGTGGGGGGCGCCTCTGCCCGGCCGCCCCTACTGGGAAGTGAGGAGCCCCTCTGCCCGGCCAGCCGCTCTGTCTGGGAGGGAGGTTGGGGGGTCAGCCCCCCGCCCGGCCAGCCGCCCCGTCTGGGAGGGAGGTTGGGGGGTCAGCCCCCCGCCCGGCCAGCCGCCCCGTCCGGGAGGGAGGTGGGGGGGGTCAGCCCCCCGCCGGGCCAGCCGCCCCGTCGGGGAAGTGAGGGGCGCCTCTGCCCGGCCGCCCCTACTGGGAAGTGAGGAGCCCCTCTGCCCGGCCAGCCGCCCTGTCCGGGAGGGAGGTGGGGGGTCAGCCCCCCGCCCGGCCAGCCGCCCCATCCGGGAGGGAGGTAGGGGGGGTCAGCCCCCCGCCCGGCCAGCCACCCCGTCCGGGAGGTGAGGGGCGCTTCTGCCCGGCCGCCCCTACTGGGAAGTGAGGAGCTCCTCTGCCCGGCCACCACCCCATCTGGGAGGTGTACTCAACAGCTCATTGAGAACGGGCCATGAAGACAATGGCGGTTTTGTGGAATAGAAAGGGGGGAAAGGTGGGGAAAAGATTGAGAAATCGGATGGTTGCCGTGTCTGTGTAGAAAGAGGTAGACATGGGAGACTTTTCATTTTGTTCTGTACTAAGAAAAATTCTTCTGCCTTGGGATCCTGTTGATCTGTGACCTTACCCCCAACCCTGTGCTCTTTGAAACATGTGCTGTATCCACTCAGGGTTGAATGGATTAAGGGCGGTACAAGATGCGCTTTGTTAAACAGATGCTTGAAGGCAGCATGTTCGTTAAAAGTCATCACCACTCCCTAATCTCAAGTACCCAGGGACACAAACACTGCGGAAGGCCGCAGGGTCCTCTGCCTAGGAAAACCAGAGGACTTTGTTCACTTGTTTATCTGCTGACCTTCCCTCCACTATTGTCCTGTGACCCTGCCAAATCCCCCTCTGCGAGAAACACCCAAGAATGATCAATAAAAAAGAAAAAAAAAAAAAAAGAAAAAAAAAAGGATGTTATGAGAAACTGTATGCCCCCAAAATTAAATTCCTAGAATATTAGAAACTTCCAGAAACTGAACTTCACCAAAATAAAAAACTTTTGTGCTTCAAAGGATACCATAAAGAATGTGAAAACGCAATCCATAGAACGAGTGAAAAAATACATATTTTTTGTTTTGTTTTGAGATAAAGTCTTGCTCTGTCACCCAGGCTGGAGTGCAGTGGTGCAATCTTGCACCTCCACCTCCCAGGTTCAAGCAATTCTCCTGCCTCAGCCTGTCTAGTGAAAATATTTTCAAATCATGAATCTAATAAGGGGCCTATATATAGAATATATAAAGAGCTCTTATAACTCTAATAAAAAGACAAATTACCCAATTAAAAATGATCAAAGGACCTTAATAGACATTTATCCAGGGAAGCCATACAAATGGCCAATAAGCACATGAAAAGATGCTCAACATCATTAATCATCAGAGAAATGTAAATCAAAACCACAATGGGATACCACTTCACACCCATCAGGATGGCTATGATCAAAAAGACAGATAATAACAAGTGCTGGTGAGGACATGAAGAAGTTGGAATTCTCATATCTTGCTGATGGGTATGTAAAATGGTGCAGCCACTTTGGAAAAACAGTCTGGCAGTACCTCAAAAGGTTAAATTTAGAGTTACCATAATACCCAGCAATTCCATTCCTAGGCATTTGCCTAAGATAAATGAAAACATGCATTCACACAAAAACTGGTATGGTAATGTTCATAGCACCATTATATATTTTATGATAGCTATATTTCATATTAGTAAAAAAGGTGGAAACAACTAAAATGCTCAACTGATGAATAAAGAAATAAAAATGATGTATTTATATGATGACATGTTATTTGGCTATAAAAAGGAATGACACATTGATAAGTGTTACAACATGAACAACCAATAAAAAACTATGCTAACTGAAAGAAGCCAGTTAGAAAGAGTACATATTTTATGATTCCATTTATATGAAATGTACAAAATAGCAAATTTATTGTAACTGAAGTAGATTTGTGGTTGCTTAGGGCTGGGGGTTGGGATGGAGGGTGATTGCTAATGTATATGAAGTTTTTTTCAGGAGGAATAATGAAAATGTCCTAAACTTAGATCGTGGTAATACTTTCACAACTGAGTGATTATACAACAAATCATTTAATTGTATGCTTTAAATGGGTGAATGGTATGATGTGTGAAATATATCTTAATAGGCTTTATTAAAAGTAAGGGAAAAGAAGGTATGGTTAGAACATCTCAGCTAAGCAGTTCTTAGTGATAACGTTAGTTTGGAAAAAGGGAAAGGCCTATGGATAATTGGAAGGGTAAAAGATAATCATAGGGAGTTCAGTGGAGGGCTGTTTCCCGGCCTTGTTATACTTCATTCAACAAAGAATCAAAGAAACATTCATTCATTCATCATTCATTCATTTATTCATCTATTCACTATTCATTAATTCAGCCAACATTTGTTTAGTGTCTGCCATGTACTAATACCATGCTTAGGTCAAGAGGTTTTACCTGGGCCCAATCTTGCCTAATTGTCTAAGAAAGGGATTTGCTGTATCATAGGATTTGAGATCTGGAAGGACTTTGAGGATCTTATTGCTGTCAAATGCCTTATTTTATAGTTGGTAAAAACGTCACCAGCGGATATCTAAAGGCACATTGTGACTGACTAGAAAAGCTGGTTTCTGGCCAGGCACGGTGGCTCATGCCTGTAATCCCAGCACTTTGGGTGGCCGAGGCAGGTGGAATATGAAGTCAGGAGTTCAAGACCAGCTTGGCCAACATGGTGAAACCCCATCTCTACCAAAAATACAAAAATTAGCCAGGCATGGTGGTGCACACCTGTAATCCCAGCTATTCGGGAGCCTGAGGCAGGAGAATCGTTGGAACCTAGGAGGTGGAGGTTGCAGTGAGCTAAGATCGCCCCACTACACTCAAGCCTGGGTGACAGAGCAAGACTCTGTCTCAAAAAAAGTAATAATAAATAAATAAAAAATAAAAGGTGGTTTCTAACTGCAGCTTGAGGAGTAACGAATAACAATTTTTATTTAACGTATTCATGTTTAGCTAGCTAGTACTTTGGGATTCACAGTGGAAATGACCTGGGCAAGTAGGCAAGTGGGCTTGTTACTAACTCTGGGGCTAGCTTTGCCCATGAGATTTGCTGTTACTTCTCCTAAATATATGGATGGTGCTGTTACTGCAGAGTGGTTTTTTTGTTTGTTTGTTTGTTTGTTTGTTTGTGAAAAGAGAGAAAGATATTTGCCTTGCTTTTAGTCATTTTCTACACAGTCATTAGTGGAGGAAGAATTTGCAAATTGGTGTAAGGCGCATGAATACATCTGGCTCTTCATCTAGTAGCTGTGGTCCAGGTGCATAGGTCTGTAGATATTTGACCACAAAGTAGATCAACATCACATGTGTACACAACATAATGATCACTTGCGTTTTTGTATTGAATTTCATTGCCTAAAGTAGACACTTTCCATTAATTTTGGCTCTTCACTCATCCTGGTTTAGCATATAAACTCTTAGTAAAAGGTCAAGGGAATACTTGTTTAATTCCCCATCCTATGTGACTTGGTGTGGATTAAAGACTGTCTGACTGTCTTATACTACTGAAGCTGAAAATGCTAGATTTTTGCTTTTCCTACCTATTTGCAGTAGAACACAGTCACTTAACAAATCAGTCAATAATACCTATGTCAGAATTTAATTCAGGATCTAGTAACTGAAAAAATAAAAAGAACCCTCTCTTTATGGCTATAGGGCCAATCAGTAGAATCTGTTTCCTCATTGGGCTCTAGATTGGGGGATTTTACATAGCTGCTGAACTTCAGGCTCTTCTATTAATACTGTAAATTATCTGTTATCTTCTTAATTAATTCAATTTTCTTCTTAGCCAGAATTTACCCTCTGTTGCTTATGACTAAAAGCTCTAATACAACACTCATAGCACACTATCTAGTTAATCTAGTCACCAGAATGAGCTGCTTTTCTGGAGTGTGAAGGGTAATGATATGAAATGGAGGAGGGCACATAATAAGAGTAAAAGAGAGAAATCTACTTATAAGTCTTCAAACATATTTGTAAAAATAAAAATTTAATTTTAATAACTTAAACTTAGTTTGGAATGAAATAATTAAAATGAATTGTATACATACATTTGTTTCTTAATGGAAAATTAAAAGGTAATACAACAAAGTGGAGAAATTTCTAAATAAATCAGAAAAATAAGGTAAAAATTAAGTTATGAAAATAAGATGGAGGTTTATTTTGAGATTTTTGCAGAAAATGTATACTATGACATCTAACACATTTGTTAGAGATGACTAGTCCTAGTGTGACTGCATAATTTGTTGCATAAATGGGGGCACTTAACGAAAGGCAACTTTCTGGTTAATTACTCTAGGACAATGGATGTTAACCTGAAGTTTTTTGAACAGGAACACACAGTTATACTAAATAGAGTGGGCCGGGCACGGTGGCTCACACCTGTAATCCCAGCACTTTGGGAGGCCGAGGTGGGCGATCACAAGGTCAGGAGTTCAAGACCAGCCTCATCTCTACTAAAAATACAAAAATTAGCCGGGTGTGGTGGTGAGCATCTGTAATCTCAGCTACTCAGGAGTCTGAGGCAGAAGGATTGCTTGAACCTCGGAGGCGGAGGTTGCAGTGAGCCAAGATCATGCCATTGCACTCCAGCCTAGGCAACAAAGTGAGACTCCATCTCAAAAAAAAAAAAAAATAGTGCGTAAGGGCTAATTTAATAAGCCCCTCTCTCTCTCTGTCTCATACACACACACATATGTAGATACAGTATACATTCAAATAAACTTGGACTTCATTCTTTCTAAAGTCCTGGCATGCTGCACCAGCATATGCTCAGTTATGCTGTGGGAAAGAGCAGTTCTCAAACTTCAGTGGCTTGAAAAATAAAGGTTCATACCTTAATCACACACATGTCCATTGATGGACAGCTGGGAGTTTCCTCTGTTTCTTCATCATTACTCAAGATACATGGTGTATCTTGATGTATCAAGATACATCATTACTCAAGATACATCCACTATCTAGAACATTCTCAATCCCTGTGGCAGAGGGAAAGGAGTATCTTGTAGCAGGAACTAATTGCTATGTCAGGAAATACTTGCAGCCCCAATTCATTGGCCAGAGGTAGTCACATGACGTTACCAGGAGTCCTGAAAGTGCAATCCTACTATGTGCCTGGAGTCTGGAGACCTGCAAATATTTGTTTAGCATCATTAACAGCTAGCACACAGAACTTTTTTTTAAAAAGACACTATCCACTATCCTTTTTTAGAAATAAACTTATTTTGGAATAGTTTTGGATTTACAGAAAAGTTATAAAGAATGTATGACAATTTTTTAAAAATTAAAATGTGTCTTTATAATTGATAAGATAGTAATGCTCAGTTTAAAAAGATACCTGGAAGGAAAATAAAACCAGAGTATATTGTTGCCTAACCTCTCTATTTTCTGACTAAGTCCCTACCTTCTGCCAACCAATATTGCAAATGCAGCAATCAATTCTAGGCTTGCCCTCTACTTGAGGGTCTACCAATAGCTGCCTCTGCTACCTGCTAACAGTCAAAGGAAGAATTATGTCATATTCTTAGAATGATCAGAGACTAAAGTCACCAGGTAGCATTTGGAGTGACAGCTTTCTGTAGAACCCATAAAACCGATCCAAACACAAAAACAGGTGGGAGGTGCCAGTTACAGGAATAAACTGTCAATCATCATCAGAATATAAGCCTTGGGTTTCCTGTTTTGTCTGAACTCTGAGGGTGTATCACTGATGCAGCAAAGGAAAGACATGGGCTGTGTTTAAAGGCATGACACGACACATGTGATGTATGCTAGTGGTACCTATTACCTTTTTATCATACATATATCTTTTGGAGTACAGAAATCTGCTATTATTATGTGACGTGGGTGATTGGAATGGTACTTTTGTTATTTTTTAACCCATGTGATGAGAGCAAGTATTTGAACTCTGACCAAGAGGTCAAATGGAAATTAGGGAACTAACTATTTATCTCCCAGAACGTGAGGGCCATGATTGCACTGAAGGTGAATCACACATTTGATTCTATGAATCTAGCAATGGACTGAAAACAAAGTGGGAAACATGGCCAATTCTGTGATTTAGAGTCCAGGAGACAAAAATACACCAGATACTCAAGAGAAACAGTGACATTGCAGCTGAGACGAGAGAGAAATGCCTCTCAGGAGTTCATAAACAGAACAACAACATAATATAATGGACAGCACCCTTAGCAAATACTGTAATGAATTACATTGAGCTATTTCACATAATGCTGTTCAATATATTCCACTGTGTCAAAACACCATTTTGTTAAAATAAATGGAATATATTTAATTAAGATAAATGGATCATTAAGGTTACCATATAATTTATTGTCTAAATACTTAGGCACTTTTGAGAGTAAAAGGAGATGCCTATTAACCATTTACACTCAGCCCATGGGTGTAAACCAGGTCTGTGTAAAGCAGAATGGAACTAAGTGTCACCTGTTTATAATAGACTCTGTGTCTATTATAGAAGGTATGAATGCCTCCTTGTTTGTGAATGTCTACCAATCTTTCCAGGCAGTCAACATTTCTGTGGAGCCAATCAGGCATATTGAAATTTCAGAGATCTGGAATCAACATGATCTTAATATAGAGTTTTTTCTCATTTATCTCAAACCTTCATCTTTTATTGTCTTTCATATGATCTAGCTTAATCAGGGCCACATTTAACTTTAAATGTTCAGCCCCTTCATTCCTATGGAACTTTATGATACTTCACTTATACATTGATTTGGCCATGTATTTCCATTAAAAAACAAAACAACCTCTATTATAAATTATGCTGCTATGATGAACATCCTTGTACCCATACCTTTACATAATTTTTGATTATTGTCTTAGGCCTGATGTCTAGTATTTGAATATCTAGGTATGTATGACAGTTGTAAGGCTCTTGATACCTATTTTTGAAATTGCTCTTCAGAAATTACCAGTTTAAATTCCTACTAGTATCAAATGAGAAAGCCTATTTCTTTTTCTTTTTCTTTTTCTTTTTTTTTTTTGGGATGGAGCTTCGCTCTTGTTGCCCAGGCTGGAGTGCAATGGTGCAGTCTCATTCACTGCAACCTCTGTCTGCCGGGTTCAGGCAATTCTCCTGCCTCAGCCTCCCGAGTAGCTGCGATTACAGGCATGCACCACCATGTTGGGCTAATTTTTGTATTTTTAGTTGAGACAGGTTTCATCATGTTGGTCAGGCTGGTCTCGAACTCCTGACCTCAGGTAATCCACCCATCTTGGCCTCCCAAAGTGCTGGGATTACAGGTGTGAACCACCGTGCCTGGCCGAGAAAGCCTATTTCTATATAATTGTCAACATTCAATTTTTCTTTCATTTTGTAAAGCTAGTAGGTAAAACATTGAATCTTATTTTAATTTTTATTTCTCTAAATACTGAATTTTAGACCAATGAAACCTGAGTTTTAAAAATTTCCTCTTTTTCTGTTTTTGTTTAACTTTATAATCCATGTAGCATATTAGTACATGCTGTGAGATAGAAAACTATTTTTCTCCGAATGAACAAATGATCCAGTATGAATTTTCACCCTTGACATTTATTAAATTAATATGTATTTTTGGATTTTTAAAAAAATGTATAGTCCGTCTGTTGAGTACCATGTTGTCACAAAAATGTTTTACTTATTATCGCTTTTTGATGCTTTTAAGTTATGGCGGTCTTGTCCCCAACCCCAATTTTATGGCGTGTTTTCACTTGCTTAATTTTCCATGGATTTTATAAATTTTAGAGTCATTACATTAGGAAAGTCACTTTGGGATTTAATGCAATCACAAAATTACAATCGCAATTGCTCTAAATATAACTGTTAATTTGTGGAGGTGGCAGATAATATTTTGAAAAAAGAATTAGGTTTAATTTTGCAAATTTCTTGATAGGAATTCTTCATGTATAGAGAGATACTATATAGAAAACCATTTTAACTTAATTGCAGGAATAACCAAATGATAAAATGGAGTGATATACACGTTATAGACTTTCTCACAGTCTTTATACACTTGGTAGATTTTCACATAGTGTTGTGAAAATCTGTGGTAAAGGGCAGAGTGGCTAGAGGGTTTTTTAGAATAAAATAATTTCAAGGGATGGTGAAACTCTGTGTAAGAATATTCTTAAGGGTGGGGAAGAGACAGGTGGAGAACAGGAAAGGCACTTAAGGGAGGGAGTGCAAGACTAAACTGGACAATTTGAAGGATGCTATAAAATTTTTCACCAGTCTGTTCCTTCTAGAGAATTTGTTTTTGTGTTCTATGTATCTTAAATCAAATGTGTGCCTAAGCAATACTGTCCTCTGATTCCCACCCCTACCCACCAAAAAATGGTAGACATGAAAGGCAGGTAAGGAAACAGAAAAGGTCTCTTTGCAGATATATATTTTTTTAAATGGCACTATGTAGTAATTAAGAGCTAAGGAGACAGAAAGACAGTAGATGAGAATAGAAGAGTACCTGTACCTACAAGGGGAAAAATGAATGCAATTCTTTATTTGATAAGAGTGAACTGAAAGAGAATATTATTTTCCTACAATAAAGCAAGCTGTTCTCTCACAGGATAAAGTGGAATTCTGACATGGATTATGGACTTCTTCTAACTCCCATTGACATTGCTTCTTACTAGACATGGGGAAAAGCTGCCTTTCCTGAAAGGGGAGGAGGGCACTGTCCTTTCAGACAAAGCTTGTACAAATTCCTGAACCGCAAATTTGCTAAAGTGACTGTATATATTATATTCATAATTTAAATGATTATTTATGGTCAGATACATATTGTTAAACTTGAAAATGTTTTATTACATTACATCAAATAAAGTTTATTTGTAGCTGAAAAAAAATTTTTTTTTTTCACTTTTAGTATGGGCCCACGATTTTTATTTTCATTCTGGAGTGTGATGATCAACCTCAGGGTATGGTAGACGTGGAGTTTTGGGAAGGGAGACGTCACCCTGGACTTGGGGAGGCCAACCAACACAAACACACAGTAAAGCTGGCCCCTGGGTCCTCCTGACAGGGAAGAGAGTGCATGCTGCCGGCCCGGGGGATCTTGGAGCCGGCCAGCAGAATGCTTTGCCAAGGTTCACAAACTGAGATTGAATTTCGGCTGAATTTCCAGGAAATTCGAGCCAAATTGTGAAGGGACCTGGGCTGTATGGAATGTCAGGTAGGAGGCATGAGGAGATCATTTACTTTAGGATTAGTTATTTGATCCCAAACTGTAAAATGGGGGGAGTCTAGAAAATATAAATTCATGGGGAACCCTCCCCAGTAAAATTCTTCTATCTGCTTTGTCAATCTAGGCTTTGTGGATCTAGGGCTTTGCAGGACATTAGCCTGTCTGTTCCCCCATATAGTCTTGAATGTAGAAAAAGCCAAGGCCCATGAGTTCACCTAGAATGAAAAGATCACCACCATTCTTTCTTTGCAATGTTCGATTGCAAAAAAAAAATTAATGTTTTTACTGAAGTAACTGTTAGAAAGTTGGAGATGGTATAGAACCCTGACTTCCTTAGTTTTCTGTCGTGGAGACTGAGAGAGGAATACATTGATGCCATCTAGAAGTAACTTTAGTTTTTTTTCGTTTTAGAATTTTTTGCTTACATTTTGCTAGGGCATTAGGAAATTGCATTTATTTAAAGGTTTTACAAATATGGTACACTTAAAAAAATCTTCATGCTTCAACTCTATGTTTTAGCTATTCATGGGACATAGGATGGTATACCCAGATTGAGCAACAAAGATCTTGGCTCTAGATTCAACTTTTCCTCTAACTACAGGAGGAACTTGGGGACAAATCACTAAACTGCTATGGGCCCCAATTTCTTCTTTTTTTTTTAAATTATTATTACACTTTAAGTTCTAGGGTACACGTGCACAACATGCAAGTTTGTTATATAGGTATACATGTGCCATGTTGGCTTGCTACACCTATCAACCCATCATCTACATTAGGTATTTCTCCTAATGCTATCCCTCCCCCCAGCCCCACACCCCCCAACAGGCCCCAGTGTGTGATGTTCCCCTTCCTGTGTCCATGTGTTCTCATTGTTCAATTCCCACCTATGAGTGAGAACATGTGGTGTTTGGTTTTCTGTTCCTGTGTTAGTTTGCTGAGAATGATGGTTTCCAGCTTCATCCATGTCCCTGCAAAGGACATGAACTCATCCTTTTTTATAACTGCATAGTCTTCCATGGTGTATATGTGCCACATTTTCTTAATCCAGTCTATCATTGATGGGCATTTGGGTTGGTTCCAAGTCTTTGCTATTGTGAACAGTGCCACAATAAACATACGTGTGCATGTATCTTTATAGTAGAATGATTTATAATCCTTTGGGTATATACCCAGTAATGGGATGGCTGGGTCAAATGGTATTTCTAGTTCTAGATCCTTGAGGAATCACCACACTGTTTTCCACAATGGTTGAACTAATTTATACTCCCACCAACAGTGTAAAAAGCATTCCTATTTCTCCACATGTTCTCCAGCAAATGTTGTTTCTTGACTTTTTAATGATCGCCTTTCTAACTGGCATGAGATGGTATCTCATTGTGGTTTTGATTTGCATTTCTCTGATGACCAGTGATGATGAGCATTTTTTCATGTGTCTGTTGGCTGCATAAATGTCTTCTTTTGAGAAGTCTCTGTTCATATCCTTTGTTCACTTTTTGTTGGGGTTGTTTTTTTCTTGTAAATTTGTTTAAGTTCTTTGTAGATTCAGGATATTAGCCCTTTGTCACATGGGTAGATTGCAAAAATTTTCTCCCATTCTGCAGGTTGCCTGTTCACTCTGATGGTAGCTTCTTTTGCTGTGCAGAAGCTCTTTAGTTTAATTAGATCCCATTTGTCAATTTTGGCTTTTGTTGGCATTGCTTTTGGTGTTTTACACATGAAGTCCTTGCCCATGCCTATGTCGTGAATGGTATTGGCTAGGTTTTCTTCTAGGGTTTTTATGGTTTTAGGTCTAACATTTAAGTCTTTAATCCATCTTGAATTAATTTTGGTATAAGGTGTAAGGAAGGGATCCAGTTTCAGCTTTCTGCATTTGGCTAGCCAGTTTTCTGAGCACCATTTATTAAATAGGGAATCCTTTCCCCATTTCTTGTTTTTGTCAGGTTTGTCAAAGATCAGATAGTTGTAGATGTGTGGTGTTATTTCTGAGGCCTCTGTTCTGTTGCATTGGTCTATATCTCTGTTTCGGTGCCGGTACCATGATGTTTTGGTTACTGTAGCCTTGTAGTATAGTTTGAAGTCAGATAGCATGATGCCTCCAGCTTTGTTCTTTTTGCTTACGATCGTCTTGGCAATGCAGGCTCTTTTTTGGTTCCATATGAGCTTTAAAGCAGTTTTTTCCAATTCTGTGAAGAAAGTCATTGGTAGCTTGATGGGGATGGCATTGAATCTATACATTACCTTGGGCAGTATGGCCGTTTTCACGATATTGATTCTTCCTATCCATGAGCATGGAATGTTCTTCCATTTGTTTCTGTCCTCTTTTATTTCATTGAGTAGTGGTTTGTAGTTTTCCTTGAAGAGGTCCTTCACATCTCTTGTAAGTTGCATTCTTAGGTATTTTTTTTCCCTTTGTAGCAATTGCGAATGCAAGTTCACTCATGGTTTGGCTCTCTGTTTGTCTGTTATTGGTGTATAGGAATGCTTGTGCTTTTTGCACATTGATTTTGTATCCTGAGACTGTGCTGAAGGTGCTTATCAGCTTAAGGAGATTTTGGTCTGAGACAATGGGGTTTTCTAAATACACAATCATGTCATCTGCAAACAGGGACAATTTGACTTCCTCTTTTCCTAACTGAATACCCTTTCTTTCTTTCTCTTGCTTGATTGCCCTGGCCAGAACTTGCAACACTATGTTGAATAGGAGTGGTGGGAGAGGGCATCCTTGTCTTGTGCCAGTTTTCAAAGGGAATGCCCATTGAGTATGATATTGGCTGTGGGTCTGTCATAAATAGCTCTTATGATTTTGAGATATGTTCCATCAATACCTAGTTTATTGAGAGTTTTTAGCATGAAGGGATGTTGAATTTTGTCGAAGGCCTTTTCTGCATCTATTGAGATAATCATGTGGTTTTTGTCATTGGTTCTGTTTAGGTGATGGATTGCATTTATTGATTTGTGTACGTTGAAAGAGCCTTGCATCCCAGGGATGAAGCTGACTTGATCATGGTAGATAAGCTTTTTGATGTGCTGCTGGATTTGGTTTGCAAGTATTTTATTGAGGATTTTTGCATTTATGTTCACCAGGGATATTGGTCTAAAATTCTCTTTTTTTGTTGTGTTTCTGCGAGGCTTTAGTATCAGGATGATGCTGGCCTCATAAAATGAATTAGGGAGGATTCCCTCTTTTTCTATTGATTGCAATAGTTTCAGAAGGAATGGTACCAGCTCCTCTTTGTATCTCTGGTAGAATTCGGCTGTGAATCCGTCTGGTCCTGGACTTTTTTTGATTGGTAGGCTATTAATTATTGCCTCAATTTCAGAGGCTGTTGTTGGTCTATTCAGAGATTCCACTTCTTCCTGGTTTAGTCTTGGGAGGGTGTGCGTGTCCAGGAATATATCCATTTCTTCTAGATTTTCTAGTTTATTTGTGTAGAGGTGTTTATAGTATCCTCTGATGGTAGTTTGTATTTCTGTGGGATTGGTGGTGATATCCCCTTTATCATTTTTTATTGCATCTATTTGATTCTTCTCTCTTTTCTTCTTTATTAGTCTTGCTACCAGTCTATCAATTGTATTGATCTTTCCAAAAAACCAGCTCCTGGATTCATTGATTTTTTCAAGGGTTTTTTGTGTCTCTATCTCCTTCAGTTCTGCTCTGATCTTAGTTATTTCTTGTCTTCTGCTAGCTTTTGAATGTCTTTGCTCTTGCTTCTCTAGTTCTTTTAATTGTGATGTCAGGATGTCAGTTTTAGATCTTTTCTGCTTTCTCTTGAGGGCATTTAGTGCTATAAATTTCCCTCTACACACTGCTTTGAATGTGTCCCAGAGATTCTGGTATGTTGTGTCTTTGTTCTCTGTGGTTTCAAAGAACAACTTTATTTCTGCCTTCATTTTGTTATGTACCCAGTAGTCATTCAGGAGCAGGTTGTTCAGTTTCCATGTAGTTGTGTGGTTTTGAGTGAGTTTTCTTAATCCTGAGTTCTAATTTGATTGCACTGTGGTCTAAGATACAGTTTGTTGTGATTTGTGTTCTTTTACATTTGTTGAGCAGTGCTTTGCTTCCAATTATGTGGTCAGTTTTAAAATAAGTGTTATGTGGTGCTGAGAAGCATATGTATTCTGTTGATTTGGGGTGCAGAGTTCTGTAGATGTCTATTAGGTCTACTTGGTGCAGAGCTGAGTTCAAGTCCTGGATATTCTTGTTAACCTTCTGTCTTGTTGATCTGTCTAACATTGACATTTGGGTGTTAAAGTCTCCCATTATTATTGGATGGGAGTCTAAATGTCTTCGTAGGTGTCTAAGAACTTGCTTTATGAATCTGAGTGGTCCTGTATTGGGTGCAAATATATTCAGGATAGTTAGCTCTTCTTGCTGAATTGATCCTTTTACCATTATGCAATGGCTTTCTTTGTCTCTTTTGATTTTTGTTGGCTTAAAGTCTGTTTTATCAGAGACTAGGATTGCAACCCCTGCTTTTTTATGCTTTCCATTTGTTTGGTAGATCTTCCTCCATCCCTTTATTTTGAGCCTATGTGTGTCTCTGCAAATGAGATGGGTCTCCTGAATACAGCACACTGATGGGTCTTCACTTTTTATCCAATTTGCCAGTCTGTGTCTTTTAATTGGGCATTTAGCCCATTTACATTTAAGGTTAATATTGGTATGTGTGAATTTGATCCTATCGTTATGATGTTAGCTGGTTATTTTGCCCGTTAATTGATGCAGTTTCTTCCTAGCCTCGATGGTCTTTACAATTTGGCATGTTTTTGCAGCGGCTGGTACTGGTTGTTCCTTTCCATGTTTAGTGCTTCCTTCAGGACCTCTTGTAAGGCAGGCCTCGTAGTGAAAAAGCTCTCAGCATTTGCTTCTCTGTAAAGGATTTTATTTCTCCTTCACTTATGAAGCTTAATTTGGCTGGATATGAACTCCTGGGTTGAAAATTCTTTCCTTTAAGAATGTTGAATATTGACCCCCACTCTCTTCTGGCTTGTAGGGTTTCTGCTCAGAGATCTACTGTTGGTCTGATGGGCTTCCCTTTATGGGTAACCCGACCTTTCTCTCTGGCTGCCCTTAACATTTTTTCATTCATTTCAACCTTGGTGAATCTGACAATTATGTGTCTTGGGGTTGCTCTTCTTGAGGAGTATCTTTGTGTTGTTCTTTGTATTTCCTGAATTTGAATATTTGCCTGCCTTGCTAGGTTGGGGAAGTTCTCCTGCATAAGTGTTTTCCAACTTGGTTCCATTCTCCCCATCACTTTGAGGTACACAAATCAAACGTAGATTTGGTCTTTTCACATATTCCCATATTTCTGGGAGGCTTTTTTGTTTCTTTTTACTGTTTTTTCTCTAAACTTCTGCTCTCGCTTTATTTCATTAATTTGATCTTCAGTTGTCCTCTTGCTTTATTTTATTAATTTAATCTTCAATCACTGATACCCTTTCTTCTACTTGATTGAATTGGCTATTGAAGCTTGTGCATGTGTCATGAAGTTCTCGTACAACGGTTTTAAGCTCCATCAGGTCATTTAAGGACTTCTCCATGCTGTTTATTCTAGTTAGCCATTCGTCTAACCTTTTTTCAAGGTTTTTAGCTTCCTTGCGCTGGGTTAGAACATGCTCCTTTAGCTTGGAGAAGTTTGTTATTACCAGTCTTCTGAAGCCTACTTCTGTCAACTTGTCAAAGTCATTCTCCATCCAGGTTTGTTCTGTTACTGGTGAAGAGCTGCGATCCTTTGGAGGAGAAGAGGCACTCTGGTTTTTAGAATTTTCAGCTTTTCTGCTCTGGTTTCTCAGTCTCTTTGTGGTTTTATCTACCTTTGGTCTTTGATGTTGGTGACCTAGAGATGGGGTTTTGTTTTAGATTTCCTTTTTGTTGATGTTGATGCAATTCCTTTCAGTTTGTTAGTTTTCCTTCTAACAGTCAGGTCCCTCAGCTGCAGGTCTGTTGGAGTTTGCTGGAGGTCTGCTCCAGACCCTGTTTGCCTGGATATCACCAGCAGAGGCTGCAGAACAGCAAATATTGCTGCCTGATCCTTCCTCTGGAAGCTTCATCCAAAAGGGGCACCTGCCCAGATGAGGTGTCTGTCGGCCCCTACTGGGAGGTGTCTCCCAGTTAGGCTACATGGGGGTCAGGGACCCGCTTGAGGAGGCAGTCTGTCCATTCTCAGAGCTCAAATACCATGTTGGGAGAGCCACTGCTCTCTTCAGAGCTGTCAGACAGGGAAGTTTAAGTCTGCAGAAGTTGTCTGCTGCTTTGTGTTCAGCTATGCCTTGCCCATAGAGGTGGAGTCTATGGAGGCAGCAGGCCTTGCTGAGCTGCGTTGGGCTTCGCCCAGTTTGAGCTTCCAGGCTGCATTGTTTACCTACTCAAGCCTCAGTTATGGCAGACCCCCCTTCCCCAGCCAGGCTGCTGCCTTGCAGTTTGATCTCAGACTGCTGCACTAGCAGCGAGCAAGGCTCTGTGGGCATGTGGCCCCCAATTTCTTCAATTTGGAAAATGAGGTTATTGGACTAGATAATCTTTTTGAAATTATACTTTAAGTTCTGGGATACATGTGCATAACATGCAGATTTGTTACATAGGTATACGTGTGCCATGGTGGTTTGCTTCACTCATCAACCCGTCATCTACATTAGGTATTTCTCCTAATGCTATCCCTCCCATAGTCCCCAACCCCCGACAGGTCCTAGTGTGTGATGTTCCCCTCCCTGTGTCCATGTGTTCTCATTGTTCAACTCCCACTCATGAGTGAGAACCTGTGGTGTTTGGTTTTCTGTTCCTGTGTTAGTTTGCTGAGAATGATGGTTTCCAGCTTCATGCATGTCCCTTCAAAGGACATGAACTCATCCTTTTTTATGGCTTCATGGCGTTCCATGGTGTATATGTGCCACATTTTCTTTATCCACTCTATCATTGTTGGGCATTTGGGTTGGTTCCAAGTCTTTGCTATTGTGAATAATGTTGCAAGAAACATATGTGTGCATGTGTCTTTATAGTAGAATGATTTATAATCCTTTAGGTATATATCCAGTAATGGGATTGCTGGGTCAAGTGGTATTTCTGATTATAGATCCTTGAGGAATTGCCACACTGTCTCCAACAATGTTTGAACTAATTTTTCCTCCCACCAACAGTATAAAAGTGTTCCTATTTCTCCACATCCTCTCCAGCATCTGTTGTTTCCTGACTTTTTAATAATCACCATTCTAACTGGTGTGAGATAGCATCTTACCTCCACTCCATTAGCTTTAAATTTCTGAGTTTATGTATAGACACTTATAGGTAGGACAAAGGGTGTATATTCAGATAGAATCACTAGAATTATAATTATAAGAATTACCAGAATTTCTGCTGTAAAATAAAATGAATAGTTTTATTGCTTATGGATACTACTTACTATTAAATAATATCACAGTTTGCTTATGCTTATGATCAATAACTTTTTACCCCCAACCAGATGTTTAAATACAGGATTGTGCGAATTCATACCTAAACCTTAGCAACAATAGCTGAGTGTGTGTTGGAGCATGTGTTTGTGTGTACATGTGCGTTTTCCCTTCGGAACAAAATCATCTTCAGCTGAGGAAGTGATCCTTCAAAAAAAATAGCTTCGTTACATGAACAATCATGACCATTCAGAAGTGTTAAGTTAGTTACAAGAAAAAATAAATGTCCTTAGCTGATTTGCAGCTTATAACTGTAGCTCTGTTTTCTTTCTCACCCTGGAGCAGTTTGGTCCTGATCTTCCATAAGAAACCTCTTCCAAACCTAAAAAAAATTATGTGATGTGTCACTTGATTTTTCTCTGCAGTGTCTTTTGTTTGTTACGTAATCTTAGTTCAAAAGAAAAAAATAATACTTAACCTGGAATATGGAAACGAAACAAGCCTTATAAAGAGAAGCCATTGCTTTGTATGGGTATTTCTATATGAGGTAGGAAAAGGAAGTATTGCAGGACTTCAGGAATAGCCTCTTTTCTTTGAATGAGTACTAGGTAAAATGTAGAACTCACCAAAAAGTGATGTATAGAACTTTGTTTTTCCATCATCATTAAAACCCTGAGTCTACCTATTATTATTGAAGAGTAATCCTTATAATATAATCCTTATATTTATCCTTATAAATAATCATGGCTTGAATTCTTCCTTTAGCTACAGTTGGGGTCTGAGAGTGTTAAGAAAATAATCGGAATGATCTTGTACAAATCACTAATATTACAAAAAATTTACAGCCAAAGGGAAGGGTCAGTAATGATATATCATTACATCTACTGGAATGGCTACAGTTAGAAAGTGTAATAACACCAGGTCTGAAGTGACTGGAACTTTCATACAGTGCTGGTGGGAATATAGGATGATATCACTTTGGAAACAGTTTGAATGTTTTTTATAAAATTTAGCACACACTTGCCATATGACATAGAAATTTTAGCAGCCCTAAGTATTTGCTCAGAAAAAGTAAAAAAACATGTCTACACAAAGATTTGTTTGAATTAGCTTTGTTCATAATAGCCCCAAATGGAAAACAACTCAAGTGTTTGTTAACAGGTTAACAGATAAGTAACTCTAGTACGTCTAAACAATGGAATATTACTCAGCAATAAAAGAGATGAACTGTTGATTTATGCAACAACCTGGATGAATCTCAAGAACAGTCTTCTGAGAAAAAGAAGCCAGACATGCAAAATACGTATTGAATGATTCAATTTATATAAAACTCTAGACAAGACAAATCAAATCTATAGTGATAGAAAGTAGATCAATGGTTACTAAGGCCAAGGGTGGAGGTTGGGAACTGGCTGGGAAGGGTTACTGAGCACCATTGGAGATGACAGAAATTTTCATATATTGATTGTAATGGTGGTTTCATAGATGTATGTATTTGTCAAAACTCCTTGAACTGCAAACTGGTTCCCCAGCAGAGGCACAGCAAAGGTAGGGTGGTGGGAGCAGGGCACTCCAAGCTACACAGAGTAGGGGCATGCAGTGTCTGCAGAGATTTTAAAATAATAATGAAACTGACTAAAAGTCAATCTGATTTTTATTATCCCCATGTATTAGCAATTCGAAACAATGTCAGTGAGAAAATCACTTTTCTCAAAAAATTTTCATTAGTCTAAATTCAAAACAATTGTTGCCGTTATTTATTTTTCAATAATACACATGCAAGTCTCAAAGTAACACTTGTAGTTCAGGTTTTCACCAGCTATACCTTACATCAATGTAGCAGTAGCTTCCTAGACCACTTGTTCTCATTGTAGTCTCTTTTTATTTCAATCTATCCTTCGTACTGCCACCAATCACCTCCTCTGATTAAAGGTACCCACATTTGCCTTCCCTAAAGATTAAGGACAATTGTCTAGCTAGAAAAACTAACACTTTCAGGTTCTGGATCCAATTCTTCCTTTCTAGACCTTCATAGGCCACTTCTTATCATACTTCCTATTTTAGTATATCTCACAGTGTAGTCCATGGACCTCTGCATTGGAACCACAGCATGAGAGGGAGGGTGGAGATGGATATACCTACAACCTGCCCCAAATCTGCAGCATTAGAATATCTATGGGGGCAGGTGAGATCTGGATCTCCTCAGATAATTCTTAAGCTAAGCCTAATAAAACTTAAGCATTTCTGCCATATCTTCACCAGCTATTTCATTGTTTTCCTGAATATGCAATTACCATCACATAGTAGCCTTTGGTAGTTCTTTTTCCTCTCCTGGAATACCCCTTCCCTTCCCTCCGTCCCCTCCCCTCCCCTCCCCTTCTCTTTCTCTCCTCCTCTCCTCTCCTTTCCTTTCCTGTCTTTCCTTTCTTCCCTTTCCTTTCTTTCCTTTTCTGACAGAGTCTTGCTGTGTTGCCCAGGCTTGAGTGCACTGGTGCAATCTCGGCTCACTGCAACCTCCACCTCCTGGGTTCAAGTGATTCTCCTGCCTCAGCCTCCTGAGTTGCTGGGATTACAGGTGCCCACCACCTGTAATTTTTTATTTTTAGTAGACACGGGGTTTCCCCATGTTGGCCATGGTTGGCCAAGCTGGTCTTGAACTCCTGACCTCAGGTGATCTGCCTGCCTCAGCCTCCCAAAGTGCTGGGATTACAGGCATGAGCCACTGTGCCTGGCCCTTACTTTTCTTTACAAAGATAATATTTACAGCATATTTTAAAGGGCTATGTAAATGTTACTTCTTTATGCAACCTTCTCTGCTCCTCCAATATCCTTCTTTAACACTTCTTACACACATACAGCTCACATCACTTGGTGCTATAGTTATTGTGGTAGCCGTTTGTGTTATTTCCAAAATAGTTCTGGTTTCCCTTATTCTTGATAGGATTGACTTCTTGGCCCTTGGTCATTAGGAGTCATGTTACCAGTTCTGACCAATGAGTTGTGAGTGAAGGTCTATGTGCCACTTCCACAAAAGAGAGATCATTTATTAGATCCTTATTTTCCTTTGCTGTGGCAACTTGGTAATTTTCCAGCAGTGGTTATGGACATTCTTCTGAAGGGACAATTGACCGGGATTGCTGTGTGAGCTTTGATGTCTACCACCCACACATATATTACTTAGAGCTATTGGTAGCAATATCCATCAGTGATTCAAGGACTTTCTGTAACAATTTGGATCCCATTTTTTGTTTTTGGCTCTTTGCTCTTCAGTAAGCTGAAGCGTGTGAGAGAACATGGAGGCAGCATGGAGCACAGATTGAAAAGCCATTTGGACCTGGGTTCAAAGCCCAGTTCTACCATTTATTACCTGTGTAACCATGATCAAGTTACTGAAGCTCTTTAAATTTCTGTTTTTAAATGTTTTAAATGAGAACAAAAATTTCTATTCTTAAGGATTGTGGCGATAAACAGATAAGATAAAGTGTAACCATGTTAGCACATTGCCAAACATCTAATATTACAATGGTGACTGTAAAAGACCACCTGCATTCAAGGGGACACCTTGCCTGAGGCTTTTGCTTTCTTAAGTCACACATCAAATATCTAATTCTATTGTCTAAGCCTTCTGGCTCAGTTGGGTAGTTTTTTCAAGCAGAAAAATGTGATTACTTATATTGAGAAAATAATCAGGTGAGAACATTTACATAAAACTGAGAGCTAAAAAAATGCTTAAACCTTTGTTTAACAACTTTGTTTTTTAAATCCTGAAGTTTACAGTTTTGCCTAACAGCCACAAAGAATTAGTACCATAAAAATATCTGGGTATTAAGAGGACATATTATTTATTGTTGTTGCTTTTCTGGCACTCTCACTAAAGTATGAAACTTATGTATAAAGACAAAGATATTTATAAATCAAAATGTCTTCAGAAATAATTTGATTTACTACTTTCATTTAACAGTTGGAAAAACTGTAACCTAGTTAGATTATGGGATTTATTAGGGATAAATCCCCATGTCTCTTGAATCAGTGATTTTACCCTAACACCATACTTCCCTAGACTTAATGCTTTAGTTATTGTTTACCAACGGCTGCTGTATTATTAATATCAATTTACTCTTTTACTAGAACTCTCCAGAAGCAAAAAAACATACAAGAAGAGAATGAGTACCCAAATAGTCCTTATCCTTATTAAATCTCACATCATTTAAGTTATTCTGTTAATTCATTCATCTCAGTATACTCAGAATTTAAATCTTATTCATGTGCCTGCTTTTGCAGCACGCATGCTAAAATTGGAATGATACAAAGAAGATAGCATGGCTCCTGCACAAGGATAACACAGAAATTCATGAAGCATTCCTTATTTTTACAAAGGGAAGCCTGTCAGGTGAATAGTGGACACTTCGACAGAAACCTTACAAGCCAGAAGAGATTGAAGGCCTATTTTCAGCATACTTAAAGAAAAGAAATTCCAACCAAGAATTTCATACCCCACCAAATTAAGCTTCATAAGAGAAGGATAAATAAAATTATTTTCAGAGAAGACAATGCTAAATGAGTTAGTTACCATTAGTCCTGCCTTACAGAATGTCTTTAAGTGAGTGCTGAACATGGAAACAAAAGATCAATACCTGCTACCAGTGGCAAGTTGGATAAAGAAGCACGACCCAACTGTCTGCTGTCTTCAAGAGATCTGTCTCACATGCAATGACACACACAAGATCAAAGTAAATGGATGGAGAAAGATCTATAGGCAAACAGGAAATAAAAAAAAGCAGAGGTGCTATTCTTATATCAGACAAAACAGACAATGATCAAAAAAGACAAAGAAGGACATTGCAAAGTGATAAAGGGTACAATTCAACAAGAAGACATAACTGTCCTAAATATACATATGCATCCAACATTGGAGCACCCAGATCCATAAAATAAGTTCTAGAGACCTATGAAGGGACTTAGATAAACACACAATAATAGTGGGAGATTTCAACACCACACTAATAGCATTAGACAGATCATTGAGGCAGAAAACTAACAGAGATATTCTGAACTTAAAACCCACAGTTGTCCAAATAGACCTAATAGACATTTACAAGACACTCCAGCCAACAACAGAATATACATTCTTCTCATCTGCATACAGCACATACTCTAAGATTGACCACATGCTAAGCCATAAAGTACCAACAAATTCAAAAAGACCAAAGCTATACCAACCACACTCTCAGGCCACAGCTCAATAAAGATAGAATTCAATCCCAAGAAGATATCGCAAAACCATAAAATTACATGGAAATTAAACAACCTACTTCTAAATGTCTTTTGGGTAAAGAATAAAATTAAGGCAGAGATAAAAAAAAAAACTCTTTGAAACTAATGAAACAATGTGGTTGGTACGATTTTGACTTTTTTTAATTCATTGATACTTGCTTTATGGCAGAGCATGTGATCAATCTTGCAGTATATGCTGTGTGCAGATGAGAAGAATGTATATTCTGCTACTGGGTAGAACATACCAGAATTTCTGGGACACAGGTAAAGCAGTATTAAGAGGAAAATCTATAGTGCTAAATGCTTACATCAAGAAATTAGATCTCAAATTAGCAACATAACATTGCACCTAGAGAAACTAGAAAAACAAGAGCAAACTGACCTCAAAGCCAGGAGAAAAAAAGAAATAACTGAAATCAGAGCTGAACTGAACAAAATTCAGATGTAAAAATCCACACAAAAGATCAACAAAACCAAAATTTGTTTTTTGAAAGAATAAACAAGATTTATAGACCAATAAGTAGATTACTAAAAAGAGAAGATCCAACTAAGCACAATCAGAAATGACAAAGGTGACATTACCACCTAACCCCACAGAAATATAAAAACCTTCAGGGACGATTGTGAACATCTCTCTGCATGCAGACTAGAAAACAAAGCAGAAGTGGATAAATTCCTGGAACCATAGAGCCTCCCAGTATTGAACCAGGAAGAAATTGAAATCCTGAACAGACCAATAATGTGTTCTGACATTGAATTAGTAATAAAAAAACTCTACCAATGAAAAAATAAACCTTGAGATGACACAGATTCACAGCTAAATTCTACCAGACATACAAAGATCTAGTACCAATTCTATGGAAATTATTCCAAAAAAAGAGGAGAGGGTTCTCCTCCCTAACTCATTCTATGAAGCCAACATCATTCTCATACCATAGCCTTGCAGAGACACAACAGAAAGAAAGCTTCAATATCTGTGATGAACATGAATGCAAAAATCTTCAATGAAATACTAGCTAACCATGTCCAGCAGCACATCAAAAAGTTACCATGATGATCAAGTAGGCTTTATTTCTGGGATGCAAGTTGGGTTCAACATACACAAATCAATAAATGTGATTCACCACATAAACAGAATTAAAAACAAAAACCACATGATCATCTCAATAGATGCAGAAAAGCCTTTTGATAAAACTCAATGTCCCTTCATGTTAAAAACCCTCAACAAACTAGGAATCCAAGAAACATACCTCCAAATAATAAGAACCATCTATGACAAACCCACAGCCAACATCATACTGAATAGGCAAAAGCTGGAAGTATTCTCTTTGAGAATGGAAACAAGATAAGGATGCAAACTTTTACCACTGCTATTCAACATAGTACTGGAAGTCCTAGCTACAGCAAGTGGGCAAGAAAAAGAAATAAAAGTCATCCAGATAGGAAGAGAGTAAGTCATACTATCTTCACAGACAATATGATTCTATACCTGGAAAACCCCATAGACTCTGCCAAAAAAAGCTCCTAGAACTGATAAACAACTTTAGAAAAGTTTCAGGATACAAAATCAGTGTACAAAAATCAGTAGCATTTGTATACACCAATAAAGTACAAGCTGATAGCCAAATCAAGAACACAATCCCATTTACAATAGCCACAAAAAGAATAAAATACCTGGGAATACAGCTAACCAAGGAAGTGAAAGATATCTACAACAAAATTTATAAAACACAGCTGAAAGAAATCAGAAATTACACAAACAAATGGAAAAACATTCCATGCTCATGGATAGGAAGAGTCAATCTTATTAAAATGGCTACACTGCCCAAAGCAATTTACAGATTCAATGCTATTTCTATGAAACTGCCAAGGACATTTTTCACAGAATTAGAAAAAACTATTCTAAAATTCATATGGAATCAAAAAAGAGCCCAAATAGCCAAAGCAATCCTAAGCAAAAAACAAAAGCATAAAAACAAAAACAAAGCAGGTGGTATCGCACTACCTGATTTCAAACTATACTACAAGGCTATGGTAACCAAAACAACATGATACTGGTACAAAAACAGGCACATAGACCAATGGAACATAACAGAGAACACAGAAATAAAGCTGCACACCTACAGCCATTTGATCTTTGACAAAGTTGACAAAAATCAGCAATGGGAAAGGGGACTCTCTATTCAATAAATGGTGCTGGGATAACTGGCTAGCCATATGTAGAAGATTGAAACTGGAGCCATTTCTTTTACCATATACAAAAATCAACTCAAGATAGATTAAAGACTGCAATGTAAAACCTAAAACTATAAAAACCCTAGAAGAAAACCTAGGAAATACTATTCTGGACATTGGCTTTGGCATAGAATTTATGGCTAAGTCCCCAAAAGCAATTGCAACAAAACCAAAAATTGACAAATAGGATGTAAACTAAAGAGCTTCTGCACAGTAAAAGAAACTATCAACCCAGTAAACAGACAACCTGCAGAATGAGAGAAAATATTCACAAACTGTGCATCCAACAAACATCTAATATACAGAATCTATAAGGAACTTAAATGATTCGAGAAGCAAAAAACAACCCACCACATTTAAAAAAGGGCAAAGGATGTGAATAGGCACTTCTCAAAAGAAGACATACACACAACCAACAAGCATGTGAAAAAATCCCCCACATTACTAATCACTAAAGAAATGTAAATCAAAACCACAATGAGATATCATCTTACAGCAGTCAGAATGGCTATTTTTACGAAGTCAAAAAATAATGGATACTAGTGAGGCTGTGGAGAAAAGGGAACACTTATACACTGCTGGTAGGAATGTAAATTAGTTCAGCCACTGTTGAAGGCAGTTTGGAGATTTTTCAAAGAACTGAAAACAGAACTACCATTAGACCCAGCAATCCCGTTACTGGGTGTATACCAAAAAGAATATAAATCATTCTACCATGAAGATACATGCATGCATATGCTCATCATAGCACAGTGAATACATAGCACATATTCACAATAGCAAAGACATGGAATTAACCTAGATGCCTATGAACAGTGGACTGGATGAAGAACATGCGGTACATATACAACATGGAATACTACACAGCTGTTAAAAAGAATGAGATCATGTCCTCTGCAGCAACATGGATGCAGGTGGAAGCCATTTTCCTAAGCAAATTAATGCAGGAACAGAAAACCAAATACTGAATATTTTCACTTGTTAGTGGGAGCTAAATTTAATATCCGTGGACACAAAGATGGAAACAATAGGCACTTGAGGTAGGAGGGTGAGAAGGAGTTGTGGGTTTAAAAACTATCAGGTACTATGCTCACCACCTGGGTGACGGGATTATTTGTACACCAAACCTTAGTGACATGCAGTTCACCCATGTAACAAACAAACCTGTACATGTACCCTCTGAACCTAAAAGTCAAAAATAAATAAATAAACAAATAAATAAATCTTACTCATGGGAAGTTTGCATCCCCCATGAATTTTTATTTTTCAAAAGTTTTACAATGTATTTTACATCCTACTATCTAAATTCTTATGTATGTGTCCATAACCCTGGGGATACAAATTGTTGAAGCTCGCTCGAATCATTTACCAATAACTCTATTCAGATCAAGTTATACTATTTAGACATTAAGTACCTTGATTGTTACTTAAAATTACATGTAATTTCTTCATTTCCTCCTCCTTTCTTTCCTTCCCTCTCTCTTTTTTCCTTCCCCTACCTTCCTCCCTCCCCATCCCTAAAATATTTATTTAGCACTTCCAGTGTCAAAGTGCCAGACTTCAGAAATATAATTGTGAGCAAAGTCAATGAGGAACCTGACCTCAGAGAGCACAGCACCTAGCTATAAAGAGAGACATTAAGCATGCAAATATAATAAAGGGTGATCAATGTTACAAGAAGGAAATACTAAAATGGGTAAACTTTTCAGTGGGGATATTACAGTTTGTGATTTTTAAAATATAATAGTTCCAAAGCGATTTTAGCAGAATGCCTAAAGTAGCAGTGACTAATAATATGTTTACATTTTTTCCTTCTTCTTTGGACCTTTGACGCCATTATCATGTTCTGTCTACTTTTTGTTCTCCCCTCCTTTCCCTCTCTAGCAACACAATTCTGTGTTATTTTTCACCTGCATAAAACCTGCAGTTGTTTCTCTTCAACATTTCAGAATCACCACTTACATTTTGTCACACAGAGTGCTTTTTATAAAAAGCAGTTACAAATTATAGTGAAGGGCAAATATTCATACCTTGAAAAATTCCAAAACCCCATATCCTAATACCCTTGACTTTTTCTTTCTCCATCATGATTTTTACGTAAAGTGTGAGGATGTGGTTATTAATTTATGTGAGCTGATATATATCTATGTTGCTCCTGGGGGGAAAAGATGTTATGTATATTAACAGTGTATACTAGCACATGAAATTTTTACTTGACCTCAGAAGTCACTATTTTGATTCTACCTCTTTTCTGTCTCCTACTTGGTAGTGGGCAACATTGTTTCTACAGGTAAACTGATAATCGGTTATTAGTTTGTTTCTCTTAAAAAGAGCTATGGGTTCTAAATTGGGTTCACAGAAGCTCATGGACACAGCAGCAAATCATTCATGGAAAATTGGTGCCTGATCCCTTCATGTTGTACAAGATCAGATCGCCATTGGCTTCAAACTTAACCTTATGTTTGCATTTGGGATTCCTGCCTTCCTCTGAATGTTCTCAAGGCCTTCTCATTGGCAGGTCTATTGAGGGCTCAGTGGCCTGCCCACCATGCCTCGACTCATCTGCATTCTGATTCCTCCTCGCATTCGCCAACCTGGTTTGTCCCCGGTCTCTGACACCGAGCATATGTCACTGTCACTGAAAAGAGGCTGCCTTCCTCCCCTTGCTGCACACAGATTTAGCAATGGGACCTTCTCTCTCGTTTACTTACTTACTTCACCTGCTTCAGATCTGCAGAAAAGAACATCTGAGAGTGAAACTTATAGTCCAAACTGAACTTCCATCGGGAAGAAGAGTTTGATGTTGGAAAACTTTATTTTGGCAATTATTTAATCAGCCACATGATTCTAAATTATTTCATCTTCCTTTTCCTTTGCTGCTTGTTAGTTCAAGGCTCTGCACAACAATTTTACACATGGTTATCTCTTTACATCTTGGCAATGTGTGTAAGTTGGAATAACACGAGGTTCAGGTGGGATTTCCTGTTTTCTTATATATTTAGCTAGGCAAGGCCTCAAGTAAGAAATCAGTGCCACTATTCTGCATGAGAATGTTTACATAAATAATGGTTCAGATTCTCATATGCAGCAGGCTAGTTTGTTCTTGATGGTCCTTGAAAGTCCTTTTTTCTTTTTAACCTGGTCACAGTCAACTTAAGCTGACCTGGCAAGTGCCCAGATTGCTTGTACAAGAATTACAAATTATTAGTGTCATTGACTCTTCCACTGTACAAATGGCTGCTATGTTTGAGCAGCAAGCGGGCAGCACTTAGATGCAGCCAGCCTTTCTAAATGTCCTTTAATGAAGAGACCATGTTCATTTGCTTTTAAGATCAGAATGTTCTTTCTGGGTATTCTTAACTCATTTTACCTTTGCCCTTAAATTTCCTACTCAGTGGATAAGTAATTGCCAAAGAAGAGCTGTCTCAGAAAAGGCTTTGTGTGCTGATCCCAGCCACTGGTCCCCAGGAGCTTTACTAAGATAGGCATTTCTTTTTTATATTTGAGTCATAGCAGGGAGATTAGCTCTTCTGGACTTCAGCTGGGCTTTTCCTTATGACCACGTGGCAATAAGACCCAGTGACAATCACTCCCTACTGGAGTTTGTATGCATTGCCTTCAGTCTTCCAGCTGCTTTCATCTACCAAACTCACGATCCCCTCACCACTTTTCTCTTTGGTAGATATAAAAGATTATTTGGAAGAACTAGTGAAGTTACCTGAATTTTTTACCTTCTATGCAAAATGAATTTTAGTAGTGGAAAGCAGATGTTTATGTAATCAATGGTGGTTTGTGTAGCCAGCCCAGTTTAGTCGGGGATATCATGGCTTTGGAAATGTATCCTGAGATACATTATCTGCTTAATAATGTTGACTGAATATGGTCTAGAGAAAAGGCAGAGTTGTAAAAATGAGTGGTCTTACAAGAAAGAAGTCAGAATCATTCATTAAGAAATGCCAGATATATCATGGTTACTCTTCTCTCCCTATTTCTAGTTGCTATAAAAGTATTGCAAAGATTGGCCGGGCGTGGCGGTCACGCCTGTAATCCCAGTGCTTTGGGAGGCCGAGGTTAGTGGATCATTTGGGGTCAGGAGTTCGAGACCAGCTTGACCTACGTAGTGAAACCCCGTCTCTACTAAAATACAAAAATTAGCCGGGTGTAGTGGCAGGCGCCTATAATCCCAGGTACTCGGAAGGCTGAGGCAGGAGAATCTCTTGAACCCATGAGGCAGAGTTGCAGTGAGCCCAGATGGTGCCACTACACTCCAGCCTGGGCGATAGGGCAAGACTCCCTCTCAAAAAAAAAAAAAGGATTGCAAAGACTTAGGAATATTCTGAGATGAATAACAGCTTGCTGCTTAGGAAACTATCTGAGTTTCTTCTCTAAGATGGGTAGACTATGCTGACATGGTGAGGATAAGAGATTTCCTTTAAAACACATGTACCTTATTTTGAGTCAGTGTGCTCTTGATTTCTGTGCTGACAGATTGTGCAATGTGAGGTTTGTGACTTTACTTTTCTGTTCCTTATTTCCTTTTTGTATAAAATGGGCAAAACAATCCCTGCATCTATGACAAAGTAAAATGATTGCAGTATTACATTTTTTAAAAACATAATCCAAAAATTTTGCCAAAATAATTTTCTTCAATTAAAATGAACGGTAGCACAATAATTGTAGGATACTCAAGTAGTTATTTAATTCTTTAGTGGAGTGCATTTTATTACAAATGCCTAATCAAACAAGGATTTAAAATAAAATTCCACTTATTTTAATAATGACTGTATTTAAAGTTCCCCGTCACTAATACATTGGGATTTTGTGTGCATGTGTGATCTGGAATCTCTCAGCTAAGGGCTGGGAAATATTGTTAGTGATTAAGTGAAAATGAATCTCATTTTGGGAATGAAGGAAATAAATATGTTTGAGAATAACTTTAACATTCATGCATGGGTTTGGGGCAGGACTGTCTTAATGTCGTAATCCTTTAAAAAGGTTCTAACTGAAGTAGATAACTAATTTGTTCTGCAGAAAGCTTTCTCAGATTACTCTCTTTGTGTGCAGATGGTTCCTACCCCACTGGAGGACTTCATTGTTCAATACACTCATCATCCATCCAGGACTGAGTGGAGTGCAATGAAGGAAGGTTAATAGGGGAGCTTTGTGTTTTCAGACAGTTCTTATGCTTCTAGGAAAGTTAATTAGGAAGTGAAAACTTAAGCAGTTGACAATGTGCATTGTTGGCTACTAGGGCATGGTGACAAATAGCCCTGAAAGGTCTTCACTTTCTTTTGTAAACAGAAAGGTAAGGAATTTGCACAAAAATGCACTGGTGAAGATCTGCTTTTCATCAAGGTCGAACCACGTAGTAAACAACAGAAATAACTTGTAATAAAGCGTGGTGTTGAAATGTTTATCAGCAAGTCCTTTTGACTGGCTTCAAAAGGTATATTTGAATAAGAGAAACCTTTGCCCAGAAGAACACAATCTGAAATTTAGTTCTAACATTTTCTTTATGTCAAGGTCAAGAAACTTAAGGGAAAAGTTTGACTTTCATGTAATCATGAATTTATCTCTCATTAGGTTGAGATATTATGACTAAGTATTCACTTGATATTTGGGGTAGATACAGTTGATAAAGAGGAGAGAATTCTGAAAAATACTTGATCTGAAATGGCTTAATTAATTCTATTTCTCTAAAGAAAGGTCTGCGTTCTACCTTTTTCTCTGGATGGGTGTGTACTGAGTTCCATATGAAGAACCTTTCAAAATGTAAAAATGTATTGTTGTGATGAGAAAATATAACAAGAACCAGGCTGATCTGATAGAAAGTGTAGGTAAATCTGGGAGGCAGGTCTGAGCCTGGCCTAAGGATAGTGGTAAAGTGTTTGAGATGTAAAACTCAAAGAAGTGGGACTGGGCAGTCCAAGCAGATAAATTTGAAATGAAAGACAAAGAGAAGGGAATAACTGACATTAACACAGTAGTTTCCAGGGTGGGGATGTATCCTGAGGGCTGGCAACAATTACAGAGAAGCAAATATAATTTTTTTTACATCCAACAGGATTTGTTCAAGACTCAATTCCTCTTTCCCAAGTAAAGAGAAGAACTTTCTAGGAAGGCTCTGCAATTCTGTCTGTAGAATGTTCTGAGATGTTGGAAATGAACTGTGCTGCCTGAGACTGTGGTCATTAATGACATGTGGCTACTGAATACTTGAAATGTGGATAGTGTGTCTGGGTAACAATTCTAAATTTTATTTAATTTTAATTAATTTTAACTTTAATGGCCACATGTGGTTAGTGGCTATTATTTTAGATAGCATAGCTAGGCTTTACCTCTTCAGATACATCATGATTAAGTGATGGGCTTTGTCCTAGGTAAGAAAGAATAGTTTTGAGAGAATTTGAGGATTCTTCTAAGAGAGGACTTCTTATCCTAAGTCTATGACTGTGCTAAGCCCCTCAATTTGCACTAATGCAAATATTTCCCAGTTGTAAATATTTCATGCTTTGTCTCCCCTTTGTGTACTCAGGACTGATGGTAGACCAAACCCACCCTTGCCTAATCTGGCTGTATTGGCCGAAGGAAGAGAAAGGGGGAAGTTCTAGCAGAGAATTAAAGAACATGCTTTTTAAACTTAATTAGATGAACTATCTGAGTTTTCTCCTACTTTGGCCTTTGAATGACTACTGAATTGCCCAGATTTTACAAAGAGTAGAATTTGTTGAATATAATATATATATATATTTTTGCTATCAGTTTGTTAGAAATTTGTTACAATATGTTATTATGGTTGATGTTAATCATGAATTAATTTTTGTTGTTGACAGAGTGTTCTTTAGTCACCGGACAATCCAAGTAACAGTGTTTCTGTCCAAAAATATTGCCATAAAAAAGGAATGAAATAATGGCATTTGCAGCAACTTGGATGGAGTTGGAGATCATCCTTTCTTTCCTTTCTTTTCCTTCCTTTCTTTCTCTCTCTCTCCCCTTCCTTCCTTCCCTTCCTCCCTTCTTTCTTCCCTTTTCTTCCCTTTTCTTTTCTTCTTTTCCTTCCTTTCTCTTTCTTTCTTTCTTTCTCCTTCCTTCCTTTCTTCCTTTCTTTTCTTTCCTTTCTTTCTCTTTTCTTTCTTTCTTTCTTTCTTTCTTTCTTTCTTTCTTTCTTTCTTTCTTTCCTTCCCTCCCTCCCTCCCTCCCTCCCTCCCTCCCTTCCTTCCTTCCTTCCTTCCTTCTCTTTTTTTGATGGAGTCTTGCTCTGTTGCCCAGGCTGGAGTGCAATGGCACGATCTTGTCTCACTGCAACCTCTGCCTCCCAGGTCTCCTGCCTCAGCCTCCTGAGTACCTGGGATTACAGGTACATGCCACCACGCCTGGCTAATTTTTGTATTTTTAGTAGATGCAGGGTTTAACCATGTTGGCCAGGCTGGTCTTGAACTCCTGACCTCAGGTGATCTACCCACCTCGGCCTCCCAAAGTGCTGGGATTACAGGTGTGAGCCACCACAACTGGCCCAGGAGACCATTTTTCAAAGTGAAGTAACCCAGGAATGGAAAACCAAATATTGTATTTTTTTAAAATTATACTTTAAGTTTTAGGGTATACGTGCACAACGTGCCGGTTTGTTACATACGTACACATGTGCCATGTTGGTGGTATTTCTTACTTATAAGTGGGAGCTAAGCTATGAGGATGCAAAGGCATAAGAATGAGATAATGGACTCTGTGGATTTAGGGGGAAGGATGGGAGTGGGGTGAGGGATAAAAGACTACACATTGGGTATAGTGTACACTGCTTGAGTGATGGGTGCACCAAAATCTCAGAAATCAGCACTAAAGAACTTACCAATGTAACAAAAATCCACCTGTTTCCTAAAAATATGGAAACAAAATAAAATATATACATATATTTATTCACAAGTTGATATGCCTAGATAAAGCAAAATGTTAGTAAAGAAGCAACATATGTAAAAGGACCACAGAGGAACAAAAGGGAAATATGTTTGGACTAAAGCCTTGGTATAAGTGTGAATAGCATCTAGAGATGATCTCTAAGTGTTTGTTGGCAGGATGTTGTATGATGAGACTTAGAATAATTAAATTGCCATCCAGTTGGAACCCAATCAAATGCTGACCTAGGATGAGGTAATTATTTTTAGTTGGTAACTAGATACTCAAAAGGTTTTTCATATCATCTGTGTAGTTCACTCCACCTTGACAAGATCAACCAATCAATTGCAATTAGCCATCCATTCCTTCATCTCATTACTGTTCTTTTCTTGTTTTCCTTTTCAGCAACAATGGCCATGAGGGATTCAAGGATTATGCGGTAAGGTAAATCTTAGTTTCCATTTTACCACTTTTTAAAGCACCAACCACTTATGAGATCTCAACTACTTTTATAATGAATTTCTAATTTATGATTATAATTCTTGCTGTCATTTTATGAAACACAATGTTATTGAAAACAAGAAAAGTTGTTCTGCCTTTGCTAT
Source organism: Pan troglodytes (assembly GCF_028858775.2). NCBI lineage: Eukaryota > Metazoa > Chordata > Mammalia > Primates > Hominidae > Pan > Pan troglodytes. The sequence continues at coordinate 105,815,821 of NC_072405.2, forward strand.
CTTGTCCCTGGTGCATTTTTAGTCCTTCTCATCTCTGTTACTCTCTTCATACTTTTTATTGTCTGCTTCTTGCTCTATGAAGGCAGGTATTATGTCTGACTTATTCAGTGTAGTGTCCTCACTAGCCAGACCATGACTGAAAAACAATAGTTACCAAATAGATGTTTATTAAATCTTGTTTTCTGAAGCATAAATATCTTCCTGTTTTCCTGTAATCTTTTGGAACTGTTGTGTATGTATTTCTAGAAATCTGGGTGTAGATACATTCATAAGTAGACATGGATCAATCACACATATATATATTTTATTTTTATTATTTCTTTCTAACTTTTATTTTGGGTTGGGGGTACATGTGCAGATTTGTTTGTTACATGGGTAAATTGTGTGTTTTGGGGATTTGATGTACAGATTATTTCATCACCCAGGTAATAAGCATAGTACCCAATAGGTAGTTTTTCATTTCTCATCCTCCTCCCACCTTCCTCTCTCAATTAGGCTTTGGTGTCTATTGTTCTCTTCGTATCCATGTGTATTCAATGTTTAACTCTCATAAGTGAGAACATGCAGTATTTGGTTTTCTGTTCATGTGTCACTTAGGATAATGGTCTTCAGTTCCATCCATGCTATTGCAAAGAACATGATCTCATTCTTTTTAATGGCTGTGTGGTATTCCATGGTGTATATATGCCACATTTTCTTTATCAGTCCACCATTGATGGACATTTATGTTGATTCCATGTCTTTGCTATTGTGAATAGTGCCACGGTGAACATATGCATGCACGTTATCTTTATGTTGGAATGATTTCTATTTCTTTAGGTATATATGCAGTAATGGGATTGTTGGGTTGAATGGTAGTTCTGTTTTCAGTTATTTGAAAAATCTCCAAACTCCCTTCAACAGTGACTGAACTAATTTACATTCCCACCAGCAGTGAATACGTGTTCCCTTTTCTCCTCAACCTTGCCAGCAGCTGTTGCTTTTTGACTTTTTAACAATAGCCATTCTGATTGGTGTGAGACAATATCTCACTGTGGTCTTGATTTGCATTTCTTTAATGATTAGTAATGTGGAGCATTTTTCCACATGCTCATTGGCTGTATGTATGTCTTCTTGTGTCTGTTCATGATCTTTGACCATTTTTTTGGGGTTGACCATTTTTTTGACCATTTAATGGGGTTGCTTGTTTTCTGTTTGTTGGTTTGTTGAAATTCTTTATAGATTCTGGATATTATACCTCTTTTGATACATAGTTTGCAAATATTTTCTCCCATTCTGGAGGTTGTCTCTTTACTGTGTTGATAATTTCTTTTGCTGTGCAGAAGTGCTTTAGTTTAATTAGGTCCCATTTGTCAATTTTTGTTTTTGTTGCAATTGCTTCATCATGAAATCTTTGCCAGGGCCTATGACCAGAATGGTATTTCCCCAGATTTTATATTTTATATAAGTTCTTGATGAAGCATTGTTAAGCATTTTATACAATGAACTTGAGAGAGTACCTGGGGTTCTGAAAAAGCATCTTCAACTACTTCACAAAGAATTTTTACAAAATATGACATTCTACATTTTCTATGGGATAATTGTGTCTGTACTATCTAAGAGTCTCTGGATTCTTTATATTTTTCTAATTTCCATTGAACTTTTGGGTCTCATAGAAAGGAGGCAAGCTGAAGTTGTTACATTAACTAACTAATGAATCAGTTAACCAACAGGCCTTGACTTCCTCCTATGTGAAAGTGACTGGACGAAGTGATTAGACATTGGTGTGCCTGCCTTTGAACTGAAGGCCTTGTTACTGTAGAAGTGTAAATCCCTGTGCCTCCTTTTTCAACACACCTGTTTGGTTTAAAAACAAATATAAGATCTACATTCTATAGAGAACAGAAATTTTCTATACTTTTAATGGCTTCCAAAATGTCTGGATAATTTCATAGTATTAGTGAATATCATGAAAGAGAATAGGAAGTAAAAAAAAAAAGTGAGAAAATGAAACTTTTACTGCTTAAAAAACAGTGGCAAGTTCCCTGAAGTGGTAAATGGACCATCTGTGTGCTCTGGCACCAGAAAATGTATAATTTCTTTAAAAGTACCAGTACCTAGCTGTCCTTTTGAATGTATATCTGAAATAATGTATGTATTGTATATGAAAATAAAGCAGGGAGACAGAGTGTACTTTTAAAGCACAGTGTGCATATTTACTTCAAAGCTATTGTCAACAAGAATACAATTTATTAATTTAGGTAAATATAAAGAGTCAGGCTTTTTTTTGTTTATTGGTTTGTTTGTTTTTTTTCTTCTTCAATAAGGGTAAGTAGATCACACCTCGAAAATCTGTCTGCTCCCGTTTGGAAAACGATTGCCTTGAATCTTGAACACCTTATTGGAAATACTACAGACATTGCAGTTGGAAAGGGGTAACTTCAGTTCTGACGGAACCCACTATCTCTCCCAGAAGTCATAGGGCTTGTATGTTCGGGAACACCCAAGTCCTACCAATAGCTTTTATAGTTGTTCAGCATTAAACTCAGAGTCAAGGGAAAGAATTTGTTATGTCCTTTGTCTCGTTTAAATTTCTTCCTTCTTTTCAGTGCTGGTTGAGTATGTATGAAGTTTACAGCAACACAGAAATCAGAGATTAAACATCTTGGTAGAATTAATTTAGTGTCCAGCATTGTACTTTTTTCTCTATGAATGCAAATTTCCTGTTCACCTTAAAACTCTCTGTGGGGAGGAAGTAGCAGTTATCAGAGGTGATAACATGGAGACCCAACCAGTAACCTTTTAGCAAAGCACAAGTTTCTAGAATTTCTTTTTTTAAATCCTTAATAATAATCTTTTATGTATTTATTTATTTTTATTAAAAAATTTTTACATTTTTTATTTCCATAGGATTTTGGGGAACAGGTGGTGTTTGGTTACATGAGTCAGTTCTTTAGTGGGGATTTGTGAGATTTTGGTGCACCCATCACCCAAGCAGTATACAATGAACCCAATTTGTAGCTTTTTATCCCTCACCCCCTTCCTGCCCTTTTCCCTGCCAGTGCCCAAAGTCCATTGTATCATTCTTAGGCCTTTACATTCTCATAGCTTAGCTCCCACTTATGAGTGAGAACATATGATGTTTGGTTGTCCCTTCCTGAGTTACCTCACTTAGAATAATAGTCTCTAATCCCATCCACGTTGCTGTGAATGCCATTAATTCATTCCTATTTACGGCGGAGAAGTATTCCATCATATATATATGTGTGTATATATATTATACACATATATATCATACATATACATGTATATATACACACATATATGTAGATATGGATAATATGTATATATACATATATGTGTATATATGGATAAACTGATATACATGTATGTATGATATATGTGTATTATATGTATATATACATATATATCTCATATATACATATATACATATGTGTGTATATATATCTCATATTATATCTATATATTATATATAATTCATATATATCTCTCTCAGTTTGTATATATTTCTATATATTATATATATATATATAATTCATACATATATATCTCTCTCTCTCACAGTTTCTTTATCCACTCTTTGATTGATGGGCATTTGGGCTGGTTCCATATTTTGTAATTGTGAATTATGCTGCTATAAACATGCGTGTGCAAGTATCTTTTTCTTATAATGACTTCTTTTCCTCTGGGTAGATACCCAGTAGTGGGATTGCTGGATCAAATGGTAGCTCTACTTTTAGTTCTTTAAGGAATCTTTACACTGTTTTCCATAGTGGTTGTACTAGTTTACATTCCCACCAACAGTGTGGAAGTGTTCCCTTTTCACCACATCCACGCCAACATTTATTATTTTTGACTTTTCAATTATGGCCTTTCTTGAGGGAGTAAGGTGGTATGGCATTGTGGTTTTGATTTGCATTTCCCTGATCATTAGTGATGTTAAGCATTTTTTCATATGTTTTTTGTCCATTTGTATATCTTCTTTTGAAAATCATCAAAAACAAAGGTAAATATGTAGGACTTAAACTAAAGAGCTTCTGTACAGCAAAAGGAACAGTCAGCAGAGTAAACAGACAACACACAGAATGGGAGAAAATCTTCACAATCAACAGAATTGGTTTTCTTCCACCATTCCTCTTCAGGAAGCCCTTTCCAGATGAAGGTCGGCATTGCATTTCCGCCAAGCTGGTCTCCTTTCAGTTTTTGGCAAGGGTCAGGGTCTTTTGCACCTCTGCACCTTCTCATTTGCTGTTCCCTGAGCCTGGAACACTCTCTGCTGGGTGAATTTCTACTTATCCCTCAGATCTCAGCTTAAATATTTCCCCTTCACAGGAGTTGTTTGTCCTTTGACTTAATTTACGTTGTGTGTATTTTGCCTCTAAAAGAGATTTGTAAAAGTTAGAATTTTAAAGTTGAACCAAAGAGAAATTGTTGTCATTTGTGACCAAACCAAAATTTATTTATTGTTGATTTTTTAAAAAATCATCTCTGTTTCTGAATGACATTAACGACACTATATTTTTTTTCTCTTTTTCAATAATGATTCTTTCTTTTTCTCTGGTATTGAGTTTCTTCTCTTTACATTGTGGTGATTTCTTTTTCACTTTTCCTTCTCCTAAGTTTTCATAATTTTAGCTTGGTTGCCTTACAGATTATCACTTAACTCTATTTTTTTCTCCCCTCATTTTTATTGCAAATATCACACATACTAAAAAGTGCATGAAATTTACAGATACCATTTAAAAACTCGTTATAGAACAAACATTTGTGTAACTGCTAGTCACTTCTTGAAGTAACCATTATCCTGACTTAAAAAAAAAGATTTCCTTGCTTTCTTTACTATTCATTTATGTATACTTAAATGATATAGTTTAGTTTTGCCTATTCTTGAAATTTACATGTACAGAAAAATGCTGTATATATTTTTTGTGGCTTGTTTTTATTCAATATTAAAGACTTACCAGTTATTGAATGCATTTGTAGATTATTTCTAAAATTTGTTTATCTGTTTTACTATTAATGGAATACAATTTGGGTTGCTTCTAGATGTATATTTTCAGGTATATATCCTGGTGTATATGTGCATGAGTCCCTCTTGGATATATAGGCTTAATTTTGTTGGATCATTGGGCATTTATACCTTTATTTTTACTAGATAATGGCAAACTCTTTTACAAAGTCGTTGTATCAATGAACACTTCTACCAGCAGTGAGTTCCCATTGCTCAGCATTTTTGCCAATGTTTGATATTATTAGACTTTTATATATTTTTTATCCTTTTAATGTGTGTATTACTGATAACTAAGTAGGTTTCATGGCTTTCTACATGTTTATGTGCCATTTGGATGCCTTCTTTTGGTTAGCTGTTTGTCCATTTTCCCCTTGGGTACCTGCTTTTTTTCTATTGATTCATGTGAGATTTGTATATCACAGAGCGGTGGGAGTGAGGAGGGCTGTGTTCCATGCAGTCATTCAGAAACCCAGGCTCTTCCAGTCAGTAGTTCTATTACGTCCTGGAACCTTGGAATCCTTCACCAGATCATCCACATTTGGCCAGCATCTGAGGAGAGACATAACGTAAGAGGAGGAGGATCATGTGGAAAGTTTTACAGGAGTCAGGCCTGTATATCGGTGCTGTATATCGGTCACTTCCGCCTAAATTCCAGTGGCCAGATGCCAATTATATGGTCCCGGGGAAATACAAGTGAGGTTCGGAAATATGCTCAGAGCGCTCACGATAAAAAGGACATTGGTTTGGTGAACCCAAAGCACTGTCTCTGCCATATATCCCATGATCATGATGATAGATGATATTCTCCTTTATCATTTTCTAAAAGCTTTATAGTTTTTCAGTTTACATTCGAACGTTTAATTTGTAGTTATTTTTGGTGTGAAGTAGGCAGCTGATTTCACATGTTAATTAATTTAGATGTCCAATTTTTCTACCATCATCTTTAAAAATCTGTCCTTTCTTGATCCATAATGTGGCATTTATCATTGATCAAGAGTCAATATTTGGGTGAGTGTATTTTAAGGTTCTCTATTCTGTTTTGTTACTCTATGGATCTTCACTGTGTCAATATCACATACATCACATTGTATACATATACAATGCCTTTTTTAAAATGAGAAACCAAGGGAAAAGTGTCTGTCTATAACTGCCTCACTCAGGCCTTAAAGAAGGTATTTAACTGTTGTAGGTGGAATGTCTCTACAATGGAGAGGATAATAGACTACTAAGACAGTTGATGGGTTAGGTTTAATTTATCAAAGGTACTGTTTAATATTAAATAAAATTCATACTATTTGGGCCTATAGAGTATTTATATTTAAGTTGATTATATATTTCTTTAAAATGGTAAAGCAATTTAAATGACAATTTAGTACATTTGACTTATGTCACTTCTTAGTCTCTTTCTGCTGCATTAATGATTGTGTTCTCTTGTGAAAATTAGCAACATGAAGCACTTTCTCTTACAAGAACTTTTGTTTCGTTTATTTTCTCACCAATTTTGTGTCTTTCTCCTTTTTATCTTTGTTTGTTTTCTGGAGGTTTTAATCTCTCTTAATCTGAATAGCATTCATTTGTATAGAATGATCTTCAGCCATTTGCTAAAAGCCCCATTCCATTATTTTCTCAGTTGATTTCCTTTCCTTTTTTTATTTAATGCAAAAGAATGAGTTCTTTTTGCTTTTATATCTTTGAAGAGTCCCTTATGAATCCACAGAATCTATTTCTTGATGCTTGCATTTTTTTCTATGAAACTATAGCTGATTTCTTCTTTTTGCAGTTCCAACTCTCTTCTATAGTCATGCATTTTTATAGCTTCCTCCCCTACTCCAGTGGTTCCCCACCTGTTCACTCATGAGCCATGAGTGGCTCACAAACCTGTTTCAGGTGGCCCATAAGTCTCCTGTCAGCTCACCGCCCAGCCTTCACAAGCAAAGTGGGTCACCAACGAGGCCTTCTCATGCTTCCTAGCAACTGGTAGGGCCCAAACCCACCTGCTCTGCAGTTTCTCCTCCCACCATGGAAAAAAAAAACCCTTCATTCAAGTTTATGACTCATAACGTTATAAATGAAGCATAACAGAGTAATCTGAATAATAAAAAAATGCCCTACCACCTCACACCATACCAATAGGAAGTCCACATTTCTTTAAGACTTGCGAACCAAGTATGAACTCAGTCACAAACTCAAAATCACCTTGCAAAATGTCATGGTTTTATTTATCAATAAGTAAACTCAGCCTAGATTTAAAAACCTGCCTTGGCTTGGTAGTAGAAAATTTGCCAGCTCCAGAAAATTCTCTAACTTCTAGTCTAGCACTTGGTTCCTTAGTAGGGAAAGAGTGGTAATTAGCCAAATGAGCGTTCTCCACTGTCTGGATTTTTCTCTTTCTCCTAGGTTGGATTGGGGTCCAAATCCAAATCACATATGCCATAGGGTGTCGTGTGGGGAGGTTGGCATGTGTTTCTGATTACCTTCTATGCTGGTTTGCCTCTTCTGAGGTGGAATTCGTCCCTTCAAGCCTTGGGCTGTACTACCTAAGTCTGCATCACCTACTGCTGATGTCAGCCATTTCTCCATGGCTCCCAGGGGTTGGCTTCTCTTATTCTGTTCTCTCCTGACTCTGTGCTGCCCTCATAACAGCCATGAGGCCTCTTCTGGACTATCAGTCCCTCAGCCACTTGTGTGCATACTTAGTGGCAGGGTGGAGGGGGAAAGAGTGTGAGACGGTGGAGGCCAAAGGCTTTCCGTACAGCACTTTGGTATGCTCAGGATTCTAGGAGTTTTCTTTGAGGTCTGTCTTCTTAGAAATATTCTTCAGTCATTGCTTCTTTACTGTTTTATGTACCATGTTGGCTTGGTAGTAGAACACTTAATCTTGTCAGTTCCAGAAAATTTACTGACTTTTAGTCTAACATTTTGTCCCTTAGTAGGGAGGGGGTGGTAATTAATGAGCCAAATGAGGATTCTAGAAGAATCCTATGTGGCTTGCAGCCTTTCAGTTTATGCCCCAGCCTTTCAAGGGGGCTGCTTGGGAATCTTCTGTTCTGCTTGGGGATCTTCTCTGAGCTTTCTGTTATCCTGCTGCTCCTGGGGGCTGGCTTGGGATCCAGGTGCTGCTGCTCTCTTTCCTCTCTTTGACAAGGGATGGAGCCCTCTTCTTCCTCTGGGTGGGTGATGGTATTACATTACCCTGCATTCATCCACTCCATGGTTTAGATCATGTGGGTCCTCCAGGATTTGGTGCTTTATACTGAATCCAACCTCTTGAATTAAAAAAAGAAAACTTTTCTCCTTTAAGTGTCTGACTCTTGCAACTGAAAAGATGTAGCTTTTAGGATTGTTGTCTCTGCTCTAGATTTATAAAAAATTGATTTCAGAACTAAACAGCCAAGAATGTAATGTTTTATTCCCTTCCCCAAGTCTCTTCCCTAAGGTAAGTGCATGTTGAAAGACATTACTGCTGCTTGAATTGGGGGTTGGGGATGGAAAGTGAGGAATGGAGCCACTCACATAGAGATTTGACTAAAATATTACCTTTTTGAATCTGTCTTTCTTTATGGAAAGTGTGTGATAATCACAAAATGGTCTATCTCTCCTTCATTTATCATTCTCTCAGTAGTGCTACCATATTAGAAAATCCAGTGACTTATAAGTACATGAAAAGACTAAATAATTGTAATAAGCTATTGCCTATAACAAAGTCAGTTGCCAAGTCCTGTGAATTCTTCCTTCACAAAATCTCAGAGGACTAGACACTTAAAAAAGAGTCATGACATTCTAAAATATTTAGAAATATATTACTTCATTTGTAATTTTAATTATAATGATACAGGTATTTTAATGGAGGCGATGTGAGAGTATCTTAGACCCATTTTGCACTTCTGACCTACAGAGTGGTAAGAAAATAAACTGGAATTGTTTTAAGACACTGTGTTTGTGGCAATTTGTTATAGCAGCCATGGAAGATGAATACAGGATTCTTAAATCTGATTGGCACAGTCTAGGCTATGTGTCTAAGCTCCAAATAGGAAAACTGGAAAAATGAGTGTGTGTTTTCAGTTTCTCTACTGGGGAAATGGGCTCTGCTGTCACTAAGACTCATGAGAACACAAGAAGTATGTTCTAATGCTGGTAGCTCACCCAACCACCAGACAAATACTATTGACTACAAGAGTTTTTATACAGTGGTTTCCAAATGTGTTAGATAGCAGGGCCTCTATTTTCTATGTTTTATTGGCATATCTCCAGAACCTCATCTGGAAAGGCTGCATTAGAAATAATAATGATAAAGAGCATAGCACAGTGCCCAGTATATAGTACACACTCAAAAAATGTGGTAGTCTCTTTGTGGTTGCTATTGCTAAGCTACACTAAGCCCTCAACCAACAAGTCTGATTATTGTAGAAAACTACTGTCCTATTAGACTTCTTGTGAAAGGGAAAAAAATACTCTGGTGCAAACTATGGGAAGATTGAGGCAGTGGAACCTCAGTAGATGATCAGGAAGTAGATGAGGAGCTAGGCATGAGGAGAGAGAAAGAGTAGCCTGGCAGTGAAGTCCAGTCCTCTGAGATTCTGTGAAGGAAGGATTCACAGGGCTTGGTAACTGAGTTTTTCTTTTCTTTTTTTTTTTTTATTTTGTTAAATGATTAACATTGGTTTGTTTGTTCTTTTTTATTTTATTTTATTTTATTATTATTATACTTTAAGTTTTAGGGTACATGTGCACAATGTGCAGGTTAGTTACATATGTACACATGTGCCATGCTGGTGTGCTGCACCCATTAACTCGTCATTTAGCATTAGGTATATCTCCTAATGCTATCCCTACCCCCTCCCCCCACCCCACAACAGTCCCCAGAGTGTGATGTTCCCCTTCCTGTGTCCATGTGTTCTCATTGTTCAATTCTCACCTATGAGTGAGAACATGCGGTGTTTGTTTTTTTTTTGTCCTTGCGATAGTTTACTAAGAATGATGATTTCCAGTTTCATCCATGTCCCTACAAAGGACATGAACTCATCATTTTTATGGCTGCATAGTATTCCATGGTATATATGTGCCACATTTTCTTAATCCAGTCTATCATTGTTGGACATTTGGGTTGGTTCCAAGTCTTTGCTATTGTGAATAGTGCCACAATAAACATACGTGTGCATGTGTCTTTATAGCAGCATGATTTATAGTCCTTTGGGTATATACCCAGTAATGGAATGGCTGGGTCAAATGGTATTTCTAGTTCTAGATCCCTGAGGAATCACCACACTGACTTCCACAATGGTTGAACTAGTTTACGGTCCCACCAACAGTGTAAAAGTGTTCCTATTTCTCCACATCCTCTCCAGCACCTGTTGTTTCCTGACTTTTTAATGATCGCCATTCTAACTGGTGTGAGATGGTATCTCATTATGGTTTTGATTTGCATTTCTCTGATGGCCAGTGATGGTGAGCATTTTTTCATGTGTTTTTTACCTGCATAAATGTCTTCTTTTGAGAAGTGTCTGTTCATGTCCTTTGCCCACTTTTTGATGGGGTTGTTTGCTTTTTTCTTGTAAATTTGTTTGAGTTCATTGTAGATTCTGGATATTAGCCCTTTGTCAGATGAGTAGGTTGCGAAAATTTTCTGCCTTTTTGTAGGTTGCCTGTTCACTCTGATGGTAGTTTCTTTTGCTGTGCAGAAGCTCTTTAGTTTAATTAGATCCCATTTGTCAATTTCAGGTTCTGTTGCCATTGCTTTTGGTATTTTAGACATGAAGTCCTTGCCCATGCCTATGTCCTGAATGGTAATGCCTAGGTTTTCTTCTAGGGTTTTTATGGTTTTAGGTCTAATGTTTAAGTCTTTAATCCATCTTGAATTAATTTTTGTATAAGGTGTAAGGAAGGGATCCAGTTTCAGCTTTCTACATACGGCTAGCCAGTTTTCCCAGCACCATTTATTAAATAGGGAATCCTTTCCCCATTGCTTGTTTTTCTCAGGTTTTTCAAAGATCAGATAGTTGTAGATATGTGGCGTTATTTCTGAAGGCTCTGTTCTGTTCCATTGATCTATATATCTGTTTTGGTACCAGTACCATGCTGTTTTGGTGACTGTAGCCTTGTAGTATAGTTTGAAGTCAGGTAGCATGATGCCTCCAGCTTTGTTCTTTTGGCTTAGGATTGACTTGGCGATGCGGGCTCTTTTTTGGTCCCATATGAACTTTAAAGTAGTTTTTTCCAATTCTGTGAAGAAAGTCATTGGTAGCTTGATGGGGATGGCACTGAATCTGTAAATTACCTTGGGCAGTATGGCCATTTCCATGATATTGATTCTTCCTACCCATGAGCATGGAATGTTCTTCCATTTGTTTGTATCCTCTTTTATTTCATTGAGTAGTGGTTTGTAGTTCTCCTTGAAGAGGTCCTTCATGTCCCTTGTAAGTTGGATTCCTAGGTATTTTATTCTTTTTGAAGCAATTGTGAATGGGAGTTCACTCATGATTTGGCTCTCTGTTTGTCTGTTATTGGTGTATAAGAATGCTTGTGATTTTTGTACATTGATTTTGTATCCTGAGACTTTGCTGAAGTTGCTTATCAGCTTAAGGAGATTTTGGGCTGAGACCATGGGATTTTCTAGATATAAAATCATGTCATCTGCAAACAGGGACAATTTGACTTCCTCTTTTCCTAATTGAATACCCTGGTAACTGAGTTTTTCATAGGGAATGGATTTAAAAAGAGTCAAGGCAGCTGCAAGGTTTGTATCCTAGAGACTATTCAAAAAGTAGTGGTACCAAATGGAGACTTAGGAAAAGGAGCTGTTTGGGGGCAAATTTTTGGTTTATTTTTAGATTTCCTTTAGGAAATTTGAAATTGGGGCTAGAATCAGTTGAAGTGTTGGGCTTGACCAGGTACAGTGACTCACTTACCCATAATCCCAATATTTTGGGAGGCCAAGGGAAGAGGATCACTTGAGATCAGGAGTTCAAGACCAGCCTGGGCAACATAGCGAAGCCCCATCTCTGAAAAGTATTTTTTAAAAAATTAACCAGGTATGGTGGCACATCCTGATGTCTTAGCTACTTGGGAGGTTAAGACAGGAGGATTGCTTGAAACAGGAGTTTGAGGTTGCAGTGAGCTGTGATCGTACCGCTGTACTCTCTATCTCAAAAAAAAAAAAATGTTGAGTTTGCACATGTGGCTTCAGGTGTCACTAGAATATTGGCTTGCTTACATTTTAAGAGTGTGTGAATTGGGGGCTGTCACAGTGGCTCACGCCTGTAATCCCAGCACTTTGGGAGGCTGAGGCGGGTGATCACCAGGAGTTCAAGATCAGCCTGGCCAACATGGTGAAACCCCGTCTCTACTAAAAATACAAAAAATTAGCTGGGTGTGGTGGCGGGCACCTGTAATCCCAGCTACTTGGGAGCCTGAGGCAGGAGAATTTCGTGAACCTGGGAGGCAGAGGTTGTAGTGAGCTGAGAGTGTACCATTGCACTCCAGCCTGGGCAACAAGAGTGAAAGTGTGTCTCAAAAAAAAAAAGTGTGTGAATTGGGTGAGGCCCAAAGGAGGAAGAGTACTTGCACATACATTTTGGCACGAAAATCAGAATTTTGAGATCATTTGATTCACTTCACTCTATCTATAGATAAGGAAATGAGATCAAGACGTTTTAAGTGGAAAGGAAAAACAATCAGTGAAAGAGACTGAAAACAAACATATTGGGTTGTTCTTGCATTGCTATAAATAAATACCCAAGGCTGGGTAATTTATAAGAAAAGAGGTTTAATTGGCTCATGGTTCTGCAGGCTGTACAGGAAGCACAGTGCCAACATCTGGTTGGCTTCTGGGGAGGCCTCAGGGAGCTTTTATTCAAGGGGGAAAGGAAAGGGGGAGAAGGCACAACACATGGCAAAAGCAGGAGTAAGAGAGAGAGAGAGTGGAGGAGGAGGTGCCACACACTTTTAAATGACCAGATCTCACAAGAACTCACTATCATGAGGACACCATCAAGAGGATGGTGCTAAACCATTCATGAGAAATCCCCCATGATCCAATTACCTCCTACCTGGCCCCACCTCCAACATTGGGGATTACAGTTTGAGGCATGAGATTTGTTGGGGACACAGATCCAAATTCTATCAACAAGCAATCAGAGGTGTACCAAAACAGTCGCAGAGGTCCAATATTACAGAAGCAAGGGATAAGAGATGCAGGTGCCTCAAAGAAGAAATTGAAAAAACTAAGAGTCTGAGTCTACTCCCAGAGGTTCTAGGTGGTACTAGGCGTGTTTTATATGTTAGCCTATTTAATTCTCACAGCATCCCTGCAATGTAAAATATTACTGACATCTTATGGTTGGTGAAACCGAGGCTAGGAGACATTCATTTCCCTGCCAAAGATCACACAGCTTTTCAGTGGTAGAGCTGGGATTTGACCTCATTTACCTGACTTCCAAACCCTCTTCGACTATAGGAAATTTTTATAGTGGGAGAGACATCTGGAGGGACAAGAATCATTTTAAGAGACAATTCTTGAACTCCTTAAAATTAACCCCATAGGAAGATCCTTTTGTGGTTTTTATCCCCAACTCAGCCCAGAACATTTTATCACTGACTGAAAATTCTGAAGGTGCAAACTCTAAGTACAGGTGAGCAAATTCCAGGTACATAGTGGAGTCACAGAGGCCTGCTTAGTCCAGTTTGAGAGAAAGGTTGTATTGCTACTATAGCCTCTTGGTCTAATTCCCTGAAAACTTCATTTTCTAGCTCAGGCCTTTTCTGATTAGTCTAGTTTCTCTTTTTAGACCTTCAGTCATACCTGGAGCGTTCCATCTTCTACCCCCTAAATGTTGAGAGTCACATCTCATCTGCCTGAAGTCCCAGGTCTACTCAGGTCCCTTTAATTATAAAGTCCTTTTGAGCTAACTTTTCTCTTGATTCTTATCTTCTATTTTCCAAACTACTTTTTGGTTCATTTCCCTGCTTAGAGCTATTCCTAATAGTAGCTTGTCTGAGTTACCTATTTAACATTTACATGTGTAAGAATCCAATTGACATCTCAACATACACAGCACTGTAAAAAGGCATGTATGCAATTTGGGCATAAATAAGGCCATGGTTATTTTTCAAGAGTAATTCATGATAGAAAGATATGGCACATTTGGGGAAGTCATAGGTTTAGAAGTGAGATTTCAGAGCAGCAGTGAAGTAGATAGTATAGGAACACCAGAGATCCAGGTACAAACTCTTGGTTTGAAAAGCTTGGTTGAGGAGAAAGATTGGGTTGGTAGTTGTCAGGGTTTTTAAGAACTTTTAGTTGCTGCAGTTGTTTACTTTTAAGTAGAGGCTGCTAAGAATAATGGATTGAGAGACAAGAGAGCATAGTGATTAAGAACTGGACCTCAGTATACAGAAGTGGGTGTTTGGGACATGCTTCTTTTTTTCTTTTTTTACTTCAAGTCCTGGGATACATGTACAGACTGGGAATGATTCTTAACCAACCAAGTCCTTGCTACTCAAAGTGTGGTCTACAGACTAACATTCATTTGTAGCACCCGGAGCCTGTTAGAAATGCAGAATCCTGGTCTTTGCCTCAGGTCTGTGTATTTTGAAAAGATGCCTGGGGGATTCATGTGTGTATTATCATTCTAGTTCCCTCATCTTTAAAACAGGGACAATGGGCCAGGCGTGGTGGCTCACGCCTGTAATCCCAGCACTATGGGAGGCCGAGGCGGGCAGATCACAAGGTGAGGAGATCGAGACCATCCTGGCTAACACGGTGAAACCCTGTCTCTACCAAAAATACAAAAAATTAGCTGGGCGTGGTGGCAGGCGCCTGTAGTCCCAGCTACTGGGGAGTCTGAGGCAGGAGAATGATGTGAACTGGGGAGGCGGAGCTTGCAGTGAGCCGAGATCACACCACTGCACTCCAGCCTGGGAGGCAGAGTGAGACTCCGTCTCAAACAAAACAAAACAAAACAAAACAAACAAAAACAAGGGACAATGATGATACCTGTGTTGTAGAGCAGTTGTGAGAATGCAATGGCATGATGCATGTCAGGCACATACTAGGTGCTCAATACATATTTGATTGTTGTTATTGCTATGATTGAAGATGCTGCAGAAAGAAAGCATAAGTTTGATAAAATAATTCCTTAGCAGGAAAGTAGGGATAAGTTTTGGATGTAGCCAGAAGAGCTAGCTTTAGGGAGAAGCAGAGCTGCTTTGCCACAGGGCCATCCGGGGCAGATGATCTCTCTCTAACAATTCTCCCGTCTTGGAGAGGGGTAATCTCTGAGCCCCAGCTCCCATCCCTCAGAATCTTTAGTTTTTCCAATTCTCTTCAAAAAGTATTAAAATTCTGAAAATTATGAAGACTATCTTTGAACACTCCTATAGAAAGTAGCTGTATTCACTAAAGACATTTAAGTGAATCCAGCAGTTGGGCCTTAGGATTAAATGTGGGTAGAGGTGCTGGTTTTTGACCTGGTATCCAATATTTGTTTGAATTTTACTTAAATTGGCGGCAACTTTTGAATGCATGGTTTTGTGAAGGAATAGACAGTAAAGATAATGTTATTTCTGTTGTTTCCATGACAACGGACATGCTTCATGGAATATATCCATCATGCATAGTCTTGAACCATCTGGTTTCTAAGTCCTTGGTGAAAACCCTCTAGGAATGAAGTGTAGGTAAACTTTAATCAGTTTTATAATTACTGTAGTCTTTGCAAAAATTATTTAACTTGATTTTGCAGATGCTTCAACATAAGGCCCAGAGGTCTTATTAGGGTTTTTATTGCCACTTTTAAGGAGCAGTTTAAGAGTCATGATTGTGCTGGAGCTGCAGATGCCAC